>NW_004567120.1:33220783-33256011 GCF_000260355.1 Condylura cristata
GGGGGCCGAGACGCCAGGCTGGGAGGACAGCGCCCCCTAGCGGAAGGTTAGCTCGAGGTGCCCGTGGGCAGTGTTCTTGCCAGCTGCAGCCAAGCCAGTCACTTCATTGCTCATCTTGCGGCCGCGATCCACGAGCCCCGGGTCCTTTCCCCCCACCTCCAATTTTTCCCGGGGAAGCCTTGAAATGTACATTTGAGAAGACTTTTGCCATCCTCAGGGAAAAGGACTGTGTCAAGAGTGAGCCACCCCGTGTCTAAAGCTAGGAAGCCCCCAGTGTGCCACGGGAAACGCTTGCCTCTCACCCTGTTTCCCAGCGCCAGCCTCCGGGGCAGGCATCCGGGTGGAGAGAGGACTTGTCCCTCGTGGGTGGTGGTTCTTTATAGAAAAAATCGAAGCTTAGCAGCTCCTCGAGGCCCGGTAAGTGCACACCCCGCGAACGGCCCAAGTTTGCCTCCTGGTGGCCACTTTGATGCCGTGGCCCTGACCTAAATCAGAGAGCGGTTATGCTGGGCGGTCGGCGCGCGGCACAGGGCGAGAGCGGTGGCTGGGGAGTGTGGGGCCTTTAAGTGAGGGGGGCCTTTAAGTGAGGGGAGCCCTCGGACGAACTCCGGCATCTTCTCAGGTCCTGGAGAGCCGGAGCAGGGCGTCGGCGGCGGGGGGGCCAGTGCACGGCGCAGGGGGGGCCGGGGCCGGGCACGCGCGGCCCCGGGCGAGCTTGTTGGCTGTCAACAGCCTGGCGGCGGCGGCGGCGGCGGAGGCGGCTCTCACCTGTGTCCACTCAGCTGTCCCTTTTGTTTTCTCTGTTTTCTCCGCAGGGTTTGGTAAAGGCTCCAGTGTGGTGGCCTATGAAGGACAATGCTGGCACGACTACTGCTTCTACTGCAAAAAATGCTCCGTGAATCTGGCCAACAAGCGCTTCGTGTTCCATGAGGAGCAAATCTATTGCCCCGACTGTGCCAAAAAGCTGTAAACTGACAGGGGCTCCTGTCCTGTAAGATGGAATCTGAGTTTGGTCCGTTGTGCCCCTCTGCCCTGCACCATCCTTAGGGCAAGGGTGGCCTCCACCTCCTCCAAGTTGCTCCTCCCATCTTTGTTCCATTTTACAGCATCGCGCAAATAAAGGCACACCATGATCACGTTAGCATTCAGCAAAGGCAACACGGCAGCCAAGTTAGTTTTTTTCCGATCGCTGCAATTAAGCAACCAACGCGTAGCTAGATTGACACTTCTGCATGTTTCCTCATAGAGCAGAAAAGTGCTAACCATGTAGCGGCTTAGTGATGCAGCCCCAGCGACGCAGCCCCTCTGAGAAGCCCTGGGGGCTTAGCTGGGACCCACGAGTTGCAGCGGCTGCGCCAACTCAGCTGCTCACCTTGTTCTGTGAGCAGAAAGAACTTTCGGAAATGCATGGTTTAGCCTCTTCATCAAAACTGTTCTTCTGTTCTTAGGCGCTTGCAAGTGACTAACACAAACTTCCAGAAAATGAACATTTGAACTTAGCTGTTGTTCTCCACTGAATCTTCCCTGTACTAACATTTGATTTCCCCCGGTGGTGTGTTTTCTGAGCGTTCCTGCTTTGCCAAGGAACATGCAGGTGACTTAAGAAGCATAGGCGGAGCTCAGAAAACGAGCCTGTTTCAGAGGCACATCATCAGGGCCGACCTTCTGGAAGCCTAACAAAACTAACCTGTCCCTTTTTCTTTGTTTTGAATTAATATTTTTGTTCTAATTAATAGCAACATAGTTTATGGGTTTGGAGACTTGCATGAAAATATTTTAGTCCCCTCAAACGTTCCTGCAGTTTTAAAATTCACCTACAGAAGTAACCAGTAATCTTCTAGAGGGCTCGCTGGGCAGGCTCCACGGCTGTCATTGACACCGATGTGATATTTCCAGACAGTGCCGACTTGAACCTCTTGTAACATAGTAGTTGTGCGCTCGTTGTCCCTGTGCTAGGGGCCCGCCAAGTCCCTTCTCGTGATTCTTAGGCCTGTTCCTCAAGAGCCTAGCTGGATATCTGGGGAAGTGGGGAAGCCACTGTCCTACTCCCTGTATTCTATGACATTGTTATCTTGCATAGTTTGATGAGATGATACAAAGTAACCTGTAATGACAAGACGTATTAACATTCTCATAGGAGTGGTTAGCCCCGCCCATGCCTCATTTCTCCATTTTGTCATTAGCTATTATCATCTAACGTTTCAGTGTATTGTTACAGAAATAAAGCAGCATATAAATAACTTGCCTCCTGTCTTGTTATTCAGCCCAGTGGAATGGCTAGGTCATACTGCTGGCCCGATGTCTCCTCAGGGACGTCGTCAGTTCAACCTCTTGGAACATAGGAATTAGAAGCAGAACAGGCGCTCACATCCCGTTCAACACCACAAGCAAAAACTCCACTCTGCCCCAAAAGCATCGTGCAGGTGCTCACGCCCCTTGAAAAGGGCAAACACACACTCCTGGGTCGGGGTGCTAGAAGTGAGGGGACCCTGGCTGAAGCGTGTTACTGAGGGAATCACAAAAATCACGGGCCCTAAAATACACAAACTCATGCCATTCGCAGCAACATAAATGGAGCTAGAGGGGATCCTGCTCGGTGAATTAAGTTGGAGGGAGAAAGAAAAATACGGATGGTCTCACAGGAGGAATATAGGGGAACCAAATAAGACATGGGGAGAAAGTAACAGTATAAAACACCACTAAGACAATTGTAAACACCCCCTGAGTGGGGGGGCCGGAAGGAGGGAGGGAGGGAGGAAAGGCCTGCCGTGATGATGGTGCACCAGCAGGCGAATTGGGGGAGGAAGTTCTATGGGGTCTACACCTGTGGGGTGGGAGGGGGCAAGTAAAATTGTTTTAAAATGAACAATGATGCCCTCCGCGTTCAACACACCTTTGTCTTCAGATGCGGGTGAGGCTGGGGGTGCTGTCCTCTGGCCTTCAGGGCATCCTCATGCCCCTGGGGGAGGTGTTTAGTAGGGAGGCTGCTCATCTGGACCCACCCATGCCCCTGAGTCAGGTGCGGAGGTGTGCGTTAGGTGGAGGTGGTAGCTGCTTCTGTCATCGCCAGCCACTGCGGCTGGTGCTTCACTGGCCGACCCTGCCCGCAGGGCCACGGTTGGTGCAGGACTACACTTCTAGTCCAGTGGGACAAGTGTTGGTGCCCTGTCCCTACCACGAAAGGGTCACCAGGCATGCAGGTGCCCAGAAAGCATTTCAGCTGGAGGCAGAGGGAGGAGAGCCTCATGCCCAGGGTAGTGCATGCGGGCGTAGACCTCTTGCTAACACTGACTTTCTGGGGGGCGGTCGAGATTTCAGCAGAAAGCAAAAAGGCAAGAACATGTTTTGTGAATGGGAAACATCCCGTGTGTGTGCGTGTGTGTGCGTGTGTCCGTCCCTTGAGACAGGGCCCCCAAAAGGGCAGGGGTGGCGTGGGTAGTTGAGCTGCCTGGGATACTGAGGCTGTGGTCAGGGAGAGCCCAGAGGGGAAGAACCTGGGGTGGAGAGGGAGCAGCTCCCCTTCACTCAGGGTTTGGGCATCTGCTCATTCCCTTCTCCCCAGCGAGGCCACGCCCACCTCCGCCCACCTCCCACAGTGCCAAGGGCCACGCCCCTGCCCACCAGGTGTTCCTTCTCTTCCGGCTCCAGGCCCAGTTCCTCAGCCCCTTCTGCCACAGCTTCCTGTCTGCCTTCCATTTTGCGCTCAATCATGGCCACCACCCCATTCCACCTCTATCTGTCCCCCTCGGCTTTTCTATCCCAATGGACCCGCCGAATCCAGCCCCTACCAGGGTGGAAGAGCAGGGCCAGGGAAAGCCATGCTGGCATGGCCTGCAGGCACCAGCAGAGCAGCTGCCTCAAATCCTCTGTCTGTTTCCCTGGTGCTAGTTCTAGTTCTCAGAAAACCACCTCCCCTCCTCACCCAGAAACAGGCTGCCAGCGCCGGCTGGCCACTGGAGGCCTGTCCTCCACCCCTTAGCCTCTTGAGCTACTCATCCTCAACCAACACTAACAACTGCGCGAGTGCCTGCACTTCGCACAGGAGAAAGTCTAGAATAGTTGAGGGCTTTGCCTCAGGCCACACAGCTAACTAGGTGACCGAACCACTTCAAGCTCATTTTGAGCCTATGGCCTCTGAGATAAAGCCACTAAGGGGACAATGAGGACACCCTTGCCCTGGGTTCAGTAATTAGAAGCACTTGTGTGGGTGAGTATTTTCTTTTGATACCCTGGGGCTTGGGAGGAAGGAGACATTTCTAGTTACCAACTTTTTTTTTTAAGATCGATTGATTTATGCATACAAAAACTGGGGTGCAGGCCAGAGACAGAGTGGGAGCAGAATAGGCAAATGGACTGAAGTACACTGCTGAGGGGAGCAGCGGGCGAGACAGGACAGGTCTACTGCGCCAGGTGGGTCACCGCCCTGGCCGGGGATTGAGCTGGGGCTGCAGTGGCTGCGAGATAGCTTCATAGTGCTGTGCTTTAGCCAGTTAAGACATCAAGGAGGGCCCTCTAGTTACCAACTTGTAAGCAACGAAAACTTTTGTCATAATTAAGGGGATCAGAATATCAAGAGTATTACCTACCTGTGACTAGGTTCAAATTGTTTTCTTAGTTGGGCCCATAGGCCAGCTTCCTAACCTCTCTGAACTTGTTTCCCAGCCTGTATGTAAAATGCCACTTGGAATTCACATGAAGATTACACAATACAAAAGTTGGGGGGGGGGCGCCGCAGGAGGCAACACAAATGAGTTGTTTTTAGCCATGATCTGGTAGCTGGTACAAAAGACAGAGGTCCCTGGCCGCACGTCACGTGGTACAGTCTGCGGACCCTAAATCCAGACCAACTGGGCTGGGAAGTTGTGTGTGACCTTGGACAATCGCCAGTTTCAGCAAATCCAGGTACAGACACAGACCCACACCTCATCGGCTGGTTGTGAGCATTTCAAGCACCACCTGTGCGGCAGTGCCTGGCACCAGTCACAATTCCTGAGGAAATGACACCACTTGGAAACACGAGCTGGCTTGGGGGGAACATGGCTTTTCTGGGGCCTGCTTCAACCAACCAGGCCTGTGGCGTGTGGGGCCCCAGAATGGGATGGGATACACAGGCAAGTGACCCCTGGACAAGTGTAACAAAGTTGGCTTTTGGGTTCTTGCCACAGTGGGTAGTGATTCCTCAAAATGGAGAGGACCCCAAGACTAGGGTGCAGCCTCTGAACTTGTCCACAGCACTCAGCGGGCTGGCGTGCAGTCGCCTGTGCAAGGGTCGGTCTGCACACAAGCTGCAGTACCACTCTCGGGAGCCGGGACTGTTTCTGTGGCTGCCCTCCTGTGAGGGAAAGGGTGTCCTAAACGAACTCTGCAGGTACAGGGTTTGTGGACTTCTCCCCCACCACAGACCCAGGAACTACAAGTCCCAGCAACACCAAAGGAAAGTGTGCTGGGACCTGAGGGTGGAGCTAAGCAGCAATATTTGGATATGAAGCTGGATATGTGGGTTTTGGGGTTCGGTTCTCTTGGCCTCGTGGCTTGCGGCTTGCCTCTTCACTGGCTTTCAGCATGCTATTGGGGTCCCAGGTCAGTGGAACTGGTAGGACACATAAGCGACTTCTCTTTCCCTGAGTTATACATTTCCCCTTTTGTTTGCAAATAAACCCATTATTAACCTTTCCAGTGTGCCAGCAGTTGAGTCTTTGAATCTTTTAGGATTTATTTATGCATACAAGAACTGGGGTACAGGCCAGAGGTGCAGGGGAGGTGAGAGGCTTCACCAGAGACAGGGTGGGGAGCAGAACACGCAGATCTAGGAAGTACACTGCTGAGGGGAGCAGCGGGCGGGTCAGGAGAGGTCTGCCGCCCCAAGTGGGTCAGCTCCCTGGCCTGGGGATCGAACTCAAGCTGCAGTGGCTGTGAACAGCCTCCCAGCACTGGGATTTAACCCACTGTGCCACCAGGGAAGGCCCTGCAGATGAATCTGAAGCGCACAGGCCCCACAGCCAGGTAACCCAATTCACACTGGGTTGCCCTCTAACAATCCCCAGTTGTGCCGGGTGACACAGGAGTAAAACACGCACGAGAGGCCAGGGAGCTGCTCCTCGGGACACAGGGCCTCCAGATGGAACCCATGAGACCCCAGCCAGGCTCCAGGGTACTGGTTAGGACGAGAGGCTGGGTCACTGTCCACCACCTGGAAGTGTGACAGGGCGTGCATGTGCTGGGGAACAGCCTGGCTCAACAGTGCCAGCCGTCGGTAGGGAAGGCTCTGGCTCAGATGCCAGATGTGAAGGTGGTGCCCTACGCAGACGTCGGATGTATCCAGCTGGTGTGAGTAGGGAGGAGCTACCACCAAACCGGCCCCCAAAGACCAGAGGTGAGTAAGGATTTCGGCTTATTCAAAACAAGACCTGGTGGAGTGGAACTGTTTTTCAAGATTGGAAACATGAAAGTTACCTTGTGGGCAGATCAGAATGTCAGTCTTGTCGTGTAACAGTGATGTCACTGGTAATGTGTATGTCGGCCTCCCTGGTGGCGCAGGGCTAAGTCTCAGCGCTGTCAAGCCATCAGCAGCCACTGCAGCCCTTGGATCCCCGCCAGAGAAGTGACCCACACTGCGCGGCACACCTCCCCTGTCTCCCCACTGCTCCCCTCAGCAGTGTGTTTCAGTGGATCTGCCTGTTGTGTTCCCCGATGTGTCTCTGGTGAACCCACTCACCCCTACCCCCTGCATCTCTGGCCTGCACCCCAGTTCTTGTATGCATAAATAAAAAATCTTTAAAGAATAGGTACAAAACACGTCAACTGCCCAACGCACCCAGACTGTAATAAACAGGGGCGTAACCCTCCTTTCCTTCCAGCTCAGGACTCCTTAAAAGATACAGGGTTTCGGCCCTCCCTGGTGGCGCAGCGGGTTAAAGCACAGCACTAAGAAGCTAAATCCACTTCTGCATGAGTTCGATCCCCACCTGCCCCAGAAGTGATCCACAGGAACCGGCAGACTTCTCCTGACCCGCCCGCTGCTTCCCTCAGCAGTGTACTTTGTCGATCTATCTGTTCTACTCCCCAATCTGCATCTCCATCCTCTCACCCTCCGCATCTCTGGCCTGTACCCCAGTTCTGTATGAATAAATAAATCTTTAAAAAAAAAAAAAGATACAGGGTTTCTTTACAGGGTGATGAAAACATTCCAGAACTAGATAGGAGTGCAGGCTGCCTGCCACTGAGAATGCCACTCAACGGTGACATGTGAATTTTACCCCAGTAAAAAGAAGATACTTCCATCACTAGCCTCAGAGGGACCTCGAGGTATCTCAGAGAAGAGTCCGAGGCTCTGAACTAGACATAGGAAGACAGTTGGGACAACCATGTTGTCATGTCCCACACGCGGAGTTTGCCAAGTAACCAACTAGCTGGGACACCAGAAGCTTTGGTTACCTGCTCCAGAGCGGGCAGGCCACCTGCGTTCATTCGGTGAACAGTTGGTATATCCCTTATTCCACCATCGGTACCTGTTATTTTATTATAATGAAGAGAAAGCCCGCTTTAGCTGCAAAGTTTATTTCAAACAGTACACATTTCTCTGGAGCTTTAACAGTCTTTCAACACATGACATTTGTGCAGATGAAGGGCAGAAACGCATTTGTGAGGACTCTGCCTTCTATAGAAAAGCTAGCATAGGAAACTAGTTTTGAAATCCAAGGCACTGAGCTATAATCTATAACGAAGGACAGTCCTTTGGACAGCAAAGAACTGGGGAGTCACACAGACCTACTTCCTTCTCCTAATGCAACTCCGGGGCTAGAAAAGGACGCAGGACACTTGCGAGTCCCGTCACATTCACTAGCATTAGGACAATGACATTTTGGTC
Source organism: Condylura cristata (assembly GCF_000260355.1). Classification (NCBI taxonomy): domain Eukaryota; kingdom Metazoa; phylum Chordata; class Mammalia; order Eulipotyphla; family Talpidae; genus Condylura; species Condylura cristata. The sequence goes on from NW_004567120.1 coordinate 33,228,651, forward strand.
AATATTAAAGTTTAAGCAGAGTCAAAGTGATTTCAGAACACACACCGCGTGTGTCCCTACCCGCCACCAGGACAGAATAAGGCTGCTGCTCCAGCACCCAGCTGCTGTCAGAGGCTACCGAAATCAAGCCTCTTTGGGGTGCAACTCCCAGGGCAGCAGAGGACAAGGACAGGGATACAGTTAACATTTAGTGGAATTAAAAACACCAAGCAACAGTTAACCGACTTCAAGTACAGCAACATGTATGTCAAAGGTGTGAACCACCCAGGGTCACACTTCTCACCCGAGCATCTGGGGGTCCATGGGCTGGCAGACTACAGCAAAATTTGAAATGTCTGGTAGAAGCCCAGGTCCGAGTCAGCCCACAGGGTACCCTGTGACCCATTCCATTCTGCCACCATGGGTGTCAGCGCATGGGAAACAATCCAAAGTCCCCCGGGGCTTCTACCCCAGTCAGCGTCACGCGAGACCAGGATGTGGTTGTCAATGGCGAATGTAATTGTGACACAGAATAAATATTAAGATTTCAAACACAAACAGACATGAAGGTATTCCTTTGGTACAGTCTCTCAGCAACTCAAGAGTTAGCATTTTATAGACACTCTGGTACACACTCACACCTGTGTTGACCAGAAAACCCAAGAATGAGAGAGCAGGAGATTTTTACAAGAAAAAAAGCAGCACCTTTACTCAGAACCCTCATGGGCCAGAGCCAAGATGGAATGAGCATCTGAGACAGGCTGAGTGGCTTCTTCATGTTTCCTTTTTACGCTGACGGTCATGCTCTTTGCCATATTTGAGTCGGAGGTGGAGTAAGTTGGGGAGGTGGCCTGGAAACTGAAGTCCAGAGCGGAGGGGAATCCTCCTCCAGGGCGCCGGGGCTCAGTTTACATATCTGACAGAAGGAAAAGGAACAGATGAGTAGAGCAGACACTGCTCCCACATCCACACAGCCCGGGCAGCCCCTGCCCACCCCCGGTGCTGCTGTGCCGACGCTGTCATCAATGTTCTCCAGGCCCCGAAGGTCCAAGTCGCTTTGCTTTCCAAAGAAGGCTTTTCAAGGAAAGAAAGCAAAGGTTTTTGGGTTTGGGAAACAGGTTGAGGGACCAATTCCAAAGCCCTTACTAACCCTCTGCCCCAAGACAACCTGTGTGCTGTCCAGAGGGATCTGAAGGGTGTGTGGGGTTTGCAAAGAACCTTTGTCAACGAACGGGACAGGAAATGTAGGTGACGCAAATTAGGATCACTATCTGCTCTCTCCAACTAGCTTAATGGATGGCTCTGGGACATCAGCCTTTCGGCCCACCACCATCTGTTCCATCTCCAAAGTCACAAGGTGCCATGAAGGCCCGGGACTGTCAGAAGCAGAGGAAGATTCAAGAGCAATTGCCTTTCCAGCGAAGTGGACATGGATGGGGACTCACCAGGTGGAGCAGAGACGGATTTGTTTTTCTTGACATCTAAAGACACTTCCTTTTGGTGAGACAGTGTAGAACCTTCCAGGTTGTGCTTTTGGCTATGTGGAGGGATAATGGACACACGTGGTTCTGATTCGCTTCCTATGTCAACAATCTTATCATGTACCCAATCCTGTGCCTGTGAATGGAAACTCCTGGAAGGTCCCATGGTCTTACTAGTTTTGTTTGTCTTTCTGGATTTTGCTGTTCGGTTGGTCATTCTTTTGGTGGATGATCTGGAAAGAGATGCTTTGGTTAGAATCCTGACTGTCCCCAAACCAAGACACTGTCCTACAAGTTGCTACATCTGTTAACTTCTAAGAAATGCCTTGGAAGCAAATGAACTTTCAGAATCACAGAATGGAAGGCCCTTGGGGTTGGGGAACACTGGCTTCCTGGTGGCATGCTACAAGCCCTAAGCTTCCAGGGAAAGGCCTGCAGTAGGTCGGTGAGGTGGGGGCCACTGTGGGGTCTACAGCTCTGGTCCCTTCCCACACCTCACTGTACCTCTGGGCAGGTCCCTGGGCAGGTCCCTCCCACAACCGCTGTGCGCCCGCGAACTTCACAGGCCAGGGTCTTTTTTAGGCTGTCACCTGAGGAATCTTCCTTCCCAAGAATCTGTAGTGCACTTCGGACCTAACCTCTGCCCCTCAGTTTCCCCATTTGTTAACTGAGGACATTAACATGGAGCTCAAGAGTTACAATGAGAATTAAAATAGGTGGCGGCATTTGGCAGTGACTCAGCCAATGCCTCTTCCCTGATTCAGGAGGCATTAACCATGAACAAAAGTGCTCGAGTCTGAAGGATCTGGATTTGAATCGGGGGTTACCCTTTAACAGTGGGATGGTGAGGAAATTAGGCCTGTCACCTCTCAAGCCCTCAGCTTCCCTATCTGTAACAGCAGGAATGCTCGCTCTCTCCCAGCAAGGCTTTCCTGGGAAGTTGTTGGTCTCTCTACGTCCAGAGCACGACACAGGTTTCCTAAGATTCTGTTACGAATCCCCTGCGCCATCCTGAGGCCAAGCACCTCCCCATCCAGCCAATGCTGCCAAACCCCGAGCAGCTCACCTGCTGCCCTTTGCTTGAGCCAAAGGGTCTTTCACACTCTTTTGTCTGAAGACTTTCACGTCACCATTTAAACATGCTTGTGTCTCATTGATTTGACTAGAAGTGGCATCTAAAAACACAAGTTTGGGTCCCTTCTTCCTTGCCTTTTTAAAATGTGCTTTGGGCTTTGTGGATAAATGTACACTATTTACAAAGGCTAGAAACAAAAAAGAGAAACAAGGTAAATAAAACGCCAAAGATGAAAACAATCCAAGGCAAGGACCTTGCTGAGCTGGGAGAGGGGTATCTGCCTGCCAGTAGGAAGAGCCCGACAGCACCCCACTGGCTCCACCCTGGAGGCAGGCACTTCCATGTGTTGTGGCCAAGCCACATTTAATGCCACCAGCCTTGGCCACATCACTGCTCACAGGTCTGTTTCTGGAAGGCCATGGTGCCTTGAGCCTGGGACTGTGCCTCTTCATCTCTCTACGCCTCACACCTAGCTGAGCACTTGACCTGCACATTCAAAATCCACTTGTGGAAATAAAGAGTGGACTGTGTTTTCAATCACTGCTGCCAGAAAGGGGTTCTGACACATCCAGGACTCAACAATACATTTTAGAGGGGACCCGGATGATCTCATCTTTCTTTTTCTCTATGAGCGGGGAAGTGGAAGGTGACCTGGGTCAAGTGTGGATACCCCAGATGGCCTGAGTGATGGGATGCCAGTGACCCCCCACCCCCACCCAGCTAGGGGCTACCATCCACAGCATACTGGCACCAGCTGTGACACAGTGCCTGCCGCTGAGGCATTACCGCGTTACAACGTGCCGAGCAACCTTCTGAGTGTCTCTCTGAAATCTCACCCACACGCCAGAACAAGGACATTATCTTCTTCCTTTTCAGACAGGAAAAGTGAGCACTGCATGGTGAAGTGACTTGCCCGAAGCCACACAGCTACGAAGCAGACCCCCAGGGGGCCCCCAGACGTGAATACAGGCGGTGGAGCTGCGAAGCGAAGACTAAGAACTCAAAGGCAAGCAAACCTGGCGAGTGCGAGTCCCTGAGAGAATCCTCACTTTCGGACTCGTCCTCATCGTCCGCCTCGTCCTCCTCATCTGCCTTGTCCACCTTGTATGTGCTCTTGCCAGATGTTTCCACACTCTACGATGGAGAAAGACTATCATAATGACGGCTACTAGTCAACTATCCTGGATATTTCAGAGATGACAGATTTGAAAGCTGGATGCATGCTTCATTTTTGTCCTTTCAATTAGAAGATTTAACAAAGGTCCTCCCTGGTGGTGCAATGGGTTAGAACGCAGCATTGCAAGGTAGCCTCAGCTGCTTCTGTGTGAGTTCAATCCCCGGCCCCAGAGGTGACTCTATGGCGTGGCAGACCTCTCCTGTCTCACCCACTGCTCCCTTCAGCAGTGCACTTCGTTGACCTGCCTGAGCTGCTCTGTCTTTGGTGAAGCCTCTCATCGCCCCTGTACCTGTGGCCTGTACCCCAGTTCTGTATGAATGAATCGATCAATCTTTAAAAAAATATTTCACATCTCTTAAAAAAGACTTAAAAATAACTAACTTCTGTGGCCTCAAGAATGGACAACACAAAGCACAGCTGACTCAGTTGTGTCTTTCAGCTAGGCAGACACTCAAGAATCAAAGATTTCCTGAATAAGGGCCCTCCCTGGTGGCATAACAGGTTAAAGCACAGTGGCATGATGCTACCTGAGGCACTGAAGCATGAGTTGGAGCCCCAGCCAGGGAGATGACCCACATGACGCGGCGGACCTCTCCTGTCTTGCCCGCTGCTCCCCTCAGCAGTGTGTTTCAGTAGATCGGCCTGTTCTGCTCCCCTCTCTGTCTCTGGTGACTCCTTTCACCCCCCTCACCTGTGGTCCATACCCCAGTTCTTGTATGCAAAAATAAACCAATCTTAAAAAAAAAAAAGACTCCCTGAATGGGAGTGGGAGCTACAGGGGAAGAGCGTAGAGTTGGCATGTTGTCTTGGCCTGCTCAAAGCCCTGGGCCAATATGGGGCCCTGGTGAGCAGTGGGGACTGTGATTGAGGTAGAATTTCCCAAGCCCTGGGGTCTGAACAGTCTTCACCACGGTGATCTCCAGCACTTTTCAGAAACATATTTCTATTTGAAATTCTCATCCATGATATGGCTGGCCACAGCTGAGCGACAGTAGCAGAGGGTGAAGAGCTAAAGTCTGGGACAAAATATAGCCTGGATGCAAGGGACCCACCCGAAGACGGGACATACTGGGGCAAGATCTGAACAAGCACTGACCACAAGGGGAAAAAGAAAAACAAATTTGAGTTCGCTAAAATGAACTTTTGGGCCCTCCCTTGTGGCACAAGGGGTTAAAGTGCAGCACTATGAAGCAATCTGCAGCCACTGCTGCACGAGTTCGATCCCCAGCCAGGGAGCTAACCCACAGGGCGCAGCAGACTTCTCTCCCCACTGCTCCCCTCCGCAATATGTTTCAGTCCATCTGCCTGTTCTGCTCCCCACTCTGTCTCTGGGGAATCCTCTCACCTCCAGCACCTCTGGCCTACACCCCAGTACTGTATGCATACATAAATCAATCTTTTAGAAAAATGAACTGTTTATAAAGGCATGATGGCAGAGTGAGGCATGAGAGTCAGTCCCTCCAAGGTGCACAGCACAGGTTCAGCCATAGCGGACGGCAACTCGTGCAGATCAGCAAGAAAAGGGCAGTGATGAGAAGGAAACGGCAAAGAATTTGAAGAAGCACTTTGCTAAGTACGTGGTCTCCAAATGGCCGGTTCCAAAGATGCCTGACACCATTTGTTGATAAATTCAATGACAAGGAAAGTTAAGAATTTCAATTCAGCAGGAGGCACTACTAAGAAAAAGCTATAACCAGGAGAAGCTATCTGCAACACATAAACCAGCAAAGTATAATCTACAACAGAACCACACAGAGTAAGACACATCAGCCCAGAGCTTCAGACGACAAACTACAGAAGCGACTCACAAAATCAGACATGAAAGCTAAAGACATGAAAACATGCTCGACTGTTTTACTCATCATGGCAAAGCGAATGTGGTACCCTGTTTCACCACCACAAGCTAGCTCAGCAAGAATTAATGTCAGCAAGCATGGGAAGCAGCAGGAAGCCTAAGACACACTACCGGTAGGACAGAGACTACCTTGGAGGCATTCCATTCTGTCTTTCTTGTCCGCTTCATGATTTCCTCAATTCTCTATTTAAAAGGAAATTCAAACAAAAACAGATTAAAAACAATGTGTGGGACTCTCCCTGGTGGTGCTATGGGTTAAAGCACCACAGTATGAAGCTCTCCAAAGCCACTGCAGCATGAGCTCGATCCCCAGCCAGGGAGCTGACCCATATGGTGCGGCACACCTCTCCTGACCCGCCTGTTGCTCCCCTCAGCAGTGTTTTCCAGTTCATCTGTCTGTTCTGCACGCCCCCTACTCTGTCTCTGGTAAATCCTCTCACTCTCCACACCTCTGGCCTATAACCCCAGTTCTGTAAGCATAAATAAATAAATCTTTAAAACAAAACAAAACACCACACTGTGAGCTATCCGCAGAGTTTGATCCCTGGCCAGGGAGGTGACCCACATGGCGTGGCAGACCTCTCCTGTTTCCCTACTGTTCCCTCAGCAGTAGATTTCACTCGATCTGCCTGTTCTGCTCCCCACTCTCTCTGGTAAATTGTCTCACTCCCCACACCTCTGGCCTGTACCCCAGTTCCTGTATGCATAAATAAATAAATCTTTTTAAAAAATGAATGTGGCCCTGAGGATGTTATAACTCCCATTTTGCAGCAGCAGACATATCAATGACTACTCCAAAGCCACTGAACTATCCAACATACAGCATCTTTCACTCCTGGTTTCACTCATTTAGAAAATGTCTTGAGTTATCATTACCACAGAGATCCAAATAATTTTTTACTCAAAAGTTTGCAGACTCAGAGTCATTAGACAGAGTACCTGTTATTGCAAACCAATTAGAGCTTTTGACTTAATGTCAGTCTGAGCAGATTATGACCGAAAGCTGATGTCAATAAAAATACCCCGCACACCTCCTCACCCATGATGTGACACCATCAGAGGTTTTGTTGCTAGAAAGAGAACTCAGAGGAGGATAACCATTCTCTCTCCAGTATTCGCTGCTTTCCCTGAAGGTGAGGAGAGCTGCTGCTCTCTGGCCTCCTCAGGTACCTAGCCTCTGGGAAGGCCTCCCAGGACCTCAGCCTGGACAGGGCCTTCCTGTTACAGATGAAGCAGAGTAAGGTCCTCCTGCCTTGTGAACAGCCTGCACTTTGGCCTTGTTAAGAGGCATCATAGGGCCCTCCCTGGTGGCTCAGTGGATTAAAGCACAGCACTAAGAGGCTGAAGCCACTTCAGCAAGTTCGATCCCTGCCCGGGAAGTGACCCACGTGGTGCGGCAGACCTCTCCTGACCCGCCTGCTGCTCCCCTCAGCAGTGTACTTCGTCGATCTGCCTGTTCTGCCCCCACTCTGTCTCTGGTGAATCTTCTTACTGCCCCTGCACCTCTGCTTGTACCCCAGCTCTGTATGCGTAAATAAATAAACCTTAAAAAAAAAAGAGGCATCATAGTAATGGCTACCAATGGGCCATGAGGAGGGAAAGTATGGTGGGTGGCTAAGAGGGAGACCCTTCTAGATAAGAGGGGCCAGGTGTGAAGCAGGTGAGGACACCACCAGCAACTAGCAGAGCACTTATTTCTGATGTTCCAAATGCATTTGGATGTCATATGCCCAACATTGTTTTCAACAAAGAATCAGATCCCCTAAAACAAAGAGAGAGAGAGAAGAGAGAGTACCTTCTTTCTTTCTAATCTTTCCTTCAAATTCTGTAACATAATTCTCTCGTGCTCCTTCTTGCGTTTGTCGGCCTCCTCCTGAGCTCTTATTTTGCTGTCCCCTTTCTAGGAAATTTGTATAAAGATGTCATTTCATCTCAGTATGTCTGAAGGACATTAGAGAACACCAGTTTAAAAAGGGAAATGTTATCCAGCAGGAAAGAACGTTAGCCTTGAGTTCCTACATGCACGACGTGTGGACGAACCATTTTTAAACATTAATCGAAAGCACAAACTCAGACTAGCCGTCATCACAAGGACTGAGAGGGCACACCCACCCCTGCAGCACCTTAGGGTCCTCACGGCAGTGCTTCTCAGAGCGCCAGCCTGAAAAGATGACAGTGTAGCTACAGGAGGCAAAAGTGTTTGCTTCTCAAAAGCACTGAGGATTCTGAACAGCACTTTCTTGAGCAAAGTCAATGTAAAATCACTTATGTGACACAGGACCGATTGTGATGAATGATTCTGAAACTGGAATATCAATTGGGTGTTGTGTATTATTCAAGCTGAGTAGCCTGAGCTTCATTTGGGATTCACCTGGTAATCTGAATGCATGCGGGTGAGACATTGTTATTGGTGGGTTTGTTCACTTAAACTTTCAGAGCTATTTGTAATTTCTATTTATCTGTGTGTCGGAGGCGGGGGTTGGGGGGGATGGGCAGTGTTACTGCAAGATCCGGGGCTGGAAATCACTCACAGGGTGGTGTGAGCATTTGGATTTCCTGAAAGCAAGTGTAGCACGCTAAAAGGCCACTAATCTAGACTTAGGTGCTTGCTGCTTGGGAAAGCTTCCAGCATTTTGCCATGCATGGCTGAGAGTGCCCTGCAGTGGCACTGGGTATCAGCTAGACTATCATGTCAAAAAGGCAGCGTGACAACGCAACATTTGCTCGTCTGATTTTGCGGTGCCAGGAAAAAACAAACAAATTCAGTTTGATTTTCAACTGAATTTTATAATCTGGTTCTTATCCCAGATCAAGTGGAGGGCTGGCACACCTGATGTTGCCCACTCTGCTCATCTTCATCGTGCCCACTTTCCTTCGTCTCTTTCAGCTGTTGCCCCTCACCAACTTGTGAGGCTTCTTGGTCTTCAGCTGCTGGCTCTGTCACGAGCTTCTCTTGCCTGAGGACAGAGTAATTATGCAAGTAACTCAGTGTTCACCTTGGTCTCTACTATATACACAGCTGGGAGCAGTACAGGCATTTTTATAGTGAAACTGTCCTTGGAGATTGCGCGGCCTAATTTCTGTGGACACCACACTGACCACAGAGCATGTGTAAGAGCTCACCCCATTTTAAATGGTGGGGGGGGGGGCGTGTAATAAGCCCTTGGGAATAGAAAAAAGAAGATTTCTATCATGTATTGGGCTCCTTGAGTCTTAAAACAGAACTATGTGAGCTCTCCTTAATTGTTTCACAGCGGGCCTATGCAAAACACCCCACCCACCACAAGCTCACACCCAACCTTCTTCAGAGAAGGATGTGGTGGTACCAGAAGGCAAAACCCAGTCACAATCCAGGGCTTAGAAAATGCCAAGTCAGCACTGTATCCATGAAGCAATGACCAATCTCCTACTCAGAGATCTGTAAAGAGTATTTCCCCTTGTCCTTTCTCTCCAACCCTATCCAATATCTAAAAAGCATGTGACTGGTAACAGAAAACACCTCACATTTAGACACAAAGTCAGGACTGCAGTGGACAGAGGTTTCTGCTACAGGGCCATCAAGGGCCACCAAGTCCAAGAAGCCCCGAGGGCGGGTCGGGAAAGCTTCAGGGGGAGCCAGATGCACACAGGTGCTGGTTTGCGGACAGCCTGCCGCAGGCTACAGAGGCGCAGGTGTCTGGGCCAAGGCCACTGGGATCCCCAGTCAAGCGCAAGGAAGTGCACTGCACCTCCCAGCTTTACCAGTTCTGGGGTTCCGGAAAACTTCTGCGACACTGCCAGGGGCTGACACCAATGGACACGCACAGAATGCTCTGGCGAGCCCGCTGCCCGGCAGCAACCTCCTGTGCCGAGTACAGAGCCCGCCACCGGTCCCTCTGCTTTCAACTGAAGGGAGTGTCAACTATCTTCTGACAGTTTACAGGAGGTACAGTACAGAAAAGATGATTTTGTGCTGACCTTCCATGAGCTTCCTGGAGTTTTTCTTCTTTCTCTTTCTGTTCACGAGCAAGGCGTCGTTTTTCTGCCAAAATTTTCATTGCCTCTTCGGCATTCAAAGTTCCGGGTGCACTTTTATTGCCAGACTCTAAATTAGCAAGTGAAATGAGTGATTAGTTTGGGGAACAGACTGCCTCTCTCAGTCCAACAAAGAGGTCTTGATAACTGACAATATTAAAGCCACAAATAATATGTACACAGTCTAAACTGTATCAACAGCAAGCAATTTATGAGGGATTATATAGTAGATTCGTTCAAAATCCCAACCACCTCTGACAACATTAAGAACTTTCTGACTGGCCCTCCCTGGTGGCGCAGCGGGTTAAAGCACAGCACTGAGAAGCTAAAGCCGCTTCCGCATGAGTTCGATTCCCACCTGCCCCGGAGGTGACCACATGGCGCGGCAGACCTCTCCTGACCCGCCCGCTGCTCCCCTCAGCAGTGTGCTTCGTCCATCTGCCTGTTCTGCTCCCCACTCTGTCTCTGGTGAAGCCTCTCACCGCCCCTGAGCCTCTGGCCTGTACCCCAGTTCTGTATGCACAAATAATAAAACGAAAAAAAAAAAAAAAGAATTTTCTGACTTTTTTTCTTCTTTTTGAAAACCACTTCCAACTGAAACTTTATTTTTGACTATCATTGCCACTTTGGTTAAGCTCTTCTGACATACTTGAGTAAACTGACACTGTGGGAAAAAAGATGAAGCCCTAACAAAGCAAAAGAACACAAGCTTATGCTCGGTCCAACCAAATGAGGCATACAAAACTCTAATACCTGACTAAATAAAAACCCACCCAGCATGATTTTGAAAAGCACCATCATTTTGACCAATTAGTCAGCTAAAGGATGGTAATAGTACTCCTTACAACGGGGCTAGCTAGGGAGAAACAAGAATGCCACACTATCCTGACCACGGCATTCTCCTTATTTCAAATAAGCCACGTATGAAAATGAGGCTCTTAAGACACTAGGAGTGAATAATGAATGATTTGTAATAAAGGGTAGTTTCTATTACAAAGCATTCACTGTGGAATTCTTCAGAGCAAAATTCTCCAACTTATTTAAAAATAAATAATGCGTTGGGTGACAGGCAGAGCGCCATCAGGGTACTTTCAAGAACCTACAGGCCAGACACAGTATGGCTGGTGTGTGGAAACGGACCTACAGCTCCTGGTGGAAACCTGCTCAGGCCACGGGCCAGATGCGCCCTCTCCAAAAAACGGAAAATCTCTAGGCCCATTCACAGACCCTCCACTGTCAGGCCTGAAAGGGAGCACAGGGCCCACCCTACAGTATTTTATGCACCAGTTCCAAAAGTGACTTCCAAAAACCACCTGGGGATGGGGCTAAAAAACTCTGGCGAGGGAAAGCAAGCAAGTATACCAGTGATTGGCTCAGTTCTCTTTTTATCCAAAAAGCAAGCTGGCTTGCTCCTGAAAGTTCTCAGATTCGGAAAATGAAATAAAGTGGACAATACCCACACCAACTTCAGGTTACCTGTGTTGCCAAAACCAACCTTATCAAGAAGGGACCTACCTTCGTAGGACATCTTTAAGTTCATGGACTCATATCTTTTAGGGGCTTTAGAAACAGTTTCTTTTTTCTTTCTGATAGCACCTAAGACATTTGGTGTGAATACGGTGTGCTGAACGGGAGATACTCTGTAAGAAAGAGACGATGGCGGAGACCGTCTTGACACACTAGGTGAAGGCGAAGGAGGTCGAGTCTTCTGAATTTGCCTGTTGGGGAAAAGTTATAGTTAATGTATCAGAAATTTGGACACAGTTGTATAATAAATGCTACTAAAATGTTTAGCACACAATTTCATAAATGTCTTCATATTAGGAAGTGATGAAATAGTAAACGTAGATACTTTCATTAACAGACAAAAGCTTATTCACTTTTGAAGGTTTTTTTCCTTATATTTATACTACCCTACATTTATGAAACAATAATGTAAATATGTCCTGGTAAAATGTCTATTGGAAACAACTGCAAACAGTTACTTACTTTGGGCTGACAGGAGAAGTTGGACTCAACCCTAGAGATGATGACCATTTATAAGATGAGATGCCTGGTGATGGGCGCCTCTTGATGACAGGGGTTGAGGCTTGTTTGTCCATCTCTGATTTCTAAATAGACCAAAAAGAGTTCACTAATATTTGCCTTATTGTGCTTAATTTTGCTAAGAGAAAAAAATATTCTGACTAAAATATAGAGGCATTGCTATAGACCCACAATTCCATTAGACAATTCAAGTTTGGAGAAATAATTTAAGACATCTTTTACTTCAAAACCTAATTCTACTTCTAGGTACTAATTAAGGACTTGTAATATTTCTCAATCTCTGGTACAATGAATAGCACAAAATTTTAAGTAATTAAAATGAGCTAATCTTATTGTATTAAGTGTATTACAGACCACTATGAAGAAGTTCCTCAGGTGTGAAACCTAGCCTATCAACCTGAGCAACTAAATATACCAACTGTTGTAAAAATTTGTTTGCAAAATACCATCGGGAGAATCTCTCACTTGCATTGCAGATCTTGCCACGCTCACCTCAGGGGACCCCCTCACACATTCCCTGAGGAGAGCTTCCTCGCTGGTCTTAGGAGATGATGATGTGCTTCCCTTGGGAGATGAGTCTGGACTGGCTTCAGATGATGCTTCTAAGCTCATATCAGGGGAAGAGTCCAAGCTCACCTCTGGAGAAGGATCCACGCTCACGTCGGGGGAGGAGTCAATGCTCACTTCAGGTGATGGGTCAACGCTAACTTCTGGAGAAGAGTCGATGCTCACCTCAGGCGACGGATCCACACTCACTTCAGGTGAGGTTTCCTGGCTCTTGGGCAGCCCTTGCAGGCTCGATCCAGGGAGATCTTCCATGTTTCCCTGGAGGAACGCTTCCATGTTGGCCTTGGATGATGTTGCCATGCTTACAGAGGGTTCTTCCACATTTTCAGTGGAGAGTACTCCACAACTCACATCGGGGGGCACCATCTTGTAGTGCTCGAAGAGCACTTCCGGATCTACCCTGGGAGCTGTTTTGCTGCTCGCCTTGAGAGGTGTCCCCTTACTTGCCATGGGGAGTGCTTCAGTGTCGGCTTTGGAGGGTGATTCCACACGTGCCTCAGCAGGAGCCTCCAGGCTCCCCTCTTGCGGTGTTTCCACTTTCTCTTGGGGCGGCACAGAGGGAGCTGACTTGCGCAGCATGAGGGCAGCCTTTAGTTCGTCGCTGCTATGGCTCCGCAGAGGCACATTTACGTATTGGATTACTGTTGTATGGGTTCCTGCACGTGAAGGAGAACAGACTGAAGTGCTGTGCAGTCGAAAGTGTGACATGACAGAAATGTAACAGTATAAAAACAGGTTAGGAAATCGCAGGGATGCCACACCTAACACACAAGTGTTTTGTTAGATGGACCACAAACATGGGCAGCAGCACTCGCAAAGCTGGAGAGTGAGAAGCGTGGCCCGGACACAATGGTCCACTACAAACAAAAGCAAGGTACGCCTCGCAAAGCTGGTGCTTGCAATAATCCACTTCTATTTAATCACATGGCAGCTAATGATTTTCGTATAAAACTAAAAAAGCTTGTTATTTTCAATAGTAAATCCAATCTTGCCATTTACCATTTTAGAATAGAACGCACCAATTTGTTCACCCACACTAAAAACCACTGTGATTTGATCATCAGAATGGATGATCTTCCAGTCCCTTCCAGGTTTAACAACCTGTCTTGCAGTTTTCCAATACTGAGGACTTCTTACTAGCATGTCTAATACTATAACCTATTAATCAGAAAATCTACATAACCCTGAAGATTGTTTATCTTAACAACCACTATGTTCTTAAAACTAAGGAGCAGCTCAATGCTGGAGCTGGAATAGGTGACTTTTCCCTTGATGTTTCTTCAGTTTTCTGTACTTCTAAAATCTAGTCCTTTCTACATTTATTTCTGTGATATCAATAGAACTTTAACATTTAACAATAAACAAAATTAGCCACCTCATCCCTGTAAGTCACCTATCAGATAACTACTCTACCACGCCAGAAATCACAAATAGAGAACACAAGATGTGGGGTAAAATCATTCACTGGGAAACTACTGATTTGAGCTAGCTTTAGGCTTTAATACAAAAAACGAAATGATACAATCTGTTTTTTGAGTGCAAAAACTAACACTTTTAGGCTTTCTACCCTATCCCTGTTACCTGGAACATCTTTTCCAGGAGCTGACAATGAAGCAACACTTTTGCTTCTCGCTATTGATGCTTTCGTTGGAACCAGTAGGCGAGAGATTAAAATATTCTCCCGAACATTGGTGTACCGGTGACAACCTACATAATGAGATCAAACAAAAAAAGATTCAGTTTGAAGTCTGGCAAGTTATTGCAAAGGCAGACCAATGTGATTTGCTTCAAATGATAGCTTTCCTAACCAAGGAGTACAGTGGCAAGGAGAACAACACATGACAGGACAGTGTGTGGCTACCTCAACAGACCATATTATAGGAACAGAGAACCTTAACTACAGAGCAAAGGACCCAACACCCCTTCATCACCACAGTGAAGGGAGCTCGGTGATACAGGAATCATACCCAATGGATGGAGTCCCTACACAGGAATTCACATATGGAGGGAAAAAGTTGTGCAGAGACCAAACAACCTTGCTGGATTCCTACAAATAGAGAGATGCCACTGATGGCCTGGTCAAGTCCACTGCCAAAAGCTCCAGCGGACTGTATTCTTTTGTCCTAAGTGAATCTTTGAAATAAACATCCTGCTTTCATGAACTTTTATGCTCATAAAGATGACCTGAATCAATTAAGTGGAACACTTTTGTAAGTGGACAGTTGGGTATGAAACAAAAAGCAATGATCATATTTGACAGCGAAATTACAGGGAAGAAGTTGTTAAAAAGAGACAACTTTAAATTTGGTAAGTAGACAAAATTTGGTATGCAATCATCAGCAGTGAAGATAGGCGCAAAGGATGATTGTAGGCAATGAGGCAACACAGCAAAGCTTTGAAGATCAAAAACATGGCTGGTAATTTAGAACGTCTAAAAAGAAAAGGATGATTTTGCTTCTAACTTTAGGAATGACTTTTGAAGCAACAGAATGTAGACACATATACATCTCTTTTAGACCACTGCTGAAGATTTGTGCTTAGAAATAACTAACCAGGAGGCTTTTCTTCTACTTGTTCCACTTCTGAGGATGGATTTTGTTTACTGTATCGTCTGTTCAAAGATGGGCTTCTTGTCTTATCCATTTTTTCTAGAGATCAAGGACAAAGGATAATTATTTTCTTATACATTGTTTCAAATATGTTATTTCAGGAGAAAGCTACTCCTTTGCTTAAAGAAGATTTGCCAATCTTCTCTGATTTTGCTTCTAAATATTTAAATTCCAAATATTATGCAGAGATTTTATATGCAACAGCTTAAAACTAGCTTACTCTTTATCTGACAATTTAGAAAATGGCAAAAATTAAGGGGAAAAAAAGTCAACTACTACTGAGGACATCAAGCTTCTCAAATTCGGAAGATAATCTTCAGTTCTGAACATAATCCATGCTACTTATCACTAAAGTAGTTAACACTTTAGTTATAATCTTGTCTTTTTTTTTTTAAAGATTTATTTGTGCATACAGAACTGGGGTACAGCCCAGAGATCAAGGGCGGCGAGAGGCTTCACCAGAGACAGAGTGGGGAACAGAACAGGCAGATCGATGAAGTACACTGCTGAGGGGAGCAGCGGGCCGGTCAGGAGAGGTCTGCCTCGCCATGTGGTCACCTCCAGGGCAGGCGGGGATCGAACTCATGCGGAAGTGGCTTTAGATTCTCAGTACTGTGCTTTAACCCACTTCGCCACCAAGGAGGGCCATAATCTTGTCTTTTAACAAAAAGTGAGCATTATTAACTCCCAAACATACATGTATTGTAAATACAGTGTTGAAAAAGAAAAGTGTTGAAAAAGAAAAAAATCAGTTTAAACAACCCAAACCATTTCATAAGGGGAACTAACCTGTTGTATGTGTAGATACTTTTCTATTCTATTGGAACTATTCTAGGAAAACTTAGAACAACCTGCTAAATAATAATTTCTTTTTTGGGGGGGTCTATAAGTTGAAATATATATTGACAATAGAACAATGCAAGAAATCTTGAGCTGACAATCGAGCAGCATGAATCAGAGGTACAAGCAAGTCAAACGTGATTAGAACATGCAGACATTATTATCATGATGTCAGAAATCACTGTGAAGAGTCATTATGAGTCAGCCACAAGTAGAAGAAAAACAGCCTGAATCAGCCACAATTTAAAACAAGGCTATTGGAATTATAACAAGTCAGATTATAAATTTGAGTTTGAAATGCTCATTTCTGGACTGTTCAGGTTTCATTTCCATTTGAAGAGCTTTAACAAAGGTCAAGCCACTGCCCATCTTGATTTTTTTCCTCCCTGGAATCACCAAGACAGCACCCATCATCTTAGAGTGCAACATACTGTACCTTTAAGCAAGTTAGTTCATAAAGTATCTTCTTGACATACTTTCTTGTATTAACTGGTAAAGAAGAAGTTACCATTTAAGAAGTTACCAGGAATTTGCTCTTTCAGAGCAGTGTAACTACTACCTTGACAGTCATCACCTTCCCTTCACCATGTCTCACTAACATGGCACACACCCATAAACACACACTAGGTTTTCTCATATTAAACACAGAATGCTTTGAAAATTCCTCAAAGAAATTAGATAACAAAGCATAGCCAATGTTTGTGAAACAGTGAGGGTATACTAAAATCAAAGAATACATGACAGTGAAATCAATGTGATCTAATTTCTCTGAAGAGTTCAGTTGAAGAGTAAGTTAATTTTATCACATGATAAGCAAAGTACTAGAGAGTTCCCCAGTAATCTATAATGAACCTGAGCAGCACAGAAAGCGCTTCGAGAGCCACACTAGGTGTGGCAGTATGGGAACCAACCTGGGCCAGACTGCTTACTACAAGAGAATACAAGTTTACCCAGACTGACAGCAAAAGCTCTCTCGAAAGATCCTCTTTGGATATTATAGAAGTCCTAAATGTACAAATACCTAATATTAATCATGAGCCAAACAAAGATCCTGTTAAATTATAACAACTATAATATTTAAATAAAAATGGAAATCTTTAATGCTACCATTAACTATAGGTTGTTTTTATTTATTCTTATTTTTATTAATTTATATATCTACTTGTATCATTGTTCTTTTTTTTTTCATTGTTCATTTTTAAATAATGTTTACTTCCCCCCATAACTTATTTTTTAAGATTTATTTGTAATTATTTATGTACACAAGAACTGGGGTATAGACCAGAGGTGCTGGGGTGAGAGGATTCCCCAGAGACAGAGTGGGGAGCAGAACAGGCAGATCTACTGAAGTCCAGGGCTGAAGGGGAGCAGCAGGTGGGACAAGAGATCTGCTGCGCCATGCAGGTCAGCTCCCTGGCCAGTTGAACTCACGCTGCAGTGGCTGGCAACAGCTTGCTAGCACTGACTTTTAACCCCTGTACAACAAAGGGGCCCCCAATTATACTTTAAATGACAGCCAGAAACTTTGGCTTTACTGCAACTTTATCGTTGTCACAGCATGCTTAAAAAAAAAAAAATCAAGCTACCTAATAATACAAAAGAAATGCTTCTAAAAATTCCAACTGAAGGGGCCTCCCTGGTGGCGCAAAAGTTAGACACAGCACTATCAACCTAGTAGCAGCCACTGCAAGCATGAGTTCGATCCCCAGCCAGGGAGCTGACCCCTATGGTACAGCAGACCTCTTCCAATCTGCCTGTTCTGCTCCCCACTGTCTCTGGTGAATCCGCTCAACTCCCACCTCTGGCTTGCACCCCCAGTTCATGTATGCTTAAATAAATATTCAAAAAAACATGCATGATCATGGTTGCTAGATCCATTTCACTCATCAGTGAGAAGTACCGTGTGCTCAAGCCAGAAATGGCAACCAGAACACATGCAGGCAGTGTGCTGAAATGGAATACTCACTTCAAGGACAGACACCAGGCGCAAGAGGTGATGACCATCTCACCTATGGTGAAATAAACTGTTCTCCTTGAGTAAACCTATATGTTCCACCACCTACAGACTAAGTGGCAGCCTAAAAATGAATACCAAAATCTTGAGTTCACTGAATTGGAATTAGTAGAATAGATGAAACTTACTCCTGGCAGTGGAATTTTGAAGACCGGCAGATGACAAAGACTTTTGTTTTTGTAAACCAGAAGTTCCTTGCCCTAATTTTTCAGTACATACAGGATGCTTATCACCTGAAAAAGATATATTTACTATTCTCATGTTTAAAATATAGCACTAGCTGAAACAAAACAAGTTTGTGTTTCTACAGAGCAGAAACACACATTAACTAGGTACGCAATTTTCAGCAGTTACCCCATAAAGCAAAGCGACACCACGTTGACTTGTGTTTCATGAAATTGTGTGATTATGTTACCACATATGAAAACTACAAAGTAAATAGGGCAGACTTCATTTTTTAAAATACACATTGGATAAAGTTGTGTAAAGGTCATTAGCTATTAAACATTTCTACTAATGACAAGTTTAAATGGTGAGATATTGGAATGTGTTTCTTCTATAAACTCACGTGACACAAACTTAAATGTACATTTACTATGTGTGCCAGTGAGTACCAAGAAGTATTTGGCTCAGGATACAAAGTTCCAAATCTCATGAATGCAACCCATACTTATCATCAAAACCGAAACATTAACGTGAATGTGCTTGAAGTTGAACCGCTGTCTTATTTACCAGCTTTATTTTCCGAGTTCACAGGCACAGTAGAGCCTTCCCAGGACCATCTTTTTTGACGATCTACACGGTTGCTCCGTTCCATGGTTCGGTAAAGAACAGCTTTGAACTTTTCCTGTTTAAAGTAAATGCCAACAAATGTTTACACATTCAGTTATATTGGTATTACTCTGATCTATGGGTTATGAAACAACCCCAACGGTCAATTCTGATTTTTTTAAATATATTTATTTATTTATTTATTCGTACAGAACTGGGGTACAGGCCAGAGATGTGGAAGGTGAGAGGATTCACCAGAGACAGAGTGGGGTGTAGAACAGACAGATCGATGAAGGAGAGGTCTGCCGCGCCATGTGGTCACCTCCGGGGCAGGCAGGCAGGGATTGAACTCATGCAGAAGTGGTTTTCATTCTTAGTGCTGTGCTTTAACCCACTGCGCCACCAGGGAGGGCCCAATTCTGATTTTTAACAGGCAGAAGTTAGAAATAACTGGAGACATGTCTCAGGAATCAATATGCATCTGTGCTGGTCCTGAAGAACTCATTTTTAATCTTTTGTATCTGAATCAAAGAACTAAACTTGCTGCCCTCTTTGCATAGGAAATTTAGTCAGATCTGCAGCCTACATCTAAGCGTGTATGGGCATTGCAGGGTATACTTTTGTGTGTTAACCAGACCTGATGCTTTACTGTTTTCCTATTTTAATTCTCCTCTCTGCTTGATTCCTTCAACCATTTACTTTATCACTGACTGTGGTGTGGATGTTAATATATCTTAAATTCCTTGCAGAATGAGGCAAGGAAACAAGGAACTCACACACACAAGTGAAATTTATGCAAGTCATCTATTATACCCACCATGTGTAACACCTTGAATTGTGGTATAAACTGATAAAAAGCTTTAAAAATGATAAAAATATATTTGCCTGTTCTGCTCCCTACTCTGTCTCTCTGGTGAATCCTCTTACCCCTGTACCTCTGGCCTACACCCCAATTTTGTACACATAAATAAAATAAAAATAAAACTTTAGCAGTTCTTAATATAAAACATATCTAATGGCAATATTTCAGAAATTTTGTTAACAAAAAGTTGTTCTATATTATTCAGACCTCAAGGGTATAATAAAGACTAAAACAAGATTAACCTTGTATTCCTAGAACATTCGATTCCTTTGAGTTCTATCCTGCTGTTTCCAAATGTCTAGCCCTCGTAGCTTGGGTGAAGCTCCTACCCTATGTCATGTTACCTCCGGCCCACACTCCTCAGTGCCACTGGCTTGGGCTTTTCCCTGCTCTATGCTAATGACTCCCTTTCTTGTCCTACAGACAGCCTACTTATGCTTTCCCATGGCCCTGCTCTGTCTGGGGTCATTTGGTTCTGTCGCTCAGATTATCTTTCTCTAACATGGTCTTTTTCCCTCAGCCCCTGGGACAGTTTCTCTCCTCCAGGGAATCTTCTCCTATCCTGCACATAGCTTTCTACTTTACTTTCTTTGGTTCTCTGCCTTTTCTCTTCAGAGTTTAATCTCTCTGAAGATCTCCCCCCTCCCCTTCTTCTTTATTTTCTTTACCACAGGTAAGAAGAAGTTTTGCAGAGGAAGACAGTGACAGAAATTCTGAAACCTGTCAAATACTGTAATGTGAAAAAAGAACATAAACCACACACACAATAAAAAGTTCAGAAAGAAGTGATAGTGGCCCATAAACAGGGCAGGAGAGTACTAGAATAAGGAAAGCCCACAGAGGAGACACCGGCTGGGACAAGGTGTGTGCAGGGGCAACTATGTGTCACATAGAGAGCAAAGGTGAATACCACAGAGGAAATTCCAGAGAGGACAGCTCACAGGGGGGAAATGGAAGCGACGAAGGTGGTAAAAAGGTAAACATTAGAGTAACACCTAAGAAAGGCAGAGAGAACAACAGGGATACTGAGAGAACAAGCAGAAAGTCCAAAGAGCTCCGGAGAGAGGAAATAGAACATTAAGACAAAGGAGCAGAAAGAAAAGCGGGGCGCCCAAGCAGAAAAAGGCCAGTCAGACAGAGAATCAGAGGACAAAGACATTTAGGGGAACTTGTGAGTCACTGGGCTAAAAAGAAAACGCCAGCAAGCAAGAGAATGGTGTGAGAGAATATGCCAGATTCAGGAATCGAGGGTACTACTATAGGAGAAAAATGGGCAGTCCAAGAGAATCAGGTAGAATGAGACAGGCAGCCAAATGCCCAAGTATAAGCAACACAGGACAAGTTGAAGAGGGACATAAAGGGGAAAGAGAGAGTAACCCAGGCAGTGACTCATACCAACAGAGAGCCAAAGATACCACAAAACTGCCAGGAAGAAGAGTGGATGCGTGGTTGGGGATACAAAACAAGAGAGAATGAAAGGGCTTGTGAGGAAACTGAGGGAGGGGCAAAGTGAGTGCACAGCAGAGGGGCCGAGGGGCCTGAAGAAGGGAAGCTAGAGGCCGATTTGGCAGTTAGAGGAATGGTAGGAAGCAGGCCTAGGCCCCGCCTGTCAGGGAGGATCGGGTTGGGCCTGTAAATACTAGACAACTAGACAGCACTGAGGTCTTTGGTAAGAAAGAGAGGTACTTGACACAAACCCCAGGCCACAGGTCTCATTCTGAGGTGTGGGCATGGCTGTCTTCTATGTATCTGCAAGCTTCTTCTGGACTCTAGCTAGTGAGTCTAGACTCTGGGGATCTGACCAGGACAGGAGGTAGAGGGCCCCATGTGGAAGAGGAAAGGAAGAACTGGCATGGTTCCCTTCCCCGGGGGCTGCCTGTAAGAGCAGAGAAGGGCTAAGAAGAAAGTGTCCCAGACCCGGACCACACAGTACAGCGGCTAAGTAACAGGCTATAAAAATATGTACCCTTTCTTCCTCTAATTTTTGTTTTCTTTTTTCTTCTGCAGATATCCTCCTCTGTTCATCTTTTTCTTTCTGCTCTTTAAGTTTCCGCTGTTTTTCTTCCATCTGTTTTTCATACAGGATTTTGGCCTTTCTTTCTTTTTCAAGTAGCTGGGTTTCCTTATTAGCTGAAATATTCCAAGTATATTTTTAAGGTGTAAGAGCCAAGAAAATATTAAGTGTTCTACATTACAGAGAAGGAAAAGGCTAATGCAGCTAATTCTTTCTTTAAAAGATAGCATAATCTGACGATTAAGTGAAAACTTATATCTTATATAGATATAACTATAGATATTAATGATAAAGATTTATTATAAGATATGGCTACTAAAGAG
The DNA here is from genome assembly GCF_000260355.1 of Condylura cristata. Lineage (NCBI taxonomy): Eukaryota > Metazoa > Chordata > Mammalia > Eulipotyphla > Talpidae > Condylura > Condylura cristata. The sequence goes on from NW_004567120.1 coordinate 33,250,278, forward strand.
TCCTTTTCACTGGGTGTTCATTTAATCCCAGAGAACTTAGATGCCTTTCAGCCCGTCCATACTAAAATTCCAAATCAAGAAGAAATGTGTTCTTTCAAGTGACAGTTCTACTAAATGGAGCTGAAGTTAACCCCCACGAGATGACATGCTGTCCATTAAAGTAGTAATTCAAAAAGACACACAAGGTCAGAGTGTTTCCTCTTCCTGTCACTGGGAAGCCCCTTTCAGAGGCCTCGGCTCCAGGGAGCATGTGCAGCATGCAGGGCTCACATCCTGACTCAGCCACAGATCAGATCCCAACAGCAAGCTGCTTTCCCATGCTCAAATTCCCCCCACTAACGCCTAGAGAGCAGCTATGCAATTGGAAAGCCCTAAGCCCTCGAAGAGAGCTACAGGAAGAAACTGCTCCTTGAGCAAAACAAAGATAACTGATATTCCATTTGAATGAAGGTGAGCCCTCCTTTTGTTTTTTGCTTCTTTTTTTTTGTCAGTGGAATTAGAAACCCAGAGGATTAAAAACACATAGTTGAAAAAGCCTTCTCTCTGTAGGTGTAGGAAGAATCTTCATTTAGATCCTAATTGACACAAAGGTTACATTCGAGAAGCCTGGCAATGGGTAAAAGACACCATCAATATTTATGTTGGGACTATGAGGATTTCGGTTTTATCTTTAGGATCATTATTATTGAAATCCCATTCTACTTGTTTCTAGAAATCTGAGGAAATTTTCACACTTTACAGAAAAATTAAAGCTAAGAGAAACTACTTCAAAAATTAAACAATTTAAGCCAAATATTTTTCACCGGTCTTCTCTAGCCCATTTTGCTATAAGCATTAGATCCAGTATACTACAGAAATGATGTAATCAATATCATATAAGCAGCCCAGGAAAAGTAAAACCCCTTTGAAAATATGTAACTTTAACATAAATGTAACCATTCTGATTTTAAAAGTCTATGGTACCATCCTGTTGTCTTCTTTTTTCTTCCCTGCGTTCTTTCGCCAGCTTCTGTTTGATGTCATTCCTCAGCACAGATCCATCAATAACTAAAAAAAAAAAAAAAATACATAGTTAGACATGAATAGGTATCAAAAAGGGATGGTATGGCCCTTGAACACCAAAATATTCTAGAAATTATACCAGGCTTGCAGGGAGTTCTTGTGGTGGAAGACTGGAAAGCCACTGAATTAAGGCCACTTTGACTTCGTCTTTCTTCAGCAACTGCGTGAGCAGCGGCAACTGAAACAGGAGGAGATAAAGGGGATCAGATACTCAGTCCAAGCAGCCCCACACGGGCTCGAACCATAGCTAAGGTACCATCAGGACGAACTAATTTGCCAGAGACCCACGGAGGAGCTAGGATGTTCAATAATTTCAAGAACTACACATGTTGGCTGTGGCAGTGCCCGAGAACGTGTAGGCACAGAGCTGTTAGCATAGTAACTTGTGGCCAAGTAGAAGCCAATGATTAAGGGCTCTCAAAAATGCCTCAGACAAGGAATGACACCAAGTACTAGAAAAATAGAGTGGAAGGAACTAGAAAGAGTACTTCATCATACTAGGGAAATCTGGACAGGTTTAAAATGTGGAAGCAAAAGTGTCAACAGTGAGATTTTCTCAAGAGATTGGGCCTGATGCTGAAAACACTGATAAATTACCCAGGAAAGGGGGTTACTTTCTACCTGGGCTATACACTATTTACCAGGTTGCCTCTGTAACAATGGACAAAGCCCGCCAGCCTGCCAGCCTGTTCCCCTCCCCCCACCTCTGGAGGTGGGGCTCGCCTAAGCAACAACTTAAAGCTCTATTCTGATGTACAGTGAGGTGAGAAAGCAGCCATCCAGAGGAAGGAATTTCTAATGAGATGTATTATTCTAGGTAGAAGAATGTCAGACAAGCAAATGTAAATTACACAATGTACATTCCCACCAAGCCTTGTGAAAAAAAGCAGTACAATGGTAAAGTAACTTCCAATGAATCCTATTCCTTGCGTGGCTGGTATCTGAAAGGGTCCCACCATAGTGGGCATCTTTAGGAAGGATCTGCAGGCCGATGCTGAAAACTGAGCTCTTTTGGAAAGAACAGGAAGTGAGCCCTACTCTGGCGTCTTGTATTAAGGCGAATCTGACAGTGGAAGCAGGCCAGTTAACTGAACTCAGCGAAGAGGACTACGGAAAGATGATGTCCTGGAATCCTAGCACAGTAACCGCGACAGTGAGAGCGCAACTGCAGCCACAGGGTGACCTCAAACGGGAGAAAAGGATGTTTTTACCCACAAAGACCTAAAAGGCTCAAATAATCCATAACCCAGATCAATTTGAAGGTTAGAATCCTCAACCTCTTTGTGAATTTGACTACAGACTATTAAGTTTTGTTTATCACAATTATCCTCTGAATCTAAGTGCTAATGTATTAAGGGCAAATCTGAAATAGTCTATAAATTAAACCCTCCGACATAATACATATCATTTGCACCTCACTTATCCATTCTCAAAGTTTCTCACTTACTGATTACCTTAATTCTCACAACAGTTCTAGGAAGTGGGCATTGATTCGTCCCCCCCCCCCCTTTTTTCCAGATAACAAACTAAGCCTAACTTTTCCAGACCACACAGGTACTAGGTGGCTACACCAGAACTTAATTCAATGATAGCTTAAATAGAAAATTTATTTTGAAATATTATGTATCTATCAAAGACCAACTACACAAAACCCACTCCAACCTCTGTTAAGATTTTGTTCGCTATCCCCACTTTAATTGCTTCTAGTTACTTCTGTTTAAAATAGCACACAAATTAAGCTCTAAATGTAAAGTTGATTCAAAAACAATGAAATGAAATATGCGAGTTAAGGATTAAAATGTCCTTTGAAAAGATGGGTGTGGAAATATTTTAAAAACAAAGCATTTACCTATTCTTATAAAACAGGAAAGCACAATTATGCTGTGGATAGGAAAGGCCTGACTGAACTTAGAGAAAAACATAGAAGACATTACAAGAAGAAAACTATTCTTCCACAAGGGGAATCATACAAACTCATTAATCTCCTGGCCGTCTAACTCAGTAAAAGACTCTGAACAAACGGAACCAAAAACAGACACCACTAAGGATGCCAAAGTTAAAGACTGCTTTTACAAAACAGATTTTTTTTAAATGTCACTGAAATTTTGATATCCCTTTGTATATAAAGTATTTCAGTTCATTACTGACTTCAATCTAGTGGAAAATTTTTGCTTCTCTCTGTCCCCTCCCCCCCACACACACACATGTGTCACTAGAGCCCTGTTCCACCAAGGCAGGCTAAATCCAAGAGACTGCACTTCCACGACACTTCTCTATGAACTAGGTCAAGCATAGTTGTGATCTTCCTAAGGCTGCACCCAAACGTGATTCCCCCAGCTGCATAATAGCGTGAGCTGTCACTAATAAAGGCACAGGCCAACACTTATTCAGCAATTCTGTCTGCCACAGCTGTTGTTCCTGAAAGCACTCTCAGAATTCAACATAGAACCTGTACCTCCTCCTCTCCATGTCCTTTCTTTCTCCAAAACCCTTTCTGCTGTACTCATTAGAAAGATTAAAACACATAAAGTAGCATTTTCATTATACAACAATGGGTGCAGATTGCAATTAATAACTGAAAGGGCTCCTTTATTATTATAAAAAGGGTGACTGTCCTGGCAGAGAACAGTCACACCATGAAACTAACTTACAGATTAATGGGCACCTTGTTACAGTTACGTGGATAACTGTAAACAATAAAAAGACGCAATCCCAACTTGGATGTAATGCACAAAGAGCCCGCTGGAGGGCCTAGCGACCCCTCCCATAGGGGGTGAGGATAGGGTCCACTCTAGCGCAAAGCTGAGTTGGGAGTGATATGGCCTCAGGATCCATTCCACCCACACACCAAGAATCTCTCCTCCTCATGGTGTTACACCAGTTTGCAAGTCATTAGACCAGGGAGAGAGTGAGAAAGTATTAACTGAAAAATTAATAGGAAACCAAAGAACCTTTCAATCAGGGAACCATAAGAATAAGGCAGATTCACAGGGACTTTGCCTAAATCAGCCATAGTCAGAAAGCTTGAGACACACTTCTAAAGACCCCTAAATCCAACCCAAAGATAGTATGTCTTGAAGACAATAAAAAATTACAAGACAAATTCCTTCCACTTCCAGCTACCTACAATGAAATGGCAAGTTGGAAAAAATACTAAGGCCTCCAATATAGTACACAGATACACCTATAGTACAAACTTGGAGACGCAGCCCAGGATTTTGGTGGATTAGCTAACCTTAGTTAAGGTTTCTCCAGCTATAAAGTTTATGGTACACTGGATTCTCAAGATTAGTAGCTTTTTTTGACATCAGTTGCACACTTACAAAAATAAGGGAAAGGCGATGAGTCAGTAGCAAATGTTTTCATTTTAAAACAACCAAAATCTAAACCACCTGTTTTGGTAAGTACTTTGGTATGGTACAACTTTCAGCAGGGAACTATGCACAAAATTCAATAAATGTAATTAATAACTATGTAGACTGCACTGTGTGCCCAAAGGAGCTATTTGTCCCGGGACTGTTTTAACGCCTATAGCCAGCAGGATGAAATTGACCTTTTAGCAAAAACCATTCATTCCATTAACTCAGTTGAAACCATAAAGGCACTTCCAATCAAGCTGGAGCCCCGTGAAAATCTAACAAGTGATGTTTTCAATTCCTAAAATGAAACAGGCAGCAACTACAACAACCAGGCACGTTTTGGCTGGAAATACTGTACATTCAAGCAACTATCTCACATAGTTTTGAAATAGAGGGTTATCGAGAATGCTGATTAATTTAAATCGCTGAAATAAACCAAAGTGAGTGTTCGGTGTTAATATGTAATCTATCTGGATTTACTGCAAACTCTCTGGGTGAAACATAATAAGCTAGAGACAGAAAAAAAAAAGATTTTCTCCCTCTGGAATGATCAAAGTGTGTGTTTCTAACATATTCTTTGGGGGAAGTGATTGGAAGTGTTCTGAAATAACATGAAGATTCCCAATCGCAGCTAATCTAAATCTGTTCACTGCAAATGGAAAAAAATCCCGAAGGATTTTGATTAAAAACCCATTGCGATCGTTTTCTCCAAATTTATCTGGAGGAAACTAGCCTGATAAAGGCTTAAAAAAAAAAGTAACCTCTTCCAAGCAAGATCGATTATCTCATTCAAGCAGTGGAGCAGTCTCCAGAACTACATGACACGCGGCCAAATTCTGAAAACAGGACGACTTTAAGGGTGAAGAGGCACTTTGTGGCGACAGAAGCCCCTGAGGGGCTGCATGCACCCTTACAGTCGACGCCCGTTCAGTTCCGCCAAGGGTCCGCAACAAGAGTCACACGCAAGGGGACATTGGGTGAAGTTTTATGCTATAGGCGGCCGGCAAATCTGCAGCAAGCTTGAATCAGGTTTCATCCCAACTTTCAAAAGCACAGACAACCTCCCGCTCCCCATGGCTCCCCATCCTCGCCCATCCGACCAGGAGGGTCCAGGAGTGAGGCGAGCTGCAGCGAGAGGCAGGCGCGGCGATCGTGGGAAAGGCTAGCCGCCGCGCGCCCCGGCTGAGGGCAAACTCGCGCCTCTCCGCGCCCGGGACGCCCAGAGTCTGTTCCGCCGCCCGCACATCCCAGCAGCGGCGCGTGGGTCGCCACGAGCGCGCGGGCATCCACCACCGCCCACCCCCCCGCGGCAG
>NW_004567120.1:33256855-33259719 GCF_000260355.1 Condylura cristata
GCGGGCGGCGAGCTGCGGGCTTCGCGTGTGGCACGATCACGACGCCGTTAGTGTCCAGGCTAGGTGACATAGCCTTAGGGAGAGGGACAGGCCTCCTTGGCAGGATCTCACGACTTTGGGGGCGGCCCTCCCTTGGGGGTTCCCGGAGCTCTCCCCACCCAACGCGCGCGTGCACACACAGGGAAAAGCGTGCCAAGCGGCCAGTGCCCCTCCAGGCACTCCTGGACCTGGGGCAGTGGCTCCCGGTATGAGTCTGTTGCACAAACGGTTGTAGGGAAGCAGTTCAGGGAATGGGACCTCCGGGATGGTGCAGGAGAGCCCCAAGTGGGGCAGGCACCCGTGAAGGAGCTCTTCGATGATCCCAGCGGGTCGTGCAAGACACGGGAGCTGTAAGACCAGCTGGTGACTTAACAGCAAAACACGCACTGCCTCGTGTTAGGTGCCCGACACTGTTCTATCCTACATTACATCTATTCGCTCATTTAGTCCCCCCCTGCCCCATGAAATGAGGACGGTGAAACGGACAGAGGTTACAGTGTATCCAGGGACACACAGTAAACGACAGACTGCAAGCTGAACAGTAAACACGCGCTAGGGCTGCTTAGCTTTACACGAAGCTTTCAGGAGAGCTGATCTACATAGAATTCATACAGGATTAGTATCCGTAATGCAAAAAGATTTTAAAATACATGAGAAAAAGACAAGCTTCAATAAAGTAAGCAAAAGGTATAAATGGGCCTTTCAGGGGAAACAAATGGCTAATAAGCATAAGAAAAGATGCTCAAACTCTAGCAATCTATAAATACAAAGGGAGGATATCATGTTACGAGATATGTAACAAGATATCGTGTTGCATCTAAAGATCTGCCAAAGATTAGGGGTGAATAATAAGTGTTGTGGATGTAGGTTAATGCTATGGAAGGAAAGTTTGCCTTACCTAACATACTGAGGGCAATGCTTTGCACGACAAACCTGATGCTAGCCACCGCTACTGATATTACACGCATTTGATTGGAGCACAGATAGAACGTGGGCATAGTGTGTGTGGGCACACGGACGTTAAGCTTGGAAAACTTACTTAGAACTTCACAAAATCTAGAAAAATGCATCACCTTTGTAGTTTCTTGCAAAGATACTGACCCTATATTAGATGCAGATATTAGAGGAAACATTGAAATCAATCCAGACAGTGACATGTTCTTCAAAACTGGCCTGGAGGCTTTAAACTGTTAATGTCATCAAAAATTTAAAAAAGAGGGTCCTCCCTGGTGGCGCTATGGGTTAGGACGCAGCGCTGCAAACTAGCTGCTTCAGTGTGGGTTTGTTCCCTGGCGCAGGGGGAGGTGATCCACATGGCGCAGCAGACCTCTCCGGTCTCCTCCACTGTTCCCCTCAGCAGTGTACTTCATCAGTCTGCCTGTTCTGCTCCTCTCTGTCTCTGGTGAATCCTCTCACCCTCCACCCCACACCTCTGGCCTAAACCCCAGTTCTTGTATGCATAAATAAATCTTTTCTTAAAAGTTTTGGAAAACACAGTGCAGGGTAAGTGAAGTGATCAACTATCTCATCGGTGTTTAAGCTTCCCAGCTGTCTCATTCTTTATGTTTGAATGAAAACCCAAGCCAGGTCTACACGGGGCCTGAATGTGCCTTTTAAGTCTCTGTTAGCCTATAGATAACCCTCTCTACCTCTGACATCCTTGTGAGATCATTCATTCCTTCCTCATTCATGCCTTCCCTTTGGAAGACGTTCAGTCACACTTTTGACCACCTACTCTGTACAGGTCAGGAAGGGGCGGTGGTGCCACACATTGGTTCTGAGCTAATGAATAAGCATCAGAGGCCCCTAAGATATGTTCTTGGGGCTAGAGCAGTTCCCTAGGAGCTCCCCTGAGACTGTCTGTACATTCTCAGAAAAATATTGCAAGTGAAAGCTGCCAACTTGGGGAGAGTGAGTCTACTCTGGGAGGCAACCCAGACTGGAGCTGGAAAGAACCCAGAGAGCTCCCCCACCTTCCCCTCTGTTCCCCAGTGAGCAAAAACAGAACTGCAATCATGCTGGATGTCCCTCCCCTCCCCCCCCCCACGCCCCTTGGCTCCTTTTCCCCTTAAACCTGACACCAGCAGGAAAAATAGTCAGTCATAATGGATGTAGGAATTGGTACTTTTTCTGCTAAAGGCTGAAGGTCGAAAAAGTAGAATTCACATGTAATACACACTCAGTGAACTTCCCAAGCCTAACAAACTTGCATTTAACTGCTCCCTCCACTGTCTGTCTTGTGAGTTTTAAGTTTCACACTTTTTGCAGCCTGAGGTGCCAGTCAGATCAGCCACCAGGCAACACGCCTTTGGAGACCACAGCTTTGCATGCCTCCCAGTGTCCTTGCTAGCTCCTGCGTAGCATCTGCATCTGCTGCCCCTTGGCTGTGATGCAGGGGATGAGTGATGTTTCATTCTGGATTCATCTCCGGCCAAACCTACTCACATTTTCCTTCCTTTTCCCAAACCTGCGCTTTTCTTCCCTCCCAAGTCGCAGAATTACCTCAGACCCTGGCTGTTGGTTGTTGGCAGCCTTTTCAGCTCCATGCGGGGCCCGCCTTCCATGACCCTTCACCACCCTTCCCCTCCCCACCTCCTTTGCGTGGAGGACCTAGAAGACTTGCTGTCTGTTCTTTCCTAAGCTGAGGTGAAAGGCCAGACGGAGTCTCAGGGCCTGAACTCTGGGGGCAGGGAGCTTCTGAGGAGAGGAGGAGGCAGCTCCACCATGCTAGTGGAGGGTATTTCCCTCCAGTGTGGAAGGGTGTGGCAGTGTGGCTAAGGGCTGGGATCTGGAAGTGAGGGGTGGGCATGCAGGCGGTGCTACAC
>NW_004567120.1:33259819-33274089 GCF_000260355.1 Condylura cristata
GGTGCTACACGTTGTGCATGGATCATGTCATGCAGGCGGTGCTACACGTTGTGCATGGATCATGTCATACAGGCCTCACCACAACTTTCTGACATGGCTCTACTATCCGCATTTAACTTAAGAGGAAATAGGCACGGTTTGGGGGGAGCGCAGTAGGGGGTGGTTAATTAGCCTGCCCCAGGTTAGTGCGGTTAGAAGTGGCAGAGCCAGGATTCAAGCCCCTTTAGATTTAATCCTCCTTCCCTGCTGTTTCCCTACTGATTTACCAGGTGATTAGCCCAAGTTCACTCTTGGTTCCTCGCCCATATCTGCCACTTTTTTGTTGACCCAGTACCCACCCTCTAGCTACAGAACCTTTTCCAAGTTACACTTTGCACAACCCATGTCTCCACATAGCTGTCTTTTATGCCTTTAGTAGAATTGATTCAAGCTCTTCATAAGAAACTCATTGAAAACGGGCGCTGAATATATGTCTTTCTTTTTGGAAAGATTTATTTATATATACGTACAAGGATTGGGTGTAGGCCAGAGGTGGGAGGGGTTGAGAGGATTCACCAGAGACAGAGTGGGAGCAGAACAGGTGACTCAACTGAAGTACACTGCTGAGGTTCGCAGTGGGGAGACAGGAGAGGTCTGCTCCCTGGCTGGGGATCGAACTGCAGTGGCTGGCGGAGGGTGGCTCCCTAGTGCTGACACTTAACCCCTTGTGCCTCCAGGGAGACCCTCTAAATATATATATAGCTATATATTTTTTTCATTTTTACATTACTTTGTTTTATTTTTTTAGATCATTCTTCATTTTGTGCGTTTTTCATCTCAATTGTAATCCCCATGGGCTTCCCACCACCAGTTCACCCATGTGCCATCACCGTAGTTATATGTCTCTTCATGGAGAAAAAGCAGAGCACCTCTTAAGCAGCCTTCCTTCTAGAAAGACTAGGTACATCCATAAAGGCTGAGTACTTAGGACGGACTTCAAACTGCTTGTGTGAAGGAAACCTTGCTGCAGCTAGCTCTCTCTGTTTATCCAGCAGCCAATATTTGTTGAATGAATGAAAGAGTGTACTAAAAGCCTCCATGGTACTGAAGAAGGAAGAAATGAAAATATTTTGGATGGCCACGGGGTTGTTGAAAGGGTCTAAACTTAAAATTATTAAAGGGCAAGAAAATGTCCTCATTTTTTCTTGACTTCAAATAAAGTAGAGCAAACATGAGCTATGCCTTCTCACTCTACATACGGCCCTGTAACACAAAGGAAGCTTCAGACGATGCCAAGAATCATAAAATATCAAGGAATGCCCTTTAAGACACTTTAGAATTTCTGCTAGAGCTAAAAATTGGTAAAATCCAGATGGGAGAAGATGAAAAGAAGGAAGAATCGGGATGGTTTGTTTAAAAACACATTATTAAGCCCCATTCCTACACTTTCACCTTCTGTGGGACTAGTAGCTATGTAACATACACCTCTAAGAAATGTACTGAGTAATAGCTAATGCAATGTCAGTGACCGCTGAGTACTTGATTATCACCATACTCTGATGGTGACAAATATGAAAATGTCTCTACAGATCTCATGTCATGAAATCCTGTTACTTAATACTTTGTTTTTTAACTAGGGGCGGTAGATGCTTTTCCCTAGGTGCACAGAACGTGTCACCATGGCGATGCCCCTGAACATGACAACGTCCATCACATGGGGGCGTCACATGCAGGGAGGTGCAAACAGGGATGGCTTTGTACTGCCAATTCCTGGGATAAAGCCCGCTACAGTACATTGTGCTCAGTTCGCCTTTTCTGCCCGCCCCCCGCCAAGGTTTCTTGCTTTCTTTCCACCAACATCCCCACCTGAGGACAGGATGTTCACATAAGCACCCCATTTTGAAAGGAATGAGTTTAGATGAATGAGGGAAAGTACAGATGTCCAGGATCACACACAGGGAGTGAAATGCAGAAGGAACTCTTCATGACCCCCCCTAGAGAGACAAGTCCCAGGGAAGGCTGTTCAGATTGGAGTAGATCGTATTGCTCACCCCACCCCTTCCCTCTCCTCAGCTACACTCAGCCCCTAGCTGAAAAATCAGCTGCCTCTAAGATAGAGGGCCTGGCTTGTTACTGCTAGGTTGATGTAGATGTTTGGAAAGTCTGGCGGATGGAAGGAGTCCCATTCGTTACTGCACTTCATCAATCAGCTGGAAGTACACGGTGTTCTCGAAGAGTCCTCAAGACTCTGAGACTGGGGCTGAAATTGATGGAAGCTTCAATCAGAAAATCTAGGAATAGCCAGAACTAAAGTCTGACCCTGAGTGTATTCCCTAGACTGCCTGCTTCCCGGAGTAGCCTGAACTAGAGATGGAGATGATTAACACAGTACTTAAGCAGGCTTTGAAAAACACTCAGGCTCAGCCTACTGTGGAAAATCCATGGGCGCAAACCTTAGGTAGGGACATGGCAAGCTGTCAGTCATTATAAAGGAACCCCGGTCCTTGCAGAGTAACCCAACCAGACCTCAGAGCAATAGACACCACAACGGATAAAATCCCACAAGGGAGAGAATCCCCCCAAAGAACACTCTGGCAAAATGCACCCCTTTTCCTGCCTGCATCTCTGCATGTGTCTCTTTAACTTGTCTTGTGTGCTGACCGGGAAACTGCCTAAGCCTTTCTCAAAGGAAGCCCAGGACGACACTCACTCGCTGAACCTCAACATCTGAACCCCAGTAAAACCATTTTCAACGGTTAACAAATCTATCCTCACCCTGGCTCTTCTTGAGAATTTCCTTTTGCCAAACTCAGTTGCCAGCGGGCCGATAGTGTCATATAGTTGAAAACCTGCTCTGTAAACCTTATTCTTTCTTCAAGGCCAGCTCACAGATCTACTTAGAGAATGTATATTTGGAGAGGAAATGGCCCCAAAATACAAAGGGACCCGTGTGCACACTGCCCACGGCATATGAGCCTCTCATAACACACACACACACACACGCACGCACGCACGCACGCATGCACGCACACAAGAGGGAATTCACAGGCAGCCAAGAGCAGCAGCAGCTTTCCCAAGGGGTTTCTCCTTGTCTCTGCACACAACTGGGGCGAAGGGCTCTCGGCTACACACAACAAAGCTTCCAGTGGCCAACTTAGCCCAACAGCCAAGCCCCAGAAGAGTTTTCAAGGAAGACCCTTGGCTTGGATTGGGAGAAGAGAAGTGGAAATTATCCCTGAAGTCAATGGGTAAGTAGAGCCTATGTTTCTGCTGTCATCAAAGGCATATTCCACTGACTTTGCTCTTCTTTGCTTTCCATATATTACTTTCAAGTGATGGAGGAAAGAATAGAAAACCAAAAGGATACATTATAAGACTAAAACCTGACTCGCACAAGGAGGTGGGGGTTGAGGGGATTACCATGACCATTAACCCAGCTATGGAGAAATGAAGATCTTTAGGCTCCAGTGCCTGGTCACAAGGCTTAACGCCCAAGCCCAAGCAGGTGTCACTGCTCTAGGTGGTGTCTGGAACATAGACCTGAGAGATTGGGCCCATTGTGGAATCTCCCGTCTAGGTCATTCCACATTGTTATCCAAAGTGGCCAGCAAACAGGCCACTCCACAAGGAATGAGCGCCTCCCAAAGAGAAAAGGACGATGTTAATGAAGATATCAATGCAGCCTCTACCCTGGCTCGGGGCAGCCGTCCTGCCCACCTACGCCTATGCTGGTGCTTTTAACACCCGCTCTCTCCCTCTGCAGGGCAGCAGCCGCCTGCCTGCCTGTGACCTGTTCCATGCCAAGGAACATGACCCTTACTGACCCTCCTCAGCGGAGGCTGCTCTCCTCAAGGTCACCTCCCTGCGACCATGCTGGCCTCTCTCAGCAAACCTGTCCCTTTCAGGGCAGCTCTTCCTGCCCGCTGGTGTCTATGCAAGTGCCCTTTTCTTTGCTGTCCTTTCCCCTGATAAACCTGCTCCTTAAATATAACTAACGTCTCGTGTCTGCCTCATGGAGAAACTCGCCTGAGAAACTCCCCACGTCCTGCTGAAAGGGGAGCTCTGGGGAAACCTTTCCCAGAGTGAACCCAAGGACCTCCAAAAAGGACATCACATGGAACAACCACAGAACGTGACAGGAAGGACAGTCAAGGCCACTTCATTTAGTCCTTTCCTTTGACCCTGAGGCTCAGAGAGGGGGGTCAACACGTTCGCAAGGCTGGGGCCCAGACCTGCTGACACCCTACCTAACGCTCTTTCCTTCCCCACACACAAGGCTATCTCGACAATCTTGTGAAAGAAAAAAAAGTGAGATTTCCTGATCCAATGCTGGGAACTATTATGTAATCTAGCTGGAATTTGACCTATATCCTCCCAATGAAACTGAAATGGAGATGGGAGGGAAATAAATGGAGATACCAATCCATTGTGAAAGCAAAGTTAAAAGATATTTACTGACCTTTATTTATGTGAAGGGCCCTGAGGGTGGCTCCCTACTTGCTGGTCTGGGCCCATTTCTGTTTCCTCCTAGAGCCCCTTTCTGCAGCAGCCAAACCAAGCCAGCACCTTGACCCGCTGTGTGCCTCTTGATCTTTACTGCCCCTCACCGCAGTCCTTCACAGAGGGATGATTCAAATTCAGTCATGGGACTTCAGAGCTCTCAAGCTTGCCAGGGCCATGAGGCGGCAGCGCAAGACAGGGCTGCCCAAACAGGGCCTGCTAGCCTTTACCAGAGGTCAGTGAGTGGCAACCTGGAATCGTTACTTGCAGCTGGGAGTGGGAGGGAGAGTGGGAATGGGTGGGCTGGCCAAGCATGAGCAGAACTGGAGAGGCTTCCTGGGACAAGCAGCTGTTAATCCCGGGCTGGCCGTTCCCTAGGTGCTAGGTGCTACCGTGAGAGCTCTGAGGTAGGCCGTGGGGAATGTGATTTTGAGGTTGTTAATGATATTGATTAGCATGCCTGGGATCTTCAATAGGCCCCTTCCCAACGCCCACCCCAAGGAGCGGTGCCTTCTTCTGAAACTGTCCTTTTTCCCTCTTCCTAAGAGGAGGTCATATGTACTCAGCTGGGGTTCCTTCTGGAAGTGTGGACGCAGGACAGTGTAGATGAGGCTAACTTCAGAAAGCAGGTGTGAGAAATAAAGCATTGATTTCCATGTGGGTTCTGTGGAAATCTTTAGGAAGCCTGCTTGGTGCTATTCTCATGATAAAAAATGACCCAGTGTGCGCGTTTGACAGGAACACAACACGAACATGGCAGGCCTGACAGATGCTTTCACCCATGTCTATATGTCTCTTTATATCTTAATCCACAGCCTGCAGGGAAAGAGCCTGGGAAGAGCTGCACTTTGGGGAGCCCTGTCAGTAGGGTTCAGCCGTTTTTCAGCCTGTGGGATTTGTGCGTCCTCCACACAAGGTTTGGCCCTGGGCCTGTGAAATTGCTGTAGGGAAAAGAAAATTCAAAATGTGACATGACTTTGTGCAAATGTGTTCAGTCAGTTTATAGAAGGAGGAGATGATAGTTGAAGAAAATTGAGGGAGAAGGCTATCAAGGGCAGAACCCACATGGAAATCAATGCTTTATTTCTCACACCTGCTTTCTGAAGTTAGCCTCACCCACCGCTGCAAAGTCCGGGATTAAAAGCTGCTCTCCCAAGAAGCCTCTCCAGTTCTGCCCATGCTTGGCTGCCCCCCCCCCACTCACACTCTCCCTCCCACTCCCAGCTGCAAGTAGCATTATAGAAGCATTCCACATCTAGTTACTGATAGGCTACAGAGGGGAGTGGCAGCTACCTTGTGAGTTCCAGTCATGAGCCCTTTCCCCACTAGTGGGGTGGTGAAGAGACCATGGACTTTGGAGAGCAGTGCTTCTGGGCCTGTTCCTTGAAGGATGACTCCACTCTGGAGCCTCCCAGGTAGCCAGGGGTTAAGTCTCAGCATTGTCACACTATAGCCCCTGGCCTGAGTTCCTCCCTGCCTCAGACCTCTCCTGACTCCCTTGCTGCTCCCCTAGGCAGGGTATTTCAGTGGATCTGCCTGTTCTACTCCCCAACTCTGTCGCTAATCCTCTCACCCCAACCCCACACCTCTCACCTACACCCCAGTTCTTCTACACAAAAATAAATAAATAAATCCTTAAAAAAAAAAAAAGACTCCAAACTTAGCCTTGGTTCCCTGGTCTATAGAATGAGCCTAATTAACAGTGGCCTAGAACTTTTTTTATTTTAACATTTTTTATTTCTGCATGCTGAACTGGGGTACAGGCCAGAGGTGCAGGAGCGGTGAGAGACTTCACCAGAGACCGAGTGGGGAGCAGAACAGGACGACTGATGAAGTACACTGCTGAGGGGAGCAGCGGGCGGGCCAGGAGAGGTCTGACAGCCATGTGGGTCACCTCCGGGGCAGGGATGGAACTCACACTGAAGCGGCTGCTGCTGGCTTGCCCTGCTGCATGGGAACTCCTTGAGGACCAGGCCTGGAACTTTTGTTGCTAGTCACAGCAGTTGATACAAAGGATCAGGTACAGCCATAAGTATAAAGCATGAGCTCAACTAATTAGTAGCTTCTAGTTCAGAGGCACATACATACTATGTAGCACTGTAGCTCGCACTGTGATGTTCTCTGCTCACATCATCCCACTTCTTCTTGACAATTGTGCTGACGTCAGTGGCATCATCTCCTGAAATGCCTATAGCACTACTGACACTGTACCCACACAGCTCAGCTCCCTGCCTTTTCTTGCCCCCCCCTTTATCTGTGGCCAGAGGGCTGGAGCTATTTCATCCAGTCAGAAGAGAATAAGGACAGGAGGCTAAGAGAACTTACTGACTTGAGGCTGGAAGAGGGATTTGTAGCAAGACATGAGAGATTTAAGGTTTCACACAAAGGATAATAAAATTGTCACTAACAAAGAGGCTTTTGGGGGAGACAAACTCAGGACGCATTCATATACTTGAAATCTTTGTAAACCAGAATACAAGCACTTCAGAGGGGCAGGACCCTTGGTGTTCTTGCTCAGCAGTTGAGCAGAGGGGCCCAGGTTGGTCTATTTCCTGAAGGAGGCACAGAGCACGTTGTCATCAGTCGTAGGTACCCCAGCCCCTTCCAGCCACCACTCTGGGAAGGCAGGAGGCAAAGCAGGTTATGGCTGTTATGGGGAAAAGAAGTCTAGGATGCTTGTGTGCTCCTCCTTTCTTACAGATGGGAAGGACCTTCCTGGGAGACAGACCTCGAAGACAGAGAGAGACCTTCTAACGACTGAGGCAAAGGCTGCAGCCCCATCTAAGGAGGCTGCCAGCCCTGAGGCCACAGCCAGCTCACAGCTCATCTGCTGGAGTCAGCAGCCGCCAGGAAGCACAAGCCTCTGGAGAACTTCCGGCTGAGGAGGGGTTAACCTAGGTCAAGTGACCAGCATGGCTCCACCCCCTAGGCAGCCGGCTGGAATGGGGGGGGATGTGGGAGGATGGAGCGCTGGGGGTATGGAGAGTGGGGGGGACATACCTCCTCAATGACAAGGTTATTTTAATGCCACTGAACACAATTCAATTTTTCCTCTGGTCTCTGGGATGCCACGGCCCAGAAATTCAACACGTTTCACTTACACAAGCGCGTCTAGTTCCAAATTCCGGGAGCAGTTTCCCCCTCCCTGTCATCTCTGCCAATTCTCTGGGTGTGGTAGAAAGGAAGCACTTTCAGTCTGGCCTCCCAAATTCATGGCAACATGAGTGGCAGTAAAATCTTGTTGAATTGTGTATTGTTTGAAAATAGGAAAGTCAGTTTGTATTTTTCCTTGCTGGCATTTTGCACCGTACTGTTCAAAACGTGTTGCTAAAAGGACACTTGGGGAAGGTTGGGGGGGATTTGAGAGGCATTCTGAGGGATACTCAGGAGCCCAGGGACAGAACAAAGTGGTAATTATTCTGAGAGCTCAACGTTTTAATTTAGTCACTTTCCTCTACATTTCCCAAAGGAGATGACTGGACTGGGAGGGGAGTGACTTGTCCAAGGTCACATAGCTCAGTAAATGGCAGCACTATTTTGTTTTCAACACACTGTTATAGAAGCTGATTGTATTCTTAGGGTGTGTGTGTGTGTGTGTGTGTGCAAAGAAATTGACACTATAATCAACTTGCATGAGGATTCAGTGAGATAACTTCTGTAAACTGCAAAACTAAATTAAATTATTCTATCAACTACATGATTTGCTTCCTTTGTATTTGGGTCCAGATCTATTTTAGGTTTACACAGTTGTAATGTTTGTGTCTATATATACCACATTATGATCTCCTTTTTTTACTTAACACAGCCGGCATACTTACCATTTTAATGGCTTAAGGAATGTTCCATCTGGTTGGTAGACTCTACTTTTTTTTTAGATACTCTGCTATCAGTGAACATGTGGGTTGCTTCCAGCTTTTCACCATCATAAATAGTGGGGCTTGGGGAAAAAAAGTCACAAAGCTTGCCACCCTCCCACCCCCGGGCTCCTTTCAGCTAGTTTGTTTGGAATGTGTTCTTAAAAATTGAAAGAGACCTAGATAGAGCTTTCAAGCCAGATTGCTCTCCAGAAAGGCAGCACTTGCTTACTAAGTTCACCTACCTCCAGGAGAAGGAGAGGGTGTCATTGGTGGGTGCTGCAGGGGTGGGCAGAGGGGTCTGCTGGAGTTAACTCTTCCCTCTAGGTCTGGAAAAGGAACTTGGGGATTCTTGGTTGCAACTTCCTTCAGGTCTGAGTCCCCCTATCCCGCTTATCCTTGGCAGCATTCAGTTTTCCTAGCCTTTTTTCTACCTTCCTCTTTCTGGGCTGGAGCTCAGAGCAGAAGTGACCGTGCTAATACTGAACAGTTTCTGTATTAATATGAGGCAAAATCTAACAAAAACAACACATGGAAGTGGGACAATACAGAGAACTTCACCAAATAAAGTGCTGGATCTCCATCCATCGAGAACAGAAAAGCCATTTTGGTATCACCCTGGGGTAGACACTTTTCTCTATTCTATGTGTGAGAAAACTGTGGCTTCGAAAGATTAGTTTGCCCAGAGTCACACTAGGAAGTGTCAGAGCTGTGATATGAACTCAGGTCTGAGTCGAAGGTCTTCTTGTGCTTGATCTTATCCTGCTTCTCATACTCTCCTTGATGAACTGGTCACTTCACTGCCGCTGACCCTAGTGATGTGTCCAGGATCAAATGAGATAAAAATTCTTAGTGCTTAGTGAAACAAAGCACTGAATAAAATGCAAAGGCACTTTGACAACTATCAACAGTTGGGTTGAATTTAGTGGTGGTGTTCCAGGGCAGGGTGAGGGGTACCCGGGATCCTTAAAGGGTATACCTGGCTATAATAGTGGCCCCAAAGGTCACTACCAGGCCACATGACCTGGCCTGGTACTAGGCTTTCTGGACAGACATGGCAGTTTCTACCCTCAGAACAATTCTGAGAAGTGGGGCCCTTGAAGATAGTTACTTGCAAATACAGGTGCCTCCATAAGAGAGCTGTAAGGAGAAAGTGTTATAGGGCACCCCAAATCTGTTCCAGGACAGGGGGAGAGGGACATCCCTGAAGCCCCCAAATCTGCCTGCTCTAAGTGGGTTCTGCCATCCGCCGCAACAAGACAAAACATGTAAAACTTTAATGAAAAGGGACTTTAATACAGTGAATATAGAATATGGAACACAAAGAATAGGACTTCTAAATCAAACACCTGAAGTGACCCATAACCTCGTGGGCAAAAGTCCACCCAAAAGGATTTGGCCCAAAGCAAGGCCTGAAAGCTGCCACTAGACTAAAGCACCTTCTGGCTGGGGCCCATGGAAAAGGGTCAGAAATGGCCAGACAAATCTGGGAGGAAAAGAGCACAATCAAAATCAATATAAACACTGCCGTAGTCACCTCCCTACAGGTCTCTCACCCACATCTGCCTTAACCAGTCCAGGATCAGGAAACAACCCGGTTTCTTCCTCACAGGCTTGCTGCTCCATGTGGCTTCCTCAGGTCTCCTCTTTGTTCTCCATCCGGCTTCATTCTCTTCTTCTCTTTTCCCTTTCTTCTCTCCTTTTTCTCAGCTCAGCTCCACCCTCCTTCTGGGTGGGGCAGGGAACCTGGAACTTCCCTTTTCCTAGGGACCATCCTGTTACAAAAGCAGTTTATCTGCTGATGCATTTGCACTTGGTGATCTGCATGTTTCTCAAAGAGTCTTGGAGGAACAAAAGCAGGCACAGTAAAAGACTTGTCAGGACCTACGGAGACCTTATTCTGAGGTGGGGGGGGAGGGGGGAGTGATGAAGCTCGGATGGTAGCCGAAGAATCGCTGTCTCTCTCACTTCCTCTCCCAAGAGAGAAACCCGAGTTAGACACAGTTAACCAAATCCCACACTGTTAACCTTGTTAGTGGCGTTAGCCACCCTCTCACTGGGCACTTAGTGTGTTAGTTCCCTGCCCCACCCAGAGGAAGGATAGAGCTGGGCAGGAAGGTGAAGCTAGGCATTTTAACTGTGTGAATTCCCGGCCCCACCCTAAAAGGGCCCTGGGAAAAAGGACTGAGTTGCCACAGAAGCAGAGAGAGATGGAGGAAGAAGGCTGGAGGAGGCTTGTGGAGCAGAAAGAAGTGTGAAGAAGAGGCCTTGGTTGCTTCTTGACCTTGGACTTGTACCAGAGACTTGGGGGACATGGAAGGAGACACTTGGAAGAGACAGAGACGCGGTGAGAGAGCCGTGGGGCTGTTGACAGTGGCAGCCTTCATCTTGATTTGCTCTTCTCCTCCCAGACTTGCCTGGGCCTTCTGCCCCTTTCCTGTGGGTCCCCACCAGGAGGTGCTTTCAACTTGTAGCAAGCTTTTGGGCCTCTGCTGCCCTGCTTTGGCCAACCCTGCTTGGCTGGGCATTTGCTCACGAGGGGATGGGTAACTTTAGGTGTTTGACTTGGAAAGTAATTTTTTTCTTCTCTTCTAATACACATCAACTGTATTAACATCAACGTCCTTTTCTATCGAAGGTCTTGTGCATTACAGGTACGCTTTGTCTTCATGCGACAGGGGGCAGAACCTACTGAGAACAGGCAATTCGGGGTCCCGGAGTGACGCCCCTCTCTGCCCAGTAACACCCCGACCCTCCCACTCCTTATTGCTAGAATATAGCTTCATTGGTTTTGATTAAGATGCACCTGCTGTCCTGTAACAGGAGAAGAGAAGACGCAACTTGTGTGCGTGTGTTTATCAGACTCTGTTGCCGGAAATTATGGCACACACAGCTTGGAGCATCCCTGTTTGTGACATGCCTGAGTGTCCTGTACTCCCTGTTCCTTAGAGTCACAGTCTCTAACTCTGGTAAGACCCTGGGAGGTAGGGTCCACTCTGTCCATACAAAAAATGAAGAGCTGGAGGTCCAGAGAGGTTAGTGCGTGTCTCTCAGGTGGCACAATTAGTAAGTGAAGTGTTTGGGCATATTCAACCCTGAAAAGAGGAGCTTGGAGGCCTCCCTGGTGGTGTCAGAGGTTAAGTGTCAGCACTGTGAAGCTGTCCGCAAACACTGCAGCACCAGTTCGATCCCCAGCCAGGGAGGTGAC
The DNA here is from genome assembly GCF_000260355.1 of Condylura cristata. NCBI lineage: Eukaryota > Metazoa > Chordata > Mammalia > Eulipotyphla > Talpidae > Condylura > Condylura cristata. Next base: position 33,271,361 of record NW_004567120.1, read on the forward strand.
CATGTGGCGCAGCAGACCTCTCCTTTCATACCCTCTGCTCCCCTCAGCAGTGGATTTCAGCAGATCCACGTGTTCTGCTCCCCAATCTGTCTCTGGCGAATCCTTTCACCCCTCCCACTTCTGGCTTGTACCCAGTTCTGGATGTATAAATAAATAAATCTTAAAAAAAAAAAAAAAAGAAGGGCCCTCCCTGGTGGCACAAGGGCCATCTAGCCGCAGCTGCTTCAGCACTTCTATCTTCAGCCCACCTGGCGCAGAGGCCTCTCCTGTCTCCCCGCTGCTCCCCTCAGCAGTGTACTTCATTGATCTGCCTGTTCTGCTCCCCACTCTGTCTAAGGTGAACCCTCTCACCACTTCTGGCCTGTACCCCAGTTTTGTATGCATAAGGAAATAAATCTTAAAAAGGAAGAAGAGCTTAGGCGTGAGTTAAGAGACTTGAGTGCTAGTTCGCACTCTGCCCCTACATACCTGTGTCTTCGGGCAAGTCATTCCTAACAAGTGGAAGGTTTCCTCTCAGTGGTTTTCTTGGTTTCCCCCCACTTTTACATTTTCTATAGCATTATTTGCAATTACTTGGAACTGGAATGAAACCTGGCCAGTTTTCCAGAGAAATAGAAATAGCAATATGCTTTGTGGAGACCCCTCACACCCCAATCAAAATGTAGATGAGAACATCCATACTATAGAAAGGACACTTCTTGCTGGGCAAAGCTAAGTGTTGCTGCCACCTAGTGAGAGAAAGGAACATGGCTTCATGTATGTGCTCAGCCTCCTGTGGCCGCCTAGGGGAAAATACCAGAAAGCACCCTGGGGCCCAGCTAACGTAGGATTTCACTGGTTAAATTTTTGGGCGCTATTAAGTCGACATGACTGGTCTTTGGCCTTCTCAAAATATGTAAACACTGTGTTCTTTCCCGCTATCCTCTTGCTCTCTCAGCCAGAAACCCAGAACCCTGGAATGTCTGAGCAGGTAGGAACCGTTCACGGAGGATTTCTAGCGCAACCTGTGTCATCTATCCTAAGCACTTAGGAGGCCATTCAAGAGGCCGTTACTTGGAACCAAAGACTGCAGTGTAGGGTGCTCAGATTCAAGCAGAAAGCCCAAAGGTGTCCCACGGGAGGAACAGGAGTCTTTTTTTTTTTTTTAGTAGAAAAAGGATTTGATCCTGAAGGAAGAGGTGATGGAGGCTGAGGTAGTGATCAGGGGCAGGAGTCAGAAGGGTCAATGGTCCAGTAGATGGGTCACAAGGAGTAGAGGGAAAAGGACTGTTACATTACTAGTCCTTTCAGCTCTTTCTTGCTGGCTTCTTGGGATGGATGTTGGGCGTTGGACTCAGTTGAGGGGGCAGGGAGGGGGGTATTAGACCAGTTAAAGGGGACAATAAAGCCATTTGTCTGCACTAGCCACCTTGGCCCCAATGTGAACTGGCTTCACTGAGACCAATTTTTCACAATTGTGCAGGAGCTGCTTTGTCCATCCAAGGTCACAGTTAGTTGGCCTATCCAGCCAGGAGGGTCAACATTTGCAAAATCACTGGCTGGGAGCTAGATTCAGAGATGTAATCCATGATATTTACATATTTAAAGGAACCTGACTGGGTGGTCAGGCCGGAAACCTGGAGGAGCCTAGGGGAGCTGAGGGGAACTTCCTACTTAATGCTTCAAAGCTGGAGGCCAGGCTGGGTATAAGGGGTGCGGGGTAGGAACTCTCAGGTTCCTGGGATTCCCACCTTGAGGCAGTGCCCAGGGCTCCAGGTGACAGGCGGAATCCTACTGTTTCCTCTGCTATCAGGAAAGAACATCAGAATTGTAATCAAAGTGTCCCCAGAATTGTTATCAAAGTGTACCTTGACATAATTTGCATCTGCTAGGTGTGTGAACAAATTAGAATTTTTACTACCCTGATACTAAATCTTGCAACAAACTCACAACTGCTAGTTCAGGTGATCCAATTACTCTTCTCATGATTTTTGCACGGTGAACCATCTTATAATTAGGACGATGATGATGATATGATGATGATAGCTGCCATTATCCAGGGTGTCCCTTGAGTTAGGATCTTGAGTTAGAACTTTGCGTTCACGATCTCATAGCATCTGACAAAAGCCCAGTGAGGGAAACTGAGTCTGGGAGCAGTTTACTCAGACCCCCCAAGCTCTCTGAGAGCTAATACTGCCCCACAGGTGTCCCTGCAGCTAGTGGACACGTACAGTTCTTTTTCTAAGGAAAGATTTCTCCATGTCACCTGCAAATGCCACTGAAAATGAGTTCGGGACATTCTGGTGGGAAGTTTCTCCTCCGGGAACTGATCTACCAGCCAGTGGCCTGTAGGGGGAGAGATTACCTCGGGGAAAACAGTTTTCCCACATTTACAATGAATTGTTCCTGGGGCTGGCTCGGAGGGGGAGAAAGGTGACTGACAAAGGGGAAGAATTTTCGGTTGCCTGTTGTTTCAGCTTCTCTCTGCTACGAAGGATAGGTAAGCGATTCAAACCTTCCCATTCACACGAACTTCCCTTAAGTAATGCATAAGAATACACAGAAATATTCACCAAAAGGGATGGATTTCCTTCCACTGTTGGTTGTCAAATATGCCCCCCCCCCGCCACTTCTCCCATAAATTGTCTATTAGGTGAAGCGATTCCTTAAGCAAGAATCTTATCTTCAGGCTATCTACCATTTAATATATAGCTGTGTCATAAAAGTGGAATTTGCATTGCACTAATTTT
>NW_004567120.1:33275049-33283549 GCF_000260355.1 Condylura cristata
ATTATGTTTCTTATATCATTCAATCCAGCCATACTGTCTTGCCCATTTCAGCTCAGTTGAGATGTCTTAGATACTCAACAGATACATAGTGAGTGAAAGTAAACCTTGTAATAAGTGTCCAGGCTTCAAGAATCAAGATTTTTTGGTAAATGCTCTCATCTCATTTTGTGTGAATCACGACTGTAACAATGCAGCCCGCAGTACATTGGCTGCTCCTTTGGCCATTTATTTCAGTTGCCTTCCTGGCAAGCTGCCTACTTTCAATATGCAGTTCACTCTAAAAGAAATTTTTAATTTTTTTTAATGGAGGCAGACTTAGTTTACCACACTATAGGATTTCTAGGGGTCATACTTTGATTTGTTCTATGAAACAAGTTTTTAATTAAAAAGGAAAATTGTGTGTGTGCGTGCACAAGAGTGTCTCTGGCCACTGGGTTGGTGAGAAGTTCCCAAAGCTGCCTTGCCCCTTGGCCTTTCACCTATCATGCAACTGCTGCTTAAAATCCTGAGGAGGGAGGCCAGGTTTTGCCTCAATGGCTTTTATTCAAATTCTGTTTGGGAAGAAGGGTGCAGAAACCACCTGAAATCTTGAAAGGGAGCACCTATTACTGGCCAGGCACAATGCTGGCAAATAAGCATATGAAAAGGTGCTGCACTTCCTTAGCCATTAGGGAAATGCAAATTAAACGCACAGTGAGATACCCCTGCATACCTATCGGGACAGCTAAACAAAAACAAAGCTAATACTCTCAGGTGCTGGCCCGGAAGCTGAATATTCAGACCTCTCCTTGGCTGCTGCTGAGGTGAAACATCTTTAAGGGAGGCAGGATGAAGAGGTGTAATAATTTGGTCTGTTGTGTGGAATGGAGTTTCTCTTGTTGAGGCCGAAATGTTGTGTAAGGAGGTCCTGACAGGGGCGGTAGCTAAAGACAGTAGTGGCCACGTGTTATGTGGTGACTAATCATTCTAGAGTAAAATGAAGAACTCTGGAGGAAGACTTAAGTTCATGATCTTAGCCTGAAATCTGGCCCAAAGAGGGGAGCTTATTTAGCATTCTTTCCATTAAAATGACATACTTCTGGAAAGCTAACTATCTCTATTGAGAGAATGCCCATCCTGCCTTTCAATTTTAGGAAATCAGTCACTTCTTTGAATTTGGAGAGTCTGTATGTGAGTGAGAGTCTGTAAGAGTGGTGTTTGTGTAGGAGATTGAGAGTGTGTAAGAGAGATTGAGAGAGTCTGAGGATGCGTGTGACTCTATAGTGTGAATGGAATAAATCAGGCTTTCTATGCCATTAGCCTCTGGCTATCACCTGGCTATTGTGTTGCTGCAGAAAGCCCGTGGGAGCATGGGCACGGGGCATGCATGCCTGATTGTGGACACCTGGAGCATGGGTGTGGGCCTGTGCAAGTGTGCAGACCTGAGGCTAGAGGCCAAGGATACAAGGACAGCCTCAAGGGAACAGCTGTGGGAGGACAGCGACTGCAGGAAGAGCGACTACAGAAGAGGTGAGACTACTGTGAGGGCCCAAAGAACTTGAATAGAGATCCATGTGGGGGGGGGGCTGGAAGGCTCAGCTGCCTGCCTGCCTCCCACCCTCCTGCCCAGCCCATTCCTTATTTGCCAGCCTCCCTCTCTGGCACACCTATGTACCATTTTCTCTGAGAGAACATTAAGGCCTGACAAACCCATGAGGGCTCTGGGACTCTCCATTATCCATCTTCCTGAATCAACAGTGAGCCTGCCTAGTGCTTGTAGGCACTACGGACTCAGAGAGGGTGTGTGGATCTGTTTATGTGTGTCAGAGAGGTTGAGAGTGAGTGTCTGTGTGAAAGAGACAGAGTGTGTCTGAGCATCTGTTAGATTGAGAAATGGTAAGAAGGTCTATGTATGTGAAAGAGGTGAAGTCCGTGTGTGTGTGTGTGTGTGTGTGAGAGAGAGAGAGAGAGAGAGAGAGAGAGAGAGAGAGAGAGAGAGAAAGAGAAAGTGAGTGATAGGGAGAGAAATTTAGGACCGTCTGGTGTAACTTTTTGCAGGTGGACCTATGAGACCCAGCACTGACTAGAAAGATCTTGCCTCAGTTGACATTATGAAGCTACCACCCATATTGGGACCTGCTTATTCACAGCGGAGGAGGTAGGGCCAGCTCCTGAGCCCCTGGATGCCCAGATTAATCCAGTGCTCCCTTCTGAGACTGCGCCATGTTGCCTTTTAGCCCTCAGTTTTCTGTGCAAATTTACTGTATTCCAAATTAGTCCCAGCAGCCTGCACTTCCCAGAATCTGTGACACTTGGAGCACATCTCCTGATAAGGGATACTGTAGTCACAGGATTTACTGTGCTTTCCACAATCAATAGCGATTACTTCCTCTCATTAATGGCCTCTGCTTTCAGCAGGAGTAGGGCACCTCCCCAGTTCTGTCATTTCCCTGACAGCTATAAATGAAGGTCAAGTTTACTCTTATCTCCACCTGACTCAAATCACCCTGTGGCTTAGAGGCTCTGGGTAGCTTACTACTCAGATGTTGCTATGGTTGTGTTTGCCTGACTACTGGCTAGTTTGGTTAATGCAGGCAAATACACTTATGTTCTGTCTTTTACCCATGGAGGGGACCTGTCTGGAGTTCATTGAAATGGCAAGTATCAAATAATCCCAATAAATATACACTGTGTCACACGGGGCAATAAAATCAAGCTGGAGAGTCAAGTGATGACTACTGTATGGAAGCGGAGTCTACTGTTACATGCCTGAATTGCTCAGGTAGAGGCCATTTTTTTGGACCAGAAAGTGACTGGTGATTGATTGTCACAATCGATGGGGTCGCATCTGGTTGATTTTATTCTAGTTAGTGCATTAGACGAGTGCCCAGAGATTCCATCTCATTTCTAGTTGTTTTGGAAGAACAGATTGATTGAGGACTTTTATCACTCATCGAAACAGATTTGTTTTATGCGTGTTTTGCTATTTAGGCTGCTGGAGCCCTTTCCCATCTCCCTTTCCCTCATTTTTCCCCTTAATTAAAACACACATGTGTGTCTGGAGGCTGAAAGTTTATAATGTATCACGCATTACTTTTATAATTAAATCACCAAGTGCTCTGAAAATATTCTTCCTCTTCACCTCAAGTGCTGCTTTATTTTGGGGGTGACTTGGACATCTACCTCTCTTCGCACCTAGATTATTCTATGACTCAGCATCTTCCACCAGGTACAGAGACCTGTTTGAAAGGAGGGACTCAGGTTCACTGAAGCTTCATTTTTCAAACCTTGAGGGTAAAAGTAACTCTTTTCAGCTTTTGAGTTTTTTTCAGGTTCAGAAAGTTTTCCTATTTTAAAAAATTTTTTATTAATTTATTTCTTCAAAATGTTATCTCTTCATATATATCATCTCATATGTTTATACATATATTGAAGATTTTATTTATTTCTGCATAGAGCTGGGGTGTGAACTAGAAGTGCACGTAGTGAGAACATTTACCAGAGACAGAGCGGGGAGCAGAACAGGCAGACTGACTAAAATACACTGCTGAGGGGAGTAGTGGGATGACAGGAGAGGTCTGCTGCGCCATGTGGGTCACCTCCCTGGCAGGGATCGAACTCAGGCTATTGTCGTTGGCAGCACTAAGACTTAGCTTCTATACCACTAGGGAGGCCCTACCTCTCTTAGCTTTGACTTATAAATTCATTTATATATTTATTTAATGTCTTCCTCCCCTGGTTGGCTAAATTCCATGAGAGCAGGGACCATGTCTAATTTCCCATCATTAAACCTTTAAGTAGTTTGGTACCTGGAACAGAGCAGGTCCTCAAGGAATATTTCTTGGCCCTGCATAGTGCCCAATGGGACTCATTGCTGGGCTGAGTGAGTCAAGGGAGTAGAAAGGAGCATGGCTCTACACAAACTTTCTGTGGACAGAAAGCCTTAAAACAGCCTATAGAGGCCCTCCCTGGTGGCGCAGCGGGTTAAAGCACAGCACTGAGAAGCTAAAGCCACTTCTGCATGAGTTCGATTCCCGCCTGCCCCGGAGGTGACCACATGGTGTGGCAGACCTCTCCTGACCCGCCCGCTGCTCCCCTCAGCAGTGTACTTCGTAGATCTGCCTGTTCTGCTCCCCACTCTGTCTCTGGTGAAGCCTCTCGCCACCCCTGAGCCTCTGGCCTATACCCAGTTCTGTATGAACAAATAAATAATTCTTTAAAAAAAAAACAGCCTATAGAAATAAAGGTGTCTGGGCATATTTATGAGCATGGGGAATGAGGAAGGAAGCCAAGGGCATGCTTGGGTGTCAGTGCAAGTGAGACTGGACCTGTCGTTCTTCAATGCCTACCAGTCCCCTCCACCAGGCCCCATGGGAGAGGGCAGGAGGCTGTGCGAAACAGCAAATAGAAAAAGCACAGGGAATCAGAAAGTAGTCAGTGAGCATCATTAGAATGAGCTAGTAATAGTCATAATAACTGCCATTTACCAAGTTTCAAGCCCTGTACTGGATACTTTTCCATACATTAGCTCCTGTCTTCTTATAATGAGTCTGTGGAGAGAGATATTACCTCCATTTCATGCTGTGGAAACTAGGACTCAAGTTGGTACAGAATTTGGCAATGTTCCCACAGGAGCCCAAGGCACTCTAACTCTGGCTGTTCGAGTTCAGAGCCCGAACTCTCTTTAACTCACTACACTATCAACTGGAAGAAGACTCTAGAAATATGCAGAACTGCCTGTGAGTGAGGGGTTAAGGTAGCTTCCAAGGGAGCTTTTTGGTCACTTGCTAGAGCACCTGACAGAAGAGATTTGCTTGCTCATTGGGCAGGGGCTTGGGGGAGCAGCATTCTGCTGGAGCCAGGACAGGGGCTGGAAGCAGGGTGGAATAGAGAAAGGCAAGATCAGTGATACAGGGAAATAAATGCCCAGCACCTGGAAGGGCTCCAGGTTGGTTTCCCAGTAGGGCAAAGCTGAACTTGGCCTTGCTGGTTGGTCTTCCATTGGCCCAAGGAGCGGCCCCAGGTGATGTGACTGAGTGTCGGGTGCTGTGGGTAGAGGCAGCTCACCAGCAAGACCTGCGTGTCAAGATGAGACACGTGCCAGACGTGTAAGTTGTGGCCCAACTAAGCCCCTGAACCTGAACCTGGATTCTAGATGGGTGAAAGCAGCAGTGACAGCTGTGGACACAAGCCGCCTCACTCATTTTGGCGAGAGCTGTCGGACCGTCATCATTTGAGCGGGAATCGGCAGCAACTGTCGTGCCCGGCCCTTATTTCATTTATTCTAGTTATGAAGCCCTTCCATGTTCCCACTCAATAACCACTAGAAAGGAAGCAAAAGAGGAGCGAGAGACAGAAAGAGTGAAGGAGAATTAATTTACCACCGGGTGAAATGAAAATGTACTGAAGTGTAATGGAATTTCATTAACTTCGGAAATGATGGTGAATGCTGTCCAAATAATTCTTACTAATGCATAATTCACAGCTGAAAATAGAGCCAAACTCCCCTAAAAAGCACATCCATTTATGCCCCCAAATTAATTTGGTATGTTATTCAGGATGGTTGACAGGATAAAAGATCTACTATGAAATGTAATCATCTATTAAGATTGGGAATCTATGAGTCTTTCTGGTTTAGTAGATGATGGTGGCTGATAACAAGTGGCATCTTGAGAGGCAGACACCCACAGTCCTCATCCTTATAATTTGAATCTCCCCAAAGACATCATTTCAGACATAACCACAGAGAAGTTAGGATGAGCTTTGAGATCTCCATAGCAACCATGGCCCAATTCATATATATATATCCAAAAAGCAAATTAAAATCAGTTTCAAAAGATTCAAGTGGGGTCAGGAAAAGGCCTAAACCTTTTCTGACTGGTTCTGTCTTTACATTATATGTTTATATAGCATGCAAATATAGTTCTATATTATAAGCCTTTACATATCGAAAGATCTTTAAATTCCTTTCCCATTTTATGTAATACTGTCTAGCCCATTTCACATATTCTCAGCGACATTTATCGCTTAATGTCTCAAGATTGTGAGCTTTTAAATAATCTCTTCATTAAATCCCTCTTAAGCTTTTTGTATACTCAGGAGAGTGGTAATGGGGGAGAGACCTTTTCACCTTAAGATCTAACACAAGCCCCCACCATGGTTGGCAGAGAGAGACTATTATTAAGCAGCAGGGCAACTATTGGCACAGCCTCTACCAATAGGAATCTGTGGTTTCAGAGGCCAGTCAACACTTCACAAAGAAGGAATCAAGACTCTTTCCCCATGGGTCCCTTCACCCAATTAAAGAGATCCTTGGGTTATACCTGTAAATACTGATGTTTGGAAGGACTTCTGTAAACCTCCAAACGCCTTCCTCAGGGTGAAGTGCACTGTGTAGAGGTGGAGAAGTCATGGGAACACAGCTTTCCAGGGCAATCCTACTGCTTTTAATGGACCAGTAGTGAGGTGATTTGGGGTGGTGAATAAGCACATTAGCCTTGAAAACAGAAGATGATGATGAGGGGAAAGTGGTCATTGAGTCACCTTGTACACCCTAGTGATTGGAAGTGGAATTATCTGGGGACTAAGATTTTCTAGAGCCACCATGCTATTTCCATGACTAGCCTAGCTGGGTGTGGTGGTTGCAATCAAACACACTAGCTGTAGATACAGTGATGTTCATCCAGCTCCCACCAATGGGACTTAGTTTGAGAGGCCGTCAATGTCTCACAATGAGGCACCATGGCAACCTGCTACCCCCAAGCCACTCAGAGAGCACCCTGTGATGGCATGTTAATAATGATATCAAGGATGACATCTGCCAACTCTATTTCTTCCACTGGGGTGTGGTGCAGTGCGTCACCTGGAACTTTTATGGAGGAAACACTACCATGTAGGGTGACCCTTATTTCTCATAAAATAAGTGTGTGTGCTCAGACAGAATCACTTTGGTTACTAATACAGACACTCTGATTAATTAGGAGGCAATCACTTAGCCAGTTTCCTCCAAGAGAAACCTCAGTTAGGAGGGTCATCAACACCTCACAAAGAAGGCATCTGCCTCCATCACTCTGTCAGCCATTCAGTGAGCACCGTGGGCATCTGCCTCCATCACTCTGTCAGCCACTCAGTGAACACCGTGGGTACTGAGGTGGAATCAAACTGTTGGTTGTCCAGGACTGATTGAGATGCAGTCATTGGGTCAGTTCCCACCAATGGGAGGCCTTCATTTTGAGAGGTCATCTAATGCTCACAATGAGGCACCGCGGCAACCTGCCAACCCCAAGTCACTCAGCAAGCACATTGTGAGAACATACTAATAGTGTTATCAGGCATGAATACTTCCACCTTCTATTTTTCCACTATCATGGGGGTGGTCTGTGAGGTGGAAGTGTTAGGGAGGGAACACTACTACCCAGAGCCAGTATATGTATATATATAATTTTTTTATTGGGATATATTTTACATCCAGTATGGTTCCCATAGAATTTCCACCACCAAGTCACCCATGCACCATCACCTTAGTACCCCCTCCTATTCCTCTTGACAACCGAACAATATGAGTGGCCAAGTAGCTAAGCCTCCTATTCCACTCCACCAATGAGAGATCACATTCAGGAGCCTAAAACACACCTCACAATGGATGGTCATGGCCCGGCCCCCATGGATTTCTAAGCCAATCAGCATCTTGGTTGTTGAATTGCAACCGTTAAACACATTGGTTCCTGATACAGAAGACGCCATTATGTGAGCGGTGGCCACTGCCCAGTATTCTACTAATAGAGAACTATTTGCAGGCTTATCCAACCCTGGTGGAGGCATCTTTGCTTCCTCATCCACTCATGAATAGCAATGTCCTGAAAAATGCGGTCTCCTTTTATATAGTTTACATTGTAGTAGAAATTCAAGTACACAACACATTGTTAACTTAGTTATCTCAGAGTTCCCCAAATAGTCTCTCTAGAGCCCCTTCCTCTCTTTCACCCCCATATCCTCACCCAATCTCTCAGCTGCTGTTTTGTTTTAAGGATTTATTTATTTATACATATAGAACTAGGGTACAGGCCAGAGGTCTAGGGGCGGTGAGAGGATTCACCAGAGGCAGAGTGGGGAGCAGAATAGGCAGATGGACGAAGTACACTGAGGGGAACAGCAGGCGGGTCAGGAGAGGTCTGCCGCGCTATGTGGGTGACTCCCCTGGCCAGGGATCGAAGCAGCTGCAGCGAGCTTCACGTGCTGGCTTTAACCCGTTGGGCCACCAGAGAGGTGCCTCTCACTTTCTTTCTTTTTTTTAAACTAGACAACATTTATTTATTTAGGGGAATTCAACTTTTTTATTTTCTCTCACTACCATCCCTTATCCTTTATCACCTTGTCCTGTAAATATATAATATTTACAATACCATGTATATATAATAATATACACACAGTATAAAATAATTATATGTGTAGTATACTATAGTTATATATAATTAATTACATGTGTAATATATTTTATATTACATACATTATAATATAGTTA
>NW_004567120.1:33283952-33287502 GCF_000260355.1 Condylura cristata
CACAAATATATACAAATATACACAAATATCATATTACACACATATAAACACATCTTAATTATATAAATATAAAAAATAACCATATTATATATATAAACACAAAGACTGATGCAATAACTGTTTACCACAAAAATTGCCCAGAATTGCAAACTCACAAGCCCATTTCTCCCTCTGTTCAGGGTGAGAGGCACTGGGAATACTGCCATTGTCACACGGGAAAATCATTCATCTTTCATTAGACCCAGAGATCAGGAAATAAGCCCCTGATAAACAGCAGTAGCAGAAGGTGAAAGCTTCAGTTGCTTCATTTCTAACTATACATGGCGGTTCTCTATATCAAAAACCTCTTGTATTCCAAAACAATGTTCATTGCTTTTTAGGTTGTCATCTGCTTCCTCTAAAGTGTGGTTGCTTTTTCTTTTTAACATCACTGTTCAGGGCTGTGGCACTAAGCCTCTTTCCTTTTCCTGAGAAAGAAAAATCCCTGTGATTGATCCCCCTTGTCCAACAAAAACTTCCCACACACAGCGGGCCTTCTCAAGACTCCCTTGAGGAAGGTTCACTGAACACGGTTCCTAATTATTCTTGCCTAAAAAGTAACCTCCGGCCCCCTTGTGGCACAAGGCATTAAGTCTCAGCACTATGAAGCTATGGGCAGCCACTGCAGCAGGACTTCCATCCCTGGCCAGAGAGCTGACCCATGTGGCGTGGCAGACCTCTCCCTCAGCAGCGTACTTCAGTGGTCCATCTTCTGGTTCTGCTCCCCACTCTGTCTCTGGTGAATCCTCTCACCACCACCCCCCCCTCACACACCTCTGGCCTACACCCTAGCTCTTTGCAGGCATAAATGAATAAAAATAAATCTTTAATAAAAGTAACCTCAGGGCCCTCCCTGATGGCGCAGCGGGTTAAAGCACAGCACTGAGAATCTAAAGCCGCTTCCGCATTAGTTCAATTCCCGCCTGCCCCGGAGGTGACCACATGGCGTGGCAGACCTCTCCTGACCCGCCCGCTGCTCCCCTCAGCAGTGTACTTCGTCGATCTGCCTGTTCTGCTCCCCACTCTGTCTCTGGTGAATCCTCTCACCCTCCGCATCTCTGGCCTGTACCCCAGTTCTGTATGAATAAATAAATAAATCTTTTAAAAAAAAAAAGTAACCTCAAATGACAGATCCCAGACTTAAATTTATAATAAACTGTATACCTCTTACATAAATGAATCAATTCATTTGGCTTAATTATTTGCCCTGGCCTAGACTTGTAACTGATGAAGTGTACAAGTATAAATACTTGTAGTGAGTGATAGTAAGAATTTGATTTTAGGTTAATCTGACTTCCAAATTCTCTGGAACAAAGGTTTTCTGAACTGGACAGATACACCTATAAAAAATGAACCAATGAAAGTCATCTCCCACGATGCTGAATCAAAGAACTAGCTGTAATATAGGTACAGTCTTCCCCATGTGAGGGCTCAGAAGCTTGAGAAAACTTAGCCGACTGCTAATGTCAACCAAGCAGCTTCACCAAGATAAACGTTCCTGGAATCACCCAGAAAGGAAAGGCTTTGGCGGAATTAACCAAGATAGTTGTTAACTGTCAGCGATAAACCCCTCCCTCTGGAAAAATGATATCAGGGGAGAATAGGAAGTCTCATTCCATAAAGAGAGTATTTGGCTCACCCGCTGTGGCTGACTAGAAGCACTGAACCTTTGAAAATGGGATTTTGCAAGAGTCCTTTGGGATACTGTCCATAATAGTGGGGTTAAAGTGGCCATGATATTGCGGTAGCTTTGGTGGGGTGGTTTTATTTTATTTTATTTTATTTAAATATTTATTTTATTTTAGGCATACAAGAACTGGGTTACAGGCCAGAGGTGTGGTGGGGTGAGAGACTTCACCAGAGAAAAAGTGGGGGAACAGAACAGGTAGATTGAAACACACTGCTTAGCGGAGCAGCAGGTGAGACAGGAGAGGTTGGCTGTGCCATGGGGGTCAGCTCCCTGGCCTAGGATTGAACTCATGCTGCAGTGGCTGTGGACAGCTTCACCATGCTACATTTTAACCCATTGTGCCACCAGGGAAGGCCCTGGTGGGGTGATTTTATAGGATTGTCATAACAATCCTGTGCAAACTGGTGGGTCAGGGACAGGAAATGTAGCCAGAAGGGACCTTTGGACTCCTCTAAGTGGACTTTAGACAAATGTCTCCTCAATAGGCTATAAATATGTCTGACCTATCGTTTATTTTCAGGGTGGGTTAAAGCATTTCCTGCCAGAGGGCTGCAGCCCTGTGTTGGTCGGCTAGGGCTGCTGTAATAAAGCACCACAGGTTGGTAATTGAAATTGAAATTGATTGTGCAGTTCTGGATGGAAGCAGGGTTGATTTCTTCTGAGCTCTCTGAAGGAAGGCACTAGGCCCCTTTCCGTGGCTTGTAGAAGGGTGTCTTCCCCTGTATTTCTTTAACCAGTTTCTCTTTCTGTGTCCAAATTTCTCCTATTTATTAAAAAAAAGATTTATTTACTTATTTTTGTGTAGATGAATGGGGGTGTAGGCAAGAGGTATAGGGATTATAACAGGATTAGAGACAGAGTAGGGAGTAGAACATGAAGATTGAACTACACTGTTGAGAACAGTGGGCAGGGATCTGTTGTGCCATTTGGATGAGCTCCTTGGCTGGGGATTGAACTCAGATCATAGCTTGATAGTGCTGATGGTTAACCTCTGTGCCACCAAGGAGGCCCTACTGTTAACATTGAGGTTTATAAGGTCATCCCCCTTTGGTACCCACAAGTTAGCTAATGAATTAATAACAGGCCACCACTGTGTAAGGGAACATCATGATCAGTCTTAGATTCTACTTTGTTTCAAGCAGAAATGATTACTTAATGAAGGGACTCATTCAATATCTCCAGCTTTATCACCACCGGATACTAGCCACGTTTCTAAAATATCTACCTAAACAGTCTCAGCTTGCCCTGCAACCTGAACACTTCATCCTCTACAAAAGACAGTGGAGGGCCCTCCCTGATGGTGCAATGGGTTAAAACGCAGCCTGTGAAGCTCTCTGAAGCCACTGCAACACTAGTTCAATTCCTGGCCAGGGAGCTGACCCACATGGTGTGGCAGACCTTTCCTGACCCACCTGCTGCTCTCCACAGGAGTTATTTCAGTAGATCTGCCTGTTCTGCTCCCCACTCTGTCTCTGGTCAATCCTCTCAACCCCACACCTCTGGTCTGCACTCCAGTTTTTTTTTTTTATGTAATAGTTTATTTTTACATCATTTTGTACATTTTTTAAAATCTCAATTGTAATCCCCGTGGGTTTCCCATCACCAAGTCACCCGTGTGCCATCACCATAGGCCTGTACACTTCCCTCCCCCTACCCCATTTGATCCCATTCCCCACTCCACCCCCACAAAATGTCTCTGGTATATGTTCATTATTCTTACTATTTTCTCGCCTGGTCCATTATACTCCTGTTATGAGTGAAACTATCCAGTATTTTCTTTTTCTTTCTGGCTTATCTCACTAAGCATTATCTTTTTTTTTT
>NW_004567120.1:33288047-33299562 GCF_000260355.1 Condylura cristata
TCCATAGTGGTTGTACTAGTTTGCATTCCCACCAGCAGTGCAGGAGAGTTCCTTTTCCACCACATCCTCGCCAACATTTGTTGTTGCTAGTTGTTTGAAAATGTGCCATTCCCACTGGGGTGAGATGGTTGCACTCCAGTTCTTATATGCATACGTGAATCTTAAAAAAAAAAAAAAAGAAGGCAGTGGAGAAAAACATCTCTTGATCCTCAATGGAAAGGACATTATCAAGTTCTCTTAACAATGGCCACAGCAATGCCACTCGAAAGCAGTCATCCCCAGATCTGTGGCTGCCCAATACAAAGATACTCATCACTTCATCCTGATGGCTGGGCATGCGTCATGCATGAGGACCGCTAACTTCAGAGGTGGACAGCTTCTGCTTGATGCAGAGCCATTAAACTCAGGAGGGAATGCTCTGGCCACCATGACAGAGCATGATTCATTGTTTGATTCGTCAGCGCTCTTTTGTGCTTTTACTCTTGTAATGTCGCCTATTCTTCTACTTTGATGCCCTTTGGAACACTAATGTGACGTCCCTTATCTCCATCTGATTATCTTCGTCTTCCTATGCCTCCCTCTTCCACTTAAGAAAAAAACAGACTCTCTTATGTGCTTTTTTCCTGTCAGCACTGCTCGGAGTTTAACTGACTGCTGTACCTGTTACCCCCTACCTGACTCAGCTGACAAAAATTTAATAGCTGTTCCTTTAAACACTTCAGGAGGTAGATTCCCTTTTACAGGTCCCTTCTGGTACTTGTTTTCCTCACAGCATTCACCCCAACCCTTAGTCTTGTAAAAATTGGACCTCAGCTTCACATCAGCAAAATGTTTCTTCTGAAGTCATTAAATCCCGTTGGCAAGGCCTGGTCATAGGAAGTAGACTTTAACACGGGAAGTATCTTGGTAGCAATGATTTCCTCGAACTGCTTGCTTGGTAGGAACTGTTTAATGCCACTAAAGGGCTCTGCTCATTTGAGAGACACAAATGAGCTCACTCTTACTGTACTAGATGAGTTGTGCTCTTGACACTTGAGTGCTAGTTCTCATGTGGACAGCAACCTTAGGGCAGTAAGGATACCCAGAAGCCTCCAAAATGAAGTAGACACAGGTGATTCAAGAGAACTGCCCTGGGAGTAGCTGATTTCCTCTTTATGTGCACACAGTGAGCCCTGATTCCTATACCATGGACAAGCACGTAGCCCTTGACTTCATCCAGCCAGACAAGGGACAGTGTGTGGCACAGCAAATATTACTTGTTGCACTTATGTAAATATTGCAGGACACGCTGGACACTTTGTGATTAGGCTAACAGCACTGAGGGTCCATCCCTCTGTCTGGAATGCTCTAGCTCAGGCATCCCCATGACCCACTCCCTGGTTCCCTTAGGTCTCTCTTTATCAGATATCACCCTGTTATAATTGCCTTCCTCTCCTCCTTGTAGAAATCTTATACCCCTTTCCCACTTCATTTTCCCTACGGCATTCATCACCTTCTGATATATACTACGCTTTACTTATTTTTCTGGTTTTGGTCTGTCTGGTCCCACCAGAAGTAAACTTTATGAAGAGAGAGAGAGTTTTGTTTGTTTCACTGGTGAATACCCAGCACCCTAGAATTCCCAATGTTTCTTGATTACATGAATACAGTTGAGCTTGAAAAATAAGTTGTAGAACAATAGCGTGACACTAGCTGACACTTGCACATTTCTTATGTACCAGGCAGTGTTTGGTGAGGTTTACATTATTATCTCATTAGGCCATAAAAATCCTCAAGGAGAATATCATCATCATTCCCATTTTGCACATGAAGAGACAGAGGCAGTGAGGCATGAGGGCTTCCGAGTCTATTTTATTAGAACTCCTTCGGGATCCATCTTTAGTGTCATGTTTAAAATCATGCACTTCTATGTGATGTTTAAAAATATGCGCAAGCTAATGGGCATGGTACCCAGGGACTCCTGTGTATGTAACAAAGAGGTGAATGTCTGAACGGGGCTGACGACCAGCAGGGATTCAGTGGCATGGTCATGCTAAATGTGGCAATCAAACTTAATCAAAACTGCCCTTGAAACTCTCCTAGGAATCACCCACACAGATGATTTTACTCCAACATCAGACCCTTTTGCTCTTTTTATGGCTGAGCCCCGAATTCAGTAGTGGCCTGGCAGCTGGGCCATCAGCGGATTCTTGACGGGCCTGGGCGGGATGCTCGCAACAGGCCAGGGAAGAGGGAAACATGACAGCCCAGACCTTCAGCAGATGGAGGGTTTCGGTGTCAGAAATGGGGTCAAAATCTCAACAAGCTCAGCTCCTCCATCTGAGAGGAGGCGTAACTGAGCAGAGCCAGATGGCTATCTAGACCTTCGAGTTTCTCAGGGTGGATGGCTCCTGGCTTCCTGTGATAGCCTTTTCTGGTGGTTATCAACACCCATCATCAATAATGGCTAATTTATGTTTAACTCACATCCCCCGTGCAATTTCAGTCTGTTTCTTATTCCTCTGTAGACACAGAGAACAGATGGGAGCATTCTCCTGTGACATTCTAGAGAGTGGAAGATAGCCATTCCTCCCTCCTTCCTCAGCTCACATTGTTCTCTTTGACCAGAGGGCCAACCTCTTCATTTTTCTGTGCAAGTTTCATTTTTTAGTCAGTTATTTTATCTGAATTGCATTGGATTTTTAACCAAATAAACAGTGTTTTTCTTGGCAAAAGTAACACATGCAGGTGGTTCAGATTCTAACAGTACAAAAACAAATGTAGTTTTCCTCCCATCCCATTCTTCTCAGGCTCCTTTCTTGATTCAGCTTTTCTCTCACCAGCAGTTTCTCCCAGATCATTTTATTTTTATTTTTCTAAAGATTTATTTATGTATGCATACAGGAACTGGGGTAAGGCCAGAGGTGCGGAGGGTGGGAGGAGTCACCAGAGACAAGGCGGGGAGCAGAATAGACAGATCTACTGAAGTACACTGCTGAGGGGAGCAGTGAGTGGATCAAGAGAGGTCTGCTGCGCCATGTGGGTCACCTCCCTGGCCGGGGATCAAACTCATGCTGCAGTGGCTGCGATAGATTCATAGTGCTGAGATTCCTTGCACTACCAGGGAGGCGCCCCAAAGCATTTTCTTAACATGTCCAAATATCCAAATATAGGCTGTATTTTCTTCTACATCCTTCTTCAATTCAACGCATTCATTAAGGACATGCTGTGTGCCAGGCACTGTGCCACTTCTGGGCTGGGGCGTGAACAGAAGAGATGTGCTTCCCTATCCTTTGTGCATGTGCTGCTGGAGGACCAAGGGAAGGCACAGCCACCCACTCATCAAAGGCATGCTCATCTAGTGCTCTCCATATGTTGGGCAGTGTGGCAAGCACCGGATAACAGGAGTTCTTGCACTTCTTCCAGAGCTTGTAGCCTCATGGGTGGGAGCACAGACTAATGAGCTAGTATGCGGGGAAATGTCATGCAATGCCAGGGAAGTGCCAAGATGACCCTTGACAATCCTTCTACATCTTATAAGCTGCATGGTTCCCTATGGGAAGCAGGTCACCAAGGTCAAGTCTCGTGCCTAGTGGGAGGGGGGAGCAATGATAGGAACTGCGGCTCCAAGCCCAGTGGCTGGCCATGGGCTAAGCACTTTCTACGCACTCTTATAGGAGACCTGGTGAATGCGAGGTGCATGCTACGCTCTCCGTGTAACAGACGAGGACACGGGGCTCCACAGATGTTAGGGAACTGAACCCAAAGCATGAAAAGGAAATTCAAATTCCAGTGTCTTTCTGCAAAGCCCGAGCTCTTAGCCACCTTCCTGACCAGTTTCTGGCCATGAGTGTGAGCGTGGGTGATCCTGACGCTCCTCCTCCCCTCGTGGAGAGCCACTGGCCGACACATAGGAGGTTGACTCAGTCTCTCTCTAGACTGACTTTTTCCAATAGAGACTGTGAGATGCAGAGGAAGATTCACTGGTCCAGGAGTCAGGAGATCCTCATTCTGCTCGTGCTCTGCCTTTCATAAACTCCATGATCTTGAGCAAGTCATTCTACACTCTGGACTCCAAGATCCTGATCTAGGAATTACAGTGGCTGAGGTGTCTCTGTATGCTTGATGGGCTGTGATGATATTTCCATCCTCCTCAAAGGCTACTTTAATGGCACCTTCTGGGGCAAAAGCTGCATTTCCCCTTGGAGAATGACACCCATCTGTTTCTTTTCAAGGCGGTTTGAGGACACTTCTGTGATCACCTTACTGAGCGCATTACAGCATGTGAGCATACTAATACTTCCTTGGCCTCTCTTTTGCTCATAGTTCTGAATGCTAACCTCTCCCCCACTCTCTTTTTCTCCATAAAGAGGAAGGAGCCTTAGTTAAGTGAGCAAATACCCATTTCATATAGCCAGCTTAATTAAAGTGACTATCAGTGAGCAACAGGAGATAATCCATTAGGAAACTGGGAAAGAGTCCCCGAAGTAGTGACTGATACAGGTATGTAATAACCTGAGAACTTTGCTCACGCTGATTTCATGCTCGGGAGAGCAGCCCTATGACGTGCTGTGAGCCACAAAAGAGGCTCTGCCCTGGTCAATAGCCCCATAAAGCTCAGGGGAGAGAGCCTGGTATGATCCAGAAAAGAAGGTGGCCAAGGCACAGCCAGCTGATAAGAAGCCTCTTGGTTTCTGCTCCTTCCACTTTCCATGAATCGTGGGGATTTAGAAACCAGATCTGTCATTTGTAAAGCAGACTGTTTCAAACACCCACAGTGAAGTCAAAGGAGCCCCCCCATTCTTAGGTAAGTGTCTCCCTTTCTTCCTCCCTCCCTTCCTTCCTTGACCCCTCCTTTCCTCCTTAAAAAAATTATAAAAATAATCCAGTCATAGCTACCTAATTCATATCATTAGAGGCAGTATACAAAAGTCCTTAATCCCCAACCTCTCTTTCTCAATTCCAATTTCCCTCCTTCCCTTCTTTCTTTCGTTTAAGAAAAATTAAAAAAGTAATGCATGCTCATTATAAAACCACCAGCACAGAATGGCCGGAGGTATGAAAGAAACCGCTTTACTTCCCATTCTTCCTTCACATTTCTTTTCCTCTTTGCTGTCTTCCGTCTCTCCTTTCCTCCAATTTTAAAAATGATATAAGTAACATAATGATAACTGCAAATCATCAAGCAGTGCAGAGCTGCATGGCTATGAAGGAATGAGCCTCTCTCACCTCCCCGCACCCCCTTTTCAGGTCTGACAGACATACGGACTTCCCTTATTCCTTTTAATGGCTGCATAGAGTTCTGTTGTAAGACTGTCCCATGACCTGTTTGTCGGAGGCCATGCAAGTTTCTGAAACGTAGCACTTCTGGCCCCCAAACTGTCCACCTGTGTCTATGCAGCACCTTCTCCTTTTCTCTTTTTCCTAATAAATGTGTCCTTTTAAAATGCAAAAACAAAAAAAAAATGAAACCTATGATATTATACAATTTTAGAGGAAATGCAAGAAAGATATAAGTTGGATAGTTTGCCGAAAATGCCATTTTATAAATAGCGATCACATCCACTTCTATAGCACTTTATACTTTGAAAATTGCCCTCATTTGGTTTTCGTCTAGAGCAGCTCTGGGAAATAGGCAGATTATTATCTCCATTTTTACAGATAAGGAAACTGAGGCTCAGAGAGTCCACAGCTAGTTATAGATTCTCAGCTTGGTCCTCGTACAGACTGTCAAGTTAAGCTGCATTTCATCTTGCAAGCCATAAAAGATTTAGACACCACCCTTCCTTCTAAGCACATACGTTAGGAAATGCATCCAAATCATTCAAATTCCCTTATTGTCTTAATGAGAATGGCTGCAGCACACTTGGTAAATATGAAGAGCCTTGGTAATGGCTGGCGCTCTTCACCAGCCCAAATTCATTTGGT
The DNA here is from genome assembly GCF_000260355.1 of Condylura cristata. Lineage (NCBI taxonomy): Eukaryota > Metazoa > Chordata > Mammalia > Eulipotyphla > Talpidae > Condylura > Condylura cristata. Next base: position 33,293,955 of record NW_004567120.1, read on the forward strand.
TTCCTAATTGGCTTCTATTACTTTAAATGTAAAGTGAGTCTATTCAGCTAAATTCCACTTAGAAGTGGAGGAAACAGAACGCATGGCAATAATCGATAGGAAAAGAACATTTAAAATCAGCAATAAATCATTCGAAAGTATGTTTCATTCAAATTCAGGGCATGCCCACGAACACGTTACTGTCAAACTTCCGTAATATGTTTCGGCAGGATTTGTCCTTTTAATGCCAAACTTCCGTAATATGTTTCGGCAGGATTTGTCCTTTTAATGTGACTCCCAAACAGGCAACTGAGTTCTGATTCCTGCAGGAGAGAAGCTGGGGCTGTAATAATAGCATGTTCAGGTTTCTGTCAACAGATCTGCTTTAAAAGTGCAAATGACTTGATGAATTGCTTTTCCCCTCCCCTCTCCTTGCACAGAGCTTCCTTCAAAAAGTCTAGGGTCATTAAAACTGCAAGTTGTTGGCTTGAAGTTGCGTGCATTCAGGTTGTCGTTAAAATTAAATTACATTTTCTGTTGAGGCGTTTAATGCCCATCTTTCCCGCTGAGCTAACTGACTTATGAGTGCAGAGACCTCTCTGTCTTTTCTTCTCAAGTCTCACTTGCAGTGTGTAACATGCACACAGTAGGCACGCGGTACAATTTGATGAATCGATAGGCAGAGAAATCAGCTGGTGAGGTTTCAGCCAGGCTGTGTAAGTCTATCTGGCTGACATTGCTTGAAGCAATAGGAAAATCCCTGTGTGGGGAATGAGGGAGGAGCGTGGTCACATACACTTAGATGTTTTTTGTTCTGAGTCTGAGTTGGCATATTTCTGACTTTTTTGAACACAGGTTTCAACAATGACAGAACACACCGTTTACCAGAGGCTTTTTGGATTGATTCTCATGTTCAGTTTTATCTCTTTCTCAGGTGAGAAAATGTATTCTTATCTCTTTCAGTGCCTCACATACAGTAGATTATAGAAATAAGCCATTTGAAAAATTGCTGGGCTATCTCTCAATGGCTTCCTTTTGGCCAATATGGCTCTGGGACGCGCTGGAGCGTCAGTAAAAATATCCATTCACTATGGATCGCACATGACTGATGGAGAACTGTCCGCAAGAAGACAGCAGTCCGGGTTCCTGTCTTTGACATTTCTTAATGCGACTCTGAAATGCCATTTGGAGGCTAATGCACACCTCACAGAAGCTTTAGGTTTTCTTTTGCGCTGATGCCTAATGCTTTATTTCAAGCTCTCTGGAGCATTCTGATATCATCTTTCTGTCTCCATTATTTGTATATGGCAGCAATCACAGACTTGAAATGGGGAAACTGAGGTGTGTCCCAAACTGGTAACTGATTCACAGTGACATGCAGCCTCAGCCACATACCACTATTTCAGTTTCAGGTGCACAACTGAATATTCGTTTATGTTGTAAAATAATCATCTCAGGAAGCCAAGTTACCATATTTTTCTCAGCAACTTTCAAATTTGCAACACCATGTCATTAGCGCCCCCATGGGATCCGTTACATCACCCTGACTTATTCATTTCATAACTAAAAGTTTGCGCCTCCTGCGGCCATTCACCCATTTTGTCCACCTCCCCTCCCAACGCTCCTCTCCTTTCCTCTCCTCTGGAGACAGATTATTTACTGCTATGTTGTAGCCAATCAATGATTAAGAGAGTACAAGTGAAGTAGCTGGTCATTTGGAGACTTAAGGAAAAGGTTACCTTGGAATACTCTCAACTTGTCCATATTAAATAAATCTAGTTGATAGCATTGCTCATTTAGTGTATCAGTCTAGCTAAAAGGTCATACATGCCAGTGAGTGACAATTCTCTATGAAATAGACCTGGGGTCTAATTGGAACAGCCCTCAGATTTGAGAGCTAATCTTCTGGAAAAATACCAAATCATCATCACCATCAACAACAAACACTGGTTTCCTGTTGCGTGCAGAGCCTGATGGGAAATCATGTTTCTTATAATAAAGGTTACAATGGGACCTATGGGGCATGGTGACAGCTGTCACCTGGCCTTGACTACCTGCCAAGATGTTGATTTATCTTTTCCCAACCTGTTTCCTCAAACACAAGAAAACGTGCTTTCTTTATTTCTTTCTCCAAAATATCCAATACAGGGCTTGATACATGGGTTAGGCACTCAGTACTTGTCTGTTGATTTAATAAAGTTAGAACATCTGTATTGTGGTGGTGGGCTTTTGGTGAGTGGTCACAGAGCATGGACTAGAGGTAGGAAGAGAGAGACCTGAGGGTCAAGGAGGAAAATGTGGAAGTGTGTGGCACTGGAGAGTTCAACTGGATTTTCTGAGGAATGTAGTTTGTCAATGAAAATAATGACGCATGTGCAGATTTCGAACCTGTACAGGTCAATTTAAAACAGCCACAGGGTTTTCCAGACTGTTTGAAATCCAAGAGCCAAGGTTCTTTTCAGATTGTCAAACAATGAGGTACAACTGTTCTTCAATTGGTGAGAAAGTCGTTATCTTCTTCCTGGGAAAAAAAGGGTCTGTCCTTGAAACAATGTATAACTACGATTTGGGGCCCTTCAGGTTCCAGACGAGTCACCAGCCTCCCAACTGTGAAGGCCATTGTTGGGGAGAGAGCTGTGACCAGATCAGGTAGAAGGTGACTCAGACACTCTAATTGAAAAAGAAAGAGATGGATGGGGCTATGTGTCCACGGAAGATACCAAAGGTCAAGAACACACACACACACACACACACACACACACACACACAAACTGTCATAAGATTTGAGGGGCGAGGGCAGAACCAGTAGCGAGGGATGAAGACTGAGGTCAGGAGTTAAATAGTTGCAGAACAGAGCAGTGAGGGATTGTGCAGAGAGACCAGAGACTTGGTCCTACTCAGAGCTTTTGATCTGGAAAATTATACTTGTCAGACTCTAAAGCACACATTTCTTTGAAAGCATTTTCAGGGATATATTTCCCTGAGTTAGCATAGCCAAGGGGCTTAGGTAGCCAGTGAAGGACAAATCAGAAAAGTTCAGATGACAATTTTTTTTAAAGATTTATTTATTTATGCATACAGAACTGGGGTACAGGGAAGAGATGCAGGGGCAGTGAGAGGCTTCATCAGAGACAGAGCAGGGAGCAGAACAGACCGACTGATGAAGTACACTGCTGAGGGGAGCAGCAGGCGGGTCGGGAAAGGTCTTGTACACCTTGTGGGTCACCTCCGGGGCAGGTGGGGATCGAACTCGTGTGGAAGTGGTTTTAGCTTCTTGGTGCTGTGGTTTAACCCATTGTGCCACCAGGGAGAGCCCCAATGTTGTTTTTTAAAAGCTTTATTTTATTTATTTATGCACACAAGAACTGTGGTGTAGTCAGAGGATTCACCAGAGACAGAGTGGGGAGCAGAACAGGGGGATCTACTGAATTTCACTGCTGAGGGGAGCAGCAGAGAGATCGGAGATATCTGTCACGCCATGTGGGCCAACTAGGGGTTGAACTCATGCCTCGGTGGTTGGTGATAGCTTGATAGTGCTGAGAATTTAATCCCTGTGCCACCAGAGAGGTCCCTTTTGATTTATCAGTTTCTTAGAAAGTTAAAAATGGTAGCAGGCAGACAAAGACATCACAGGAAAAGAAAACTACAGCCTTGGGCCTCCCTGGTGGCACAAGGGGTTAAAGCGCAGCACTATGAAGCTGTCTGCAGCCACTGCAGCACGAGTTTGCTCCTGGCCAGGGAGGTGATCCACATGGCACAGCAGATATTTCCTGACCTGCTCGAAGCTCCCCTCAGCAATGTATTTCTGTCAGTCTGCCTATTCTGCTCCCTACTCTCTCCGGTGAATCCTCTCAACCCCACACCTCTGACCTGTACCCCAGTTCTTGCATGCATAAGTAAATAAATCTTTTACAAAAGAACATTACAACCTTATATCACTTATGAACATAGATACAGAAATTCTCAACACAAACTAGCAAAATGAACTCAGCCTCCTTTTAAGAAAGTATGTACCCTGATCAAGTGGAATACAAAATGGCTCAACATGTAAAAAGTGATCAATCAATGGTAATGTACCACATTAATAGATTAAAGGGGAAAACATTCAGACGATCGTCTCAATTGATGCATAAGACGTATTTAAGAAAACCCAACAGCATTTCCTTATAAAAACACACAACATACCAGAAGTAGAAGGGAGCTTCCTCATTCTGATAAAGGACATCTATGAAAAACCCTCAGCTAACAGCACATGCAATGGTAGAAGACAGAACATTTTCCCCTACGATCAGGAACAAGATAACGATGCTCACTTTCATTGCTTCTATTCAACACTGTACTGGAAGTCGTAAGCTGGGCAATCAGGGTAGAAAAAAAAATAAAAAACATCCAAAATGGAAAGAAAAAATTGAACTAGATTCACAGATGACATACTTTTATATGTAGGACATCCTAAATGATCCACCAAAAAGCTTTTCAAGCTAATAAATTCAGCAGAGATGCAAGACACAAGATCGACACACAAAGATTAGTGGCATTTCTATAAATTAGCAAGAACAACCTGAAAGTTAAAAATACTCATTTATACTAGCATTGAAGTAGTAAAAAACCTAGGAATAGATTTAGCCAGAACCATGGAAGACTTCTACAGGGAAATTATGAACAATAAATTAAAGAAGATATAAATAAATGGAAAAGATCCAGTATTAATGGATTCAGTATTTAATGTTAACATGGCAATACTCCTCCATGAGATCTGTGGATTCAATGCAAACACTGTCCAAATTCTAATAGCCTTTTTGTTTACAGACAAGGAAAAGCTGATCCTACAATTCATATAAAATTGTCAAGGACCCTGAATTACCAAAATAATCTTGAAAAAGGACCAAATCAGAAAACTCACACGTCCCAATTTCAAAACTTACTAAGTTACAATAATCAGTGCAATAAGCATAATAATAGACACAGCTGAATGGAACAGAAATGAGAGTCCAGAAAAAAAATCCATATATGTGTTGTTGATTAATTTTCCACAAGGATCCCAAGACACTTCCCTATGACCAAAGAAATGTCTCTTTGACAAATGGTGCTGGGACAACTGGAAATGTAAATACACACATGTCAATATATGTGTATAAACAAAAATATAAAAAAATGAAGTTGGACCCCACTTCACACCACATACAAAAATTAACTCAAAATGGATGAAAGACCTAAATGTAATAACTACAACTGGGCCTCCCTGGCGGCACAGGGTACAAGTGTCAGTCTATCAAGCTATCACCAGCTGCTGTGGCCTGAGTCCAATCCCCGGCCAGGGAGTGACCCATATGGCACAGCAGACCTCTCCTGTCTCCCCGCTGCTCCCCTCAGCAGTGGACTTCGTCAGTCGGCCTGTTCTGCTCCCCACTCTGTCTCTGGTGAAGCCTCTCACCCTCTGCTGTCTGGCCTGTACCCTGTTCTTATATGCAAAATAAATAAAAATAAATCTTTTTTAAAAAGGGGGGGTCTCCTTGGTGGCACAACTTTTTGTGCAACAGCCAGCCTGTTTCTGTGCCAGCTGCCCCATGCTCCATGCCAACCAGCAGCACTGGAGGGTTCCACCTTCTCTGTCTCCTTGGTGACACTT
>NW_004567120.1:33299662-33354177 GCF_000260355.1 Condylura cristata
TTTTTAAAAAGGGGGGGTCTCCTTGGTGGCACAACTTTTTGTGCAACAGCCAGCCTGTTTCTGTGCCAGCTGCCCCATGCTCCATGCCAACCAGCAGCACTGGAGGGTTCCACCTTCTCTGTCTCCTTGGTGACACTTATTTTTCGATTAGTAGCAGAACACCCAAAGAGTGTGCAGTGCTCTCTCACTATGACTTTGGTTTTATTTCCTTAACGACTAACAGCGTTTAGCATTTTCTCTTGTGCTTGCTGACCATTTACATATCCTCAAATAGCTATTCGCGTCCTTCTTTTGCCTTTAATTAGGCTATTCTTTGTTCTGTTGGACACCAGGACTTTTGGAGGTCTACAACCTGCAGATATTTTCTGCCATTCTCAGGTCATCCTTTCACTGTCTTGACAGCGTCCTTCGACACACAAAAGTTTTTGCTTTTGATGAAGTCCAAGTTCTCTGATTTTTCTTTTGTTGCTTGTTCTTTTGGCGTCATTTCTAAGAACCTATTGCCAGATCCAAGTTCATGAAGAAAAATTTCCATGCTTTTTTCTAAGACTTGTATAGTGTAGTTCTTTTTTTTTTGAATATTATTTATGCATACAAGAATTGGGGTGCAGGCCAGAGGTGCAGGAGAATGAGATGATTCACCAGACCCAGAGTGGGGAGCAGAACAGGCAGACCTACTGAAATGTACTGCTGAGGGGAGCAGAGTGCCAGACAGGAGAGGTCTGCTGCACCATGGGGGTCAGCTCCCTGGCTGGGGATCGAACTTGTGCTGTAGTGGCTGCAATAGCTTCATAGTGATTTAGCTCTTGTGCCACTGGGGGGCCCCTGGCATCATGTTTACAATGGAAAAAACACATCCCCTTTTTCAAGCTGGGAAAGTAATAATTGTCATTGAAAAGAAGAGGGAACAGGGGATGGAGGCAGAGACCAGGGAGCCAAACCAAGAGAGAACATGCTTCAGGGGTGCAGTCGTGCAATCTAGACTTGGAAATTGCTAAGGCACAGATGGCAGCATCCAAGCAGACACCTGCAACGGATAGTCAAATCATATGCAAAGGCACACGTGGCCTTTGAAGCAGGCCCTGGAGAGGCCCGGCTCAGACCCCGCTTGCCCAGCCAAACAGAAGGACAACGTCCCTGGCCCCGCCTTGCTGTGTGGGCACATGGGGCCCCTTAACCCCATTGGGGGTCTGGAGGCTGTCACCGGGCCCAGGGCAGAAGTGCTTGCATGTGGGGACGGTGTGGAAGATTTTGGGAGAAGAGAGAGGCATCTATCTAATGACAACAATGGCAAACACGGCTGCTGACATTTACAGGGGCTTCACCATAGAAAAGTGCTCACACACATGCAGAAATGCAGAATTATTGCATCACCCTCCATAGTGACCGTGCAAATGAGGTAATTCTTATTTCCATCTTACCATGGAGGAGTGTGGCTCAGAGAGTTGGTGTGAGTTTAGGTAACATCCACATAGGACTCTCCCCAAGCCCAAGATGTCCTAAAATCTTGCACCTGCATTCACTGCCCGTGTTCATATGGCTATTGAGCTGCACAGCCAGGCCTCAATCCTGGCTTTTTAGACTTTACTACGCACCACACTTCTGCCCATAGCTAAGCATAATTCACCTCTACAGAATCTCAAATATACTCCCAGTGGCGCTCTCTCTTTCTCTCTCCATCCATCCATCTCTAGTTTCTGATTACACGTGTTAGATATGATTGTGTTAAAAATGCCAGTGTTACAGAGCTACATATATGGAAAGTAAAGGTGCCCTAAATCTCACACCTGGAGATACTCAGTCTTACCTGTTGGATGTATGCTTGTCCAGATTTTTTTTTCTCTGCATATACTAACATGTATTTTTCTAAAAGGTTAAGTCTCTACCTGCCTTATCTACCTGCTCTCTCATGCAATATTTGAAAATTTCTCCACAACTAAACAGATGTACTGGTTTGTTTTAATATCTCATTGTATATAGGTTCTAATTTGTGCTGTGAAAATAGGCAGTAGCCATCTGTGTAGGCACTGGCCTCTCTGGTCTGGTTCTGTACGTTGAGTGTTGTGACCTTTGACACCTGGCTTCCTGTGAGTATATGGCAGAAGAGAGGCCCTTGTAGACCACGTTAGATTATGAGACATTCCCTTTTGAGGGACAGTCGAGCCCTGGAGATTTATGTTCACAATAAATGTTCTTAAATGTTGCATTTGACATCATTGTGGAGGGTTGAACAGAAAAGCTATATTAACTAGCCATAATAGAGACTTGGCAATTTCATAGTGATTATCACTTTGCAGGGTGATCCCTTGATTTCTCAGCTGCCTGAAAGATGATAAGATAATCACACCAACCAGGGACAGGCAGAAACATTTGCTCACCCACCATGGACAGTTCTGAAATAACTGGTTGGCTCGTGAATGTGTGTATTCCGACACATGGATGTGTGTGCACACGTGGGAAGGTGTGTACTTGTTTGCCTTTGTACGATGTTCCATGGAGGAATGGGCAGAAAGAATACGGTGGAGCTAGAAAATATCTAGAAGTTTCTGGAAGCAAGGAAGTGGTCACTTCTGGCCAGCCTCTACAGTGCATTATAGGGTTTTAGGGTGGATGGTCTCATGTTACAGCTGTAATTCAGGGAGAATTATGCTTTGTCTTGAGCTGTGCTGGGATTAGAATAAGGTTGATGTTTGGCAATCTTCATATATTTACCTAGGGCTTGGGGGATATCACAGATCATGTTTCTATGAAATACAGGGACAGGCAATTACCATTTCCATAAATATTCCCAAATTGCTGCCCAAAGGCTGTGCCCTGGACATCTCCTTTGGCTTCATGAGACGCTCGGCACGCATCATCTCAGTTTTCAAGCCGCCTTACGGGGTCAGCAGTCGGGCTCATTATCTGGCATAAACTCTCATGTGAATGGTGGCCCTCTGAGTTGTTTAGACACAGCACTGTGACCCTGAACTCCCGTTTTACTGAAGCAAACACTGAGACATTGGGAGGTGAGGTTACTTGTTTAAAGTTGCAAAACTGGTGAGAGTTTGAGCTGTGCTTGCAGCCCAGACTTGTCTGACTTCAGATCCAATGTAACTGGGTCCGTGGCCACCCAGAGCTGAACTCTGCCGCAGCCCCCTTGGGAAGGGGTCAAAGGAGGGGACCAGGGTACATGCAGGGAACTGCCTTTTTTCCATTTCCTAAATGTGAGCAGAAGTCCTGGGTCTTCAGTATTGTCAGCTGGTCATTCAGGCCTCTGTCAGGGCTTCCACCGAGAAGCAATCTTCAAAGAGAAAATCAGGCCATTTGGCTCGGGAAAGATATTGGAGAAATAAATTGCTGTTGCACCATGAATATAATAAGGCAGTTAAGTGGATGGATGTAGTTATCTTTTGATTATACAGGTGAGGACTATTGCAGCAAATTTTCAGTCCAAGCTGCCTTTTTGTTGGCCTCTCTCCCTTCTCCCTACTAGCCACACACCTCTGGCTGCCTCCCTGAACTGTCCAGAAGCTGTGTGTTCTGCAACACTAATGCAGCTTTTCACATTAACTGAGGCAAAACATAATGAGGAAGATATAATTCTCTTCCAAGAAATGTCACATACCAATGTCGACTAGAGATGATTTTTTTAAACAAATTTTAAAAGGTTTATTGATTTATGCATATAGAACTGGGGTATAGGCCAGAGGTGTCGGGGCTGTGAGAGGATTCACCAGAGACAAAGTGGGGTGCAGAACAGGCAGAGCTACTGAAATCCACTGCTGAGGGGAGCGGTGGGTGAGACAGGAGAGGTCTGCTGCGCCTTGTGGGTCAGATCCCTGGCCGGGGATCGAACTTGTGCTGAGGTGGCTGTGGCTAGTTTTGTAGTGCTCTGCTTTAACCCGTTGCACCACCAGCGAGGGCCCCTGGGGTGATTTTTGTATATGCACTATGCTGGCTTATTTGCACCAGCACTGACTCATAGTGTAATCTGGATTTCATGATATGGCTAGAGCAAATGATACAATTAACTTTTTGTGAACTGAAGTTTCGTTTTTGTCTTCTTTTCCCTCCCAAAATTTGGACAGGCGGACTTTCACTAAAGGGAAAAAGACTGAACTTTTATGGAGCAACTGATACCTACGCAACCCTGACCAGTCCCGTCCCTGGACTCAGTCGACTCACAACATGCATTGACCTGGCATTCACAGATGACACCCCAAGTAATTGGATGGCTTTCTCCTATCTTACTAATAACACCTTCTTGGGCAGAGAAGGCATTGACCTTGGACTTGGGGGAGACCATCAACAGCTAATATTATACAAGATGGGCAAGATCTTTCCTATCCGTTACCACCTGACTCTATTGCGCTGGCACACGATATGCTTGATATGGGATGGCATGAAAGGCAGATTGGAACTCTTCCTGAATCAAAAAAGGATACTGGTAATAATGGGTCAACCACAAAACCTGGCGCCTAACGGGACTCTGATTCTAGGACGCTTGCTCGAGAAGGGGGACAGCCAGATGAGAAGTGCCGTACCAACCTTCAGTGGCAGCTTGTACTACTTTCAACTCTGGGACCGCATCCTGGAAAATGATGAGTTCATGACATGTTTGGATGGAAATATAGTTAGTTGGGGAGAAAACGTTTGGCGCGTCAACAAGGTCATTCCTACCGTTGATACGAGGCTGCGCTGCTGTGAGTAACTTGGGAATTGTCTGCTGTAGCCAGGGAGCAGTGATGCTGTAAACCCCAGGCCTCTCCTAGGCCAGGCACTCTCTTCCTCAGAGGGACCTATGACCGCCACACTTTTGTCATCTACTCGTTAATGTAGAACAAATACCATTAAAAAATATATTTATTTATTTATGCATACAAGAACTGGGGAAAAGGCCAGAGATGCGGAGGGTGACAGGCTTCACCAGAGACAGAGCGGGGAACAGAGCAGACGGATCTACTGAAATACTCTGCTGACGGGAGCAGTGGGCTGGACAGGAGAGTTCTGCTGTGCCATGTGGGTCACCTCTCTTGTCAGGGATAGAACTCTGCTGCAGTGGCTGTGGATAGCTTCACAGTCCTGTGCTTTAACCTGTTGCATCACCGGGAAGGACACTTCCATTTTCTTTTATCTTTTATTTTGATATGATTTCAACCTTACAGAAAAATTGCAAGAAAAGGAAAAAGAACTTCTATATACTCTCTACCCAGATTTACTAATTTTTAGTTTCTCCCATTTTTTATCATTTTCCCTCTTTTTCCTTCCCCCTCCCTACACACATTCTACTCATAGAATCCTAATCATTTGAGAGTAAGTTGCACACGTGATGCTTCGTTACCCCTAAAAATCTCTGTATTTCTGAAGAATAAGAGCATTCTCTTCTGTGGCCACAGCGTGACTATGAAAAGCAGGGAATTTAAGATTGATGCACTACTAATACCTAATCAATAGTCCATGTCCAACTTTTGCCAGTTGTTCTAGTAATTTCCTTTATGGATCCTTGGTCCAGAATCCAGCTCGGGACTGCACATTTGTGCTCAGTGAGCATGTCTCTTTAAATTCTCATCTGGAAGATGGCCTTAGTTTTTCTCATCTTTCATGATACTGATTTGTCCCATTACTGTGATGATAACTGAGATCATTCGATTCTAGTGATGTCTGCTAGATTTCTCCATGGTAAAGTCATTATTCTTTCCTTTATTATAATTAATAAGCAATTTCTAGGGAGATATTTGGAGGCTGTGCAAATATCTTGTTCTTATCAAATATTTACCCAGCTGTGTTACATCTGTAGATGATTCTTGCCCAGATGATTCATTACTATTTATGATAGCTACAAAATGATTTAAAAAATCTAGTATGTTTCTACATTTATTGGTATTCTCTTATAAGGAGAATGTTCTCTTCTTCCCCACATAACTTATTTATTCCTTCATTTGTTTATGTGTTTGTTAGCGTGAAATCATGGATTCTTCTTTTCTTCAGTGGATTGCAATCTGTCGCTATCCCTTCTTTTGGGCTCAAGCTGGCCCGGATTTGGCCGGTGGGAGTCCTTCAGTTTGGCTCTTGTGTCCTTTTGGCATATTCCCATAGTTTATGGGAGCTCTTTACTTTCTAGTGCTACAAGATGTTGCAGGCTCGTCTGGTACTGTCCCTGCTCAGCCTAAGAATCAGTCATTTTCTCCAGAGACTGGGTTCCTTTTAGTGGGGAATGGTATTAATATTTATAAAACCAAGTCATTTTTTAGAGCAGTGATGATATGGTGAAAGTGCTTGGAATAGAATCCTTAGAAGAAAATTTGCCTTTTAGAGTCACACATGCATTTTCCCTCTTTTCCAGTCTGGAGAAGGAACTGTAGGATTGTTTTTTTTCTGTGTAACACCCTTTCTCCCTCCAATGGCATCGTCTCCACCATCATCAGCAACAGTCCTGATGGTGGTTAAAGTCTTTGATAACAGTATGGAAATAGGTTGTTTTTTTTTTTTTCCTCATTTCCTGAAATGTTCACTTATTCTTAGAAGAGTGTTATTAGTGTTCTTATGGACTTGGGGGTGGGTGGGAAGGGAGTGGTTAGAGGGGATGGCGAGATGCATACCTTACAGGGCTGTCACAAACTAGGAGGCATGTTTTCACCAAGGGTCTGGAAGGTGTTTGAGTCATGGTAGAGACACATTCCAGCGGTTTCTGTGTTTCTTTGAGATTACACTAATGCAAAGGAACAGGAAAGCTATTCCTTTGAGCTACTACCTAAAGGCACTTGGTTTTCCTTTTTTCTGAAGCCTTGAAAATAAAAAAATAGTCCTATTTGGCCCTGGTTACAACGGGGAGCTAGGGACTAGTAGGTTGAGCCTGAACAGCTCACCCAAAGCAGTTTAAAGTTACTTTGTCTTTGGTCTATGCAATTAGGAGAATGGCTTGATTTAATCCATAGGTTTAGCAGTTGTCTTTAAAAGCCTAATCTGGCCACTGAGTCGCCAAGACCTTTCCTACCACTTTGCCATAAACAACTAACCCTTAAGTGTTGTGTTCAAGTGCTAGAAAACCCTCAATAATTAATTTGCTCTTTTGTACATTTTTAAATATACAACGCATCCTCTTTGATTAAGTCCTGCGGGACAATGTACATAGCTAATCCAACATCGCAAATAAACAAACAACCTAACATGGCAACACAGCAAAATAAGTAGAAAACATTTCTAGCAGTTAAGCTTCTTCCAGTGTTTTTTCCAAACCTTAAACCATGCGTCCAGAATAACCTTGATGGGCCAGAAAAGCCCTTGACATTGTCTGCAATATGCTAAAAATACAAGGTGGAATTGAAAGTGACAAAACCTACAGTTTTTATAACATCCTAACATAATATGATAATTGCTGCTTTTACGGAGTTATTACTATGTGTCAGGATTTTATACATGAGAAAAGAGAGGCTCAGGTGACCCATCAGATGAATAGTGGGCTGGAATTTGAACATGGATCGGTCTGCAAAATCCATGCTGTTTTCACCCCACAGCTTGTCTCAGGTTATGAAGGGTGATCTGAAGGGGTAAGTGACTCCAGAAGGTTATGAACCACTGTCTCAGTCGCTTCCCTTGAAGGGAGCTGCTGTGCTGATAGCCCACTGAGGAGCAGAGCCAGTGGAGCCGGAGCCGCAGTCACGGCCTGCCTGCTGCTGAAGGAGCTGTCACAGCACAGGAGTTCTTTTACCTGGTTGAATGCCATCTGGGGGGAGGGGGCAATTATGAGAATAAATAGGAGTGATTACAACAGGCCTAGCTTCAGCTTTTGCCCAATAAATTGGTATTTATGGTCCATAGAAGGATGATGACCTTTAAAAAATAAATTTTAATGAGCACATTGCTAGGTTACGAATCCCAATAAATCTATTTACACATGAATTATATATGTGTATATTTATATATTCATGAGAACAAGGCTTTTGGGGAACATTTGCTGAAAACCATGAACCCTACCTGGGTTTAATGATACTATAGTTGGAGATGTCACAGTAATATTTAAACAGTGCACTGATCAATACTAAAAACAGTAAAGTTGTTAGCATTAGTAATTTAGTTTTGGAGTAGTTTTAAGCATCTTTTCTTGATTTTCAAGTATTCCAAATGCAATTTATGATGATTGCAAATAAAATAAGCTCCAACAATGGAAAAGTGCGTGAAGTAATGAAGTCAAGTCTGTTCTTTGTGCTATCCACAGATCTGCCTTTATGTTTTTTCTGGGTCTGTAAGTGTGTGAATGTGTAGAGTTCTTGAACAATCAAATTGCTGTACAATTAGATTTATTTTTAACTTAATATTTTCATGGGCATATCAGTACATTTAGATCAACTTCAGCTAGTCTCAAGGTGCGTATATTCTTTCTATAACTGTAATATAACTAACTCACTGTTGATGGGCATTTAAATGGTTTCCAATTTTTTTGCAGTTGCAAATTGCACTCTAATAAATTTCTTGGTATGCTTATCTTGGTTAATGTGAGCTTACTAAAAGTAGAATTTCAAGATAGAAGAATATAAGCAAAAGTAATTTGTTAATCTAATTTTAGACTATATACCTCTATAGGATGAGATTAACCTAATTTTACAGTATCTAAAATAATCAAATGTTAACAATCATTTCAAGAGCATACAATCTTTTACAATTTAAATTAATTTACCATTTTTTGTTATTTTATTACTTTCACTATTCATTCAAATTAATTTATTTGGGGGGCACAAAAGGAGTGTGTGTGTGCAATGGATTGGGAGAGGGATGATGCCTAGTGTAATAGAACAGGAATACAATGTGATTTATTCAATGAACTCTCTTGAAAGAATGAAGTTGTTTCCAGTGTTTAGCTGTGAGAGAAGTCTACAGCATTTTAAAAAGAAATGGGTGGTGTCAGGAATTTCTTAAAGTCACTTAGGGTTGGACACAGGCTGAAGTCCCTTTCCCGCCATGAGCATCATAGTGCTGGTCTCAGCACAGACCAGCCCCAACAAAGGACTTGTTCTGACTTATGAACATATGAAGATGAAGAGTTTTATTTTTATTTATTTTTTTAAATTTGAGACTCAATGGACTAAAGTTCTGATGTGGTAGCTTCATAACTCCACTCAAATTTACCAATTTTAAAAAAAGATTTATTTACTTATGCATATAGAAGTGGGGTACAGGCCAGAGGTGCAGGGGCAGTGAGAGGACCCACCAGAGACAGAGTGGGGAGCAGAACAGGCAGATCGACGAAGTACACTGCTGAGGGGAGCAGCAGGCTGGTCAGAAGAGGTCTGTTGTGCCATGTGGGTCACCTCCCTGGCCGGGGATCAAACTCATGCTGAAGTAGCTGCGGCTAGCTTCGTAGTGCTGCGCTTTAACCAGTTGCATCACTAGGGAGAGCCCAAGATGAAGAGTTTTAATGCCCTGTGTCTATGATGTTGTTAATTTGCTAAGATTTATTAATTGATCTAATGCTCCAGTTGCTTTGAATTAGTTTACGAACTGACCAACCTAAACTTGTGCAGAGGTTGATTATATAGTGTATGTACTTTTGGGGTGACTCTTAAGCCCCCTGTGTAGCTCTGATGGGAAGTTTCCAGAGTGTTGGGCTCTATAAGCTAAAAGGCAATTTGGTTTTGCCCTCGTACACCAATTCCCTGTTTTTCAGCATGAAAAATAGGTAGGAGCTGTTGGTAGTTCACTCAAACCTCCTTATTTGTATTCTCCTGCACAGGGCGACATCCTCCTATAGATTGAAAGATGGAAACTCTAGCCTATTTATTTCCCTATCGCAGAATTCATTTTTTCATGTCCTTGCCTAGAAACTGAGTACAGATATCATTTTGAAAAAAGTTTTTCATCCTCTTAAAGATGCTCACTTCATATTTTTTCTACCCCACAAGCAAATCTGTCAGTGGCAGCTTCTGGTCACCATTATCTCTCACAAATCTAATAAACCCTCTCTGAATTATATTTACAGGGGTCGTGATTGAAGGAAAAACTAGATGCGTTATGTGGACTAGAAAAACACAAAGATTTAATATGAGGTGATATACCCAAATCACAAGCAGAAATTTGGTACCTTGGCAAATGTTCTACTTAATATTCTGTTGGCAGGTACATCTGCAACAAAATGCCTCATAAATATTCAGCTACTCTATACCTCTGTTCTCCAGCTTGCAATGATTACAATAATACAATTTGGTCGATAGTGAAGGAGCAAATAGCAATTAAACTCGCAGGCCTCTGTGAATTAGCTTGGATTATCCCCACTTGCAAATACGGACAGCAAAGCTCATGCAAAACACATCTGTGAAAGTGATGACGTGTTCACAGATGGGAACAGTGTGAAGGTGGCAACACAACTTTGTGAACCCTTCGAAGTTGCAAGCCAAACCTCTGGCTTCTGTCATCCTGCCAGTAGCCACCAACGTCCAGTTATGGCTCAACTACCTGTACAGTGTGGGTTTTAGTATTAGCTCTTTTAAATTCTATTGTTTGAGACAATTGTAGATTTACATGCAACTGGAGATTGTACACTTTGGCTGGTTTTTCCTCCATAGTCACACTTTGCAAAGCATACTGACATTGATAGACTCCACTAGTCACGTTCAGACTTCTCTAGTCTTGCTTTGTACTCATCTGTGCGGTGTATTCAGTTCTATGTCGTTTTCGTGCCTGCATAGGCTCGTGTACCCACCACCCCAGTGAAGACTGAACAGTTTCAACACCACCGCGATCCCTAGTGTTGCCTTTTAATAAACACACCTCTTTCTCTGTCCCTCTCCCCACCCACCCTCCTCTTCATCCCTAACTCTTGACAGCCACTAATCTGTCCTCCATTTCTAACATTGTTGTCAGTTTAAAAATGTGAATACTGGCCCTCCCTGGTGGCGCAGCAGGTTAAAGCACTTCTCTGAGAAGCTAATGCCACTTCCTCATGAGTTCGATCCCTGCCCGCCCCGGAGGTGACCCACATGGCATGGCAGACTTCTCCTGACCTGCCCGCTGCTCCCCTCAGCAGTGTACTGCGTCGATCTGCTGTTCTGCTCCCCACTCTGTCTCTGGTGAAGCCTCTCGCCGCCCCTGAGCCTCTTGCCTGTACCCCGTTCTGTATGTACAAATAAATAAATCTTTTTAAAAAATGTGAATACTGATAGGATATAGTATGTAGCCTTTTAGGACTGGCTTTCTCTTTCTCTCAGCTTAATTCTCAGAAGAGTCATCCAAGTTGTTAACACACGTCAATAGTCCATTCCTTTTTTATTGTTGAGTAATATTCCGCGTGATAGCTATATCCCAGTTTAACTATTCACCTGAACACTGGATCTCTGGGCCTCATCTCTAAATGCAGGGATTAATACAATCTCCAAAACCTGGTTCAAAAAGTCTGTGAATTTAATTAAGGAAAAGTTGAGTCTTTAAAAATACTTTATAGAGAAAACTTGTTACTGTAATTCCTGGGGGGGGGGGCTTCTATTGCAAAGATTGAATGATAGGGTTTCTGAAATACACAAACCCAGGCTTCAGGTTCCAATGAAAGTATACATGCTGTGTCATATCCTGAGAGATAGCAGGGACTTAACGTGCCACCTGCCTGTCTCATTTTTCTTTTTCTAAATCTTATGTTTCTTTTTGCAATGGTTGCTGGAAATGCTACCAACAATTAACATCTGTAGCTCATCCCTGTTTAGATAAAATTATCATTCCTAACTCCCACCCTCTGTGTTCTAAAGCACTCTCATTTGTGACTATGGAGTACTCCAGTAGTGCTTTTTGGGTGCTGCATTAAAGAAGATAACTTAGGCTTTTGTGGTTCAGTGTTTCATTGTTTTCCTAAAAAGTGAATGCAGCTCAATCATTATTCATTTGTAAAGAAGTGGGAAGTGTGAAATCTTCTCTCACCAATTAATGTATTCCTAGAGCGACACAGGCTTTGGGATGCTACACTCCTCAAATGTGATGTAAGTGATGATAACAGGTTTACCAAGCCAATTGGCTGTGATACATCTATTTGCAAAAATGGAAACCAAGATCTCGGCCATTCTCCTTTTGTTTGCAATTACGGACAAACTTGAAAGCAGAAAGCTATTTTTTTTTTAAAGGAAAGCTTGAAATAAATAGTGTTGCTAAAATAGAGCAGTTTTTAAAATAAGATCTAATGGAACGTCAATCTCTGATAATTAAGACAATGTTGTAAAATTAATGAAGAGGTATTTCTTCTTTAACTTCGATTTCCCTCCTTATAGTTGTGTGTACATTTGTCAGTTCATCTCTACAGCCTGACTGCCACTCTATTTACTAATGACTGTAAAGTCTTAAAGAAATCCTACGTACATCTCAGGATTTCAGACATACAAATTAAAAGTGATTTTACATTTAAGACAGTGAAACAAGTGAGTAGATTGTCCACCACGATAACTACTCCGAGGTTGGCGATGTGCTCCTCAGGTGTTTGCATTCAAAATGCTAGTTTCCCAACAATGAACAGGTGTGATTTAATTTTAGGTGATTTGAGCTGAAGTAAATTATGATTCATCTTGAAATATACTCTGTATCATTTGTTACTTGTATGTTTCACCATCACCCCAAATTCCATTTATCCGATTTTTCACTGGGTGCTTTTCTTGAGGAAAAGAGTCATGCCATAAACTCTGCACATTTCTCCTAGACCCTAGACCAGTACTTGCAGTACTTGTTCAATTTCACTGACTTGAATTGAAACATAAACTAGGCTCTAGTGGTCTTTAAAGTGGGATAAGCATATATTTCTTTAGAGTGCAGGAAGAAAATATTGTAATTTCTATTTCTACTTATTTTGATCATATCCTTTTGATATTTCTGTTTTTGTGCATTTTATATTGTACACATGTTTCAGAGTAACCCCATGGGAAATGACTTATTTGACCAATTGAAAGTCTTAATTAACAACAGTTAATTATTTTACTGTGTGTTAGGTAATATGTTGATTGTTTTATATGTATTAACTCAATTATCAAAGCAATTCTATAAAGTTGATGTTATTATCTCACATCACAGAGGAGAAAATTGAAGTACAGAGAGATTAAGTAATTAGTGTACAATGAGTAAGAGGTGGAAGCAGAATTTGAAACCACATCTATTTGAAGCCAAAGGTAGTCTTCTTTTCCGGAGATTTCCAACTACACAATCCAATTGCATCCATACAGTGAGGACTATTTATTTTGTCCTACGTGAATTTTGATAAATTTTGTTTTTTCAAGAAATCGGTCCATTTCCCAAAACGAATCCTCCTAGTCAGTGCACTATTTTAGCATGCACCCCTCTTTTATTGGGGTACTGTGGAAGGGATGGCCTCCTATTTATTACTTAATTAGGGCATTTTGAGACCCAGATAGAGATTTTAGCAAGTAGAAAATCACTTTAAGAAAACATCAAGCAGTCAAATAACTTCATTGTATCTGATACTCATTTCCTCTTAAAAATAAAAAAACAAATTATAGAATTCTTTTCTAAAGAATTGCCGTGGTGTCTACAGCTGAATCCAGAGTAACACATACTTTCTAACTTTTCAGCTGTTTCTGAAGATACAACTGTGCAAGCAACTCTTTCACAGCGAACAGATTGGACAACTCCATCTCAAATTACTGGCCGGAAGCCTGAAAAGACTGTATATTCTACAGTAATGTCTGAAAGCACGCCTGTATTGGCAACTGATTATACAACCGTATCCTACTCGAATACAACGTTTTTTTTCCTGAAAACAGCAACAACACCAGTTTTCCCAAAGACATCCACAACAGACACCCCTACATCTGCAGCAGACATTTTGTCTACATCAACAGCCATCGCCCTGCCTACCAAGCATACCTCCAGTGGCCCAACTACTAAATCCATAAAAATAACTAACTCCCCAACAAAAATGGCTGAAACCATTGTTACTGAGAACTTTTGTCCAACTACGACTAATTTCCTACACACATCGAGATTTACCAAACATTCGATCACATCCAAACCTTCAGTGACTAGATCTCAGTCAGCTGCTGTGAAGACAACATCGTTATTCTCATCTAAGGAGACATCTTCCAAGTCTACAACATCTTGGCCCAAACACAAATCCACAGATACTGGAGCACTCCCTGTCGCCACCACTATCCAGGAGTTTCTTGCATCTACGGCTGCTGGAACTGTATGTTGTTCTACGGTGGAACAGACTTCAGCTACAACTACTCACATTGGGACATCACCAGCAGCAGCATCTGATCTTGTGCTCACCTCGACAGCTCCGGGAGATTCTCTGTTTCCTGGAAATCACACGATATCTACACTGACAACAACGGATAATAAAGTAACATTTACAGTTCATCCAAGGACACTCCCATCTGGGCCTATTGAGATGACACCTGCATTAAAAACAGCTGAAACAGAACCAACATCTGTAAATTTCCAGGATGTCTCTTCACACAGAGTGGAGGATACAGTATCTACTTTCATGCCGGAGGAGACCTCCTCTGTGTCCCTTTCTTTCAGTACCTCCTCCCCATTTGTCGGAACTCAGAGTGTACAGACAGTGACTCATGCTCACATTGCAACTACACGTGTAGCCTTTGCTCCTGGACTCACACTTGCACCTACAGTGGCTGAAACTACGCTTTCTCTCACAATCACTGGGCCAGTATCTACTCAAAGTACACCTACAGGTGATGAAAACATGCTTCCTTTGCTTTCCACTAGACCAGCTTCCATATCCAAGGTAGCTGACTCAGGCTCCACATCAATAACTGAAAATGTTGCCCATCTATTCTCCCCCAGTGAGAACACCTGGACTTCCAGGCCAGACCAGACCCTGTTGACATCAGCGTTCCAAGGGCGTACTTCTAATTTAGAACATTCCTCCACAACTACTCATATTTTCACTCCAGCAGAAACATTCCCTGACAGCAAGACTATCACTACCCCTGGCACTACTATTCCTGCTGAGGCTGCTACAGACAGATCTGCAACAGTCCTGTCCAAGTTGACATCTCCATGGTTTGCTAATTTGTCCACAGTTTCTGAAACCATATCTGTAACCAAACGGCCTGAGTGTAAACTTACCACCTCACTACTAAAAACCACCCCTACAGCCACAGTAGCTGAACATGAACCTCTTTCAACACCAAAAGAGACAATTCTTCCACCAGTAGATGTGATATCTACCCTCTCTGACGCTGAACTACATTTGTCTACTGTGAGTGCTTCTGATACCACACAAACAGAAACAAATGGTACAGTTGCATTTGGAGAGACAACAGCCCTGGCATCAGAGTCTACACCAACACAAATATTCAACACTACTGTGACTAAGAAAGAAACAACTTCCCATTCTCTCAATGAGGAATTGACTGTAGCAGCGACAGCTGAGGTGTTGCCATCTGTGACAATGATGGACGCAACAGATGAATCTGCACAAGTGAGGGCAACTTCTGTCCCTGTTTCCTCCTTTCCTGATATAGAAAACTCAAGTACCTCATCAGATAATGCAATTTCTACGACCAAGGCAAGAGGAAGTTGGCTTTCCACAAAAGCAACGAAAACCACATCCAAGAGTTTACACAATGAAACTACAGAAACTTTTAGTTCCACACACACCTACACAGCACTTTGGACATCAGAGACTCCACTTAAGGGAAATTCAACTCCATCTCCCAATTATGGGAGCACAGGAACATTCCCTGTACCCCTGGATGTTTCCACTGCAATGATATCAGGGAACAGTTTTGCTACTAACCCTGCAAGCAGGACAGTTGTGTCCTTGTCTGCTGGTACCTTGCCTCCACAGCCCACAGCCACCCTTTACTCAACAACCCCTGGGCCTACAGCCTATGTGTCCTCACTCCCAGTTAATAACTCCACTCTAACTTCTGTGGGGGTATCTAAGGAGACTAAGGTTACCATGCCCGAGGCTTCTACACTGCCCAGGGCTTCCTTGACGTCTGTGCTCTCAGAGGTCTCAATTCTGTCATCAGCTACAGTGAAAGCAACCTCGGTGCCACCATTGGGTCAGACTTCTTCCACAGCCAGCAATGCCATGCCAACATCCAGAGACACAGGTCCCACCACTTCAGAGGTCACAGTGATCTCTGTGAGGATGACACCTACGGCACTTCCCTCCTTGACAGAAGCTCCAGTCCCTTCTCTGACACCTCCCACACCTGTGACAATAAAGACTGAGAACACCCTTCTCTCCACCTCAGTTGACACAGTAACTCCATCTATACATACTCCTGCTGGTACTAAATGTCTCCCTGTCAACAATCCTATTGTCTCCTCTACTAAGTTGATCTCGTATGTGCCTACATCAGTAGCAACCCAGTCCACATCTCAAGCGGAGCAGACTTCTACCCATGCTCTCAGTTTTCCATATACTTTCAATGGCGGTGGAGATGTTGTTAGCTTGGCCGTTGACACTACAGAAACTTCTGTTGATGAGAACATCACCTCACACAGCTCTGCCAACAAGCTTACTACTTCAGTGGATAGTCATATTTCTCAATCTTCCACACATCTTGTCAGCCCACCAGTCCCCACCCTATTAGTGACTGGTATATCTACCTTATCTTCTGGCAAAGAACAGAGTGTTTCATCCTTAGGAAATACTCCTGAAACTATGAAGGCGACAGAAGTATCCCCATCAAAGAATCCATTTATTTCAAATTCTCACAGTACTTTGCCCTCGGAAATGACAGATACCAGATTTGTTGAAACCACAAAAATTTCCAGTCACCAAAGTCATGCACCTTCAGAGATTCCACTTGTAACACCACCCAATGTGGTATCAGTCTCATCTCCCACTTCTGGAAGTACACAGACTACACCAACCTTGACCTTGAGTCACACATTAGATGTTCATAGTTCAGAAATACCTACTAGTCTTGGGAAAACAGCTGTCCCTTCACATGTTCTGACCATCACTGCATTTTCATCTCCTGATAATGAAAGTGTGCGGACTCTTTCAGTATACACTCCCAGGATTGAGAACATGGCAGTAAGCACCACCGCTATGACTCACCCTGTCTCTTACCGCCAGGATACTTCATTTGTAGATATGTCTACTTCAAGAACAAATGAATTATCAAATCCTGTAAACATCAGCCCAACTGTTTCACACTTGCTTTCACCTAGAACTCAACCTGAGGTGACTTCAATTGCCCCTCCAATTTCTGAAAACATACAGACTTCCTCTGAGTCCCTCTCTCCTACAATGGGACTATCTAGTGTCAATTTTACAATGATGTCTACTGATAGAACCGCTACAGCACTTTCTGCACAAAATGTACATACAACACTTGCTGGGAAAAACTCTCTGACCACATCCATCCCTACCAACCAGGTGTCCTCATTTCCAGTTAATGTTACTGTCTTCACCTCCAGAAAAGTTTCTGACACTTCTACGATAGAAATGACTAAGTCTTCTAAAACAGCACACCCAGATTTCTTGAAAAGTCCCTTTGTAACCACTTCTGGGTCTATGTCTGAGATGCCCTCAATGCCAGTTAGTGACTCCTCTTTCTCACCTCCATCTGACCCTTCCACATCAGTTGGGTCATTCTCTACTTCATTGTCTTCAGTTGCCCCTAAGACTGCTATGAATAGCCAAACATCCACATTAGATATCATACCTGGGAAATACACTAGGCCATCTTCAAAAAGCACAATGATTTCCTCTGCTTTCACTACTCCAGAAATGAAAGAGGTGTCCTCCAGGATCACACCTACATCCTTTTCTTTTCCACCAGAGCCCTCTCTGAAAACCATTCTGACCACTATTGTGACTGGAACATTGACTGCAATTGTAGACACCACTGTCACTTCTCTACTCAGCGTCAGCAACACTGAAGCTAATTCTTCCTTTCCAAGCAGCACATTTTCACCATTTCTATCACCAACGCAACAATCATCACAAGGAGATGAGGCTACAACTCTGGGCATACAACCTGGGATTACTAACAGCTCCCTATCTACTGTAAAAAATGGTGGAGTGACAGCTCTCCCAAGTCCTTATTCCAGAACTGTTGCTCCTGAAAGTGCTCTTTCATCTACTCTACCAAGTCATCTTCATACTTCCTCAAGTGCACAAGTTTTCCCATCTTCGACTAGCTTCAAGAGTACTCGTGGACCCACAAGTGCAAAAGCCACTATTTACTATTCTTCAAATACAGAAAAGATGACTTCCTTGTCAGAAAATACTTTGACAACTGAACTAACAAAAAGCTCTGCTTCTGTGAATACCCCTGTTTCATATCCTCCATGGACTCCATCCAATGCAACTCCATCCTCTTTGACATCATCTCTTTCTTCCCCTCATAGTACCAAAGCTGAGGGGAAGACTTTGCTTCCTCCTACATCCCAAATGGTGGAATTGCCAGCTCTGGGATTAAGAACAACATCTAGTAATACCCAGTCTCTGTTTATGACTTATTGGAACACACCCACAGCTAAAGAAAACCAATTTCTGATTTCTACCACTACTCATATGCCTACACTCAACAAGATGGAAACAGAAACTTCATATCCTTTTCCTGAGTCTTTGACAAAATTTACTGCCTCTCAGTCTAGTCTTGTATCTGGAGACGTTATGGAAATGTCATCAATTTCCTCATCAGGAATTCTTCCTACCTTGGGAATATCCAAGAACCCTTCATTATCAATGTCTTTAAGATCTGTCCCTACTACTTTGACTGACATTAAGCACACATTTGAGGAGACTAACACATCCGGAACTCTTGGAATCACACTCCCATCAAATCCTTCTGCATCTCTGACCTCAAAGACCGCTACTTCACCCTTACTAAACTGGATCTTATCTAGTCTTCCTACAGGTTCTCCTCTGGCAACTAAATCCAATACACCTCACATTACAACTTCCTCTACAGTAGAGGTGTCCAAATCCACATTTCTGACTCCTGACATGATGTCCACACACCCGCTGACTAATTTCAAAACACCACCTTTTGCTGTAAGCACCATACTTACCAAAACCACTCCTACATCTGCAGTGGGAGGCATCACTACTGGCTTCCTAACTTCTCCCACCATCTCTATAAGAATTACAGATGACAAGTCTTCTGAGGCATCTTCCAGAGCTACTGTGGCTATCAACTCAAGGACAGTGTCTCAACCTCCATCCTTTAGCATAATGAGTAAGTCACCTCCTACAACTGATCACACCCCACCTATTGGTTCCATGCCTCTAACTAACCCTACAATAACCTCTGCATGGAGCAGAATCCCAGTCGCATCAGTATCCCCTACTTTAGTTCTTTCTAAGCCGACACTGGACTCCCTTCTAAATATCACCACCACTACACCCCTGGCTACTGGAGTCTCATTTCTACACATATCCACTGGAGTGACACATCCTTCTACAGCAACTATTTCTTCACTAGTTTCTTCCTCTCTTCCAACCTGGCTAAACCCCAGACCCTCTTTTCTATCTACAGAAACATTGACTTCACCTGTTGCAGCTGAATCCACAGGTATGTTTTGTAAGTTGTGCAGTGCGTCAGTAACAGAATGCATGTACAACAAGCCATGTGTTCTCAGAGATGGCCAGTTCTTAAAGGCAGAAAAGGATTAAGAGGGGGTACTGGTGTTTCTTTTTTCCTTCAGACAGTGGGTACAGGGTATACATTGTTCAAATACAAGATTCCCTAGTTTTCTTGCTTATTTTTGTTTTGTTGAAGTATGTTTCAAATATGTCTTTTCACTCAACGTGAGATTTTAAAGCCCCCTCCCCATCTGTTTTGTTACTGATGCTCTGACACTGGCTGTGCCACAGTGAACATGGGTCGGGAAACTCACCCACTTCTCGGTAAGAGGATTCTATGGCCTCAAATCCCACATGTTGACCAACACCAGAATATATTTTAGCC
Source organism: Condylura cristata (assembly GCF_000260355.1). Taxonomy (NCBI): domain Eukaryota; kingdom Metazoa; phylum Chordata; class Mammalia; order Eulipotyphla; family Talpidae; genus Condylura; species Condylura cristata. The sequence goes on from NW_004567120.1 coordinate 33,319,531, forward strand.
TGTAAAAATTTTTCTTATACAGGTCTCAGTCTTCTCCATTCCCCACTTCTAATTAGCTAGGGATGTTTATCCTCAGCCAGGGAGTATTTAGCTTCCATATTGTTCAAATGATGGATGTTCGTTTGGCTAATAACATTATAAAATTGAAATTTGATAGAATCGACAAGAGAAAGAGGGAAATAAATGAAAAAAATCTGAAGTAGAAAAAAGTCATAGGCAGAAATAATATTTTCTCAGTGAAAATGATCTTGTGAGATAATGCTCAGTTTGGAAAGATTTCATGTTTTTATAGCTGAGTAGTATTCCATTGTGTATATATGCCATATCTTCCTAATCCATCCATCTGCTTTTGGACACTTGGGGTGTGTCCAAAACTTGGCTATTGTAGTAAATAGAACTGTGATGAAGATAGAAGTTCATGTAGCCCTTCAAATGTTTTGGGGTAGATTCCCAGAGTGAGATTGCTGGGTTGTACAGTACGTCTATTTTTTAGTATTTTGAGAAACTTCCGTACTGGTTTCCATAGGGGTTGGACCAGTGTACAAGAGTTCCCTTTTGTCTACACCCTCAACAAACACTGTGTTTCTGGTCTTTTTTTTTTTTTTTTTTTTGACATGGGCCATTCCCACAAAAGTTACATAATCTTTCATTGTGATTTTGATTTGTATTTCCCTGGTGGCAAGTGATGATGACCATTATTTCACGTGCCTGTGGAGCACTTTTATATCTTTTTTGGAGAAGTGTCTATTTAGTTATTCTACCCATTTTTAAATGGGGCTATTTGTTTTCCTGTTGAGTTGCATGAATTCTTTGTAGAGCTTGGATTTTAGCCCTTTGTCAGATGTGTGATGTGTTAATAATTTTTCCCATCATGCAAGCTATTTTTTCATTTTTATAACAGTTTCTTTTGCTGTGCAGAAACTTTTAATTTTAGTCCATTTTATTTATTTTTGTTTTTGTTTCCCTTGCTGTTGGAGTCCAGTTCCCTGATGCATCACTAAAAACAATATTGCAAAGTGTTTGCCTATATTTTTTTCTACCTATGTTATAGCTATAGGTCTTACAGCCAAGTCTTTAATACACATTTTTTTAATAATTTTTAAAAAAATTTATTTATTCATACAGAACTGGGGTACAGGCCAGAGATGCAGAGGGTGAGAGGATTCACCAGAGACAGAGCGGGGTGCAGAACAGGCAGATCGACGAAGCACACTGCTGAGGGGAGCAGCGGGTGGGTCAGGAGAGGTCTGCCACGCCATGTGGTCACCTCCAGGGGCAGGCGAGGATCGAACTCATGCGGAAGTGGTCTAAACCTCTCTGTGCTGTGCTCCAACCTGCTGCGCCACCAGGGAGGGCCCTTTAATACACTTTTAGTTAATTTTTGTATATTGTGTGAGATAGTGGTCTAATTTCATTCTTTTGTATATGGTCCAGTTGTCTAACACTATTTACTGAAAAGACTCCTTTTTCCAGGGTATATTCTTGGCTCCTCTGTCATAGATAAGCTGCCCAGATAAGTGTGGGTTTATTTCTCAGCTCTCAATTCTATTCCATCGATCAGTGTATCTATCTTTATTCTAATACCATACTGTTTTAATCACTATAGTTTTGAGTGTAATTTGATGTCTGGGGTTGTGCCACCTTCACTGTCTATTTTATTTAATGTTTCAAAGAACCAGTTATTGGTTACATTTATCTTTTGTGTACTTTTCAGCTTAACTTCGTTTATTTCTGCTCTAATTTATATTATTTTCTTCCGTGGGTTTTGGTTTCATTTGCTGATATTTTTCTAGGTCCTTAAGGCATAAAGTGTTTTCTTGCTCTGTCCTTTAGCTCTGTCTTTGCTTCATCCCATAAGTTCTAATACCATGTGTCTTTATTTTCATTAGTTTCCAAGTGTTTTAAAATTTCTCCTTTGATTTCTGCATTAATCCAAAAGTCATTCAGTAGCATGTGGGTTAGTCTCCATGTCTTTGAGCTTCTTCTTGTTTTCTTTCTGGGGTTAATTTCTAGTTTCATGACATTGTGGTCAGTGAAGATACTTGAAATGGTCTTAATCTTCATAAATTTATTACTGACACTTGCTTTGTGCCCCAGTGTGTTGAGATTGTTCCATATGCATAATGGTGTTACATCTTGACCTTGGAGTTAAATTAAGCAAAGTATAAGAATGTGACTTTGTTGTTTGGTTTCTTTAAAAGATTTATTTTATTTATTTGTGCATACAAGAGCTGGGGTGTAGACCAGAGGTGTGGGGGGAGGGGGAGAGTGAGAGGATTCACCAGAGACAGGATGGGGAGCAGAACAGGCAGATCTATTGAAATATACTTCTGAGGAGAGCAGCTGGTGGGACAGGAGAGATCTGCTGTGCCATGTGGGTCAGCTCCCTGGCCAGGGATTAAATTGTGCTTCAGTGGCAGCTTATAGCTTCAGAGTGCTGAGACTTAACCCCTGTTCCACCAGGGAGCCCCCCTGTTTGGTTTCTGTAAAGTAAAGAGCATATTTGACTAAATTTATGGAAGCTAAATTTCTTGAATAACATAGATGAATTAAATCTATTTACTTTTAATTACAGTTTCCTTCTACAATATTAAAATGAGCTTCTCTGTCTTTGATGAAGAGTCAAGTATCCTTATTACCAGTGTTGTAGAAGAATTTGCAGAAAATTGGGTAAAATAATCATTTGAATATTTATAGTAAAATAAGAATTGTGAATGTATATATGCATATAACAAATACTGAGTAGATTAAAACTAGGCTTTACTATTTTCTACCTGGAATGTGTTCCTTAGCTGCAAATCTCTCCACTGTACAAGCAGAACTGTAGGGGTACATGCTGGTCTCCTTTTACCGTGCCACTGCTGAAAGCTTTTATGGAATGTTATTATTTTAATTTGTTTAGAACTGTACATTTTCCTCCACTGACACAAATTCCAATTCTTTGCCAGTTTTCTTATTTGGGGAAAGTAGAAAAGCAGTGATAACAAAATCTATGCAATTGTATTTTATTTTTGTTTTCTTTAATTCTTTCCTCCCTCCTACACAGCAAATGTTTATTTACCATTACATTCTCCTATAATAAGATTAAAGCATACTCTAAGACTAATACATACCAAAATCTGAAAGCCAGAAAGTAAATGGTCTCGCTAATACTACTCCTAGTACTATCTTCTCTTAAGAGTTTGAGGTTTAATCTTTTAGATTTTTGCATGATAAATATAATAATATTGATGCATATGTATTCTTTCAAAGGAATCATTGGAACCATAAAAATTATGCTGTTCTACAACTCACTCCCGCACCTATAACTATTTATCTTTGAGCATATTCATACTGGTCGATATAGATCTGCCTCACACAATTGAACAGTTGTCTAAGATTTCACTAGATGGTTATAACGTAGTGTTTTGTCTCTAAATCCAGGTGAACAGTCTATCCATTGTTGCACACTTCGGCTGTGTCTGTTTTTTTTTCATTTATTTTGAGGCAATGTTCGTAAGAATGCCCTTGCAAAAAATGTGTGTGAGTGTGTGTGTGTGGGGGGTTATTTCAACATATGTATAAGATAAATTCCTAGAGTTGGAATTGCTGTATCAAAAGCCACTTAAATGTCATCACTAAGTGGTTCTCCAGGTAGAAGACACCGACTTCACCCGTTGACAGCTGTTGATCTTGGCTGTTTCCCATCCTGTCCATCAGTATTTGTTTGCAAGTATAAGTGACATGATTCTAACTGCCTGAAAATGGTGGGTGTATTTGTCCGCTTAGGCTGCCATAACAAAACAGCACACCTTGGAGATCTAAACATCAGATATTTAATTTCTCAGTTTTGGAGGTTGGAAGTCTGAGGTGAAGGTGTTGGTAAGATTGGTTTCTAGTGAAATCTCTCCATGACTTACAGATGCCTCCTTCTCTCCATGTTATGTCTTCACATGTTCTCAAATGGCCTTTTCTGTATTTGCAAATGGTGGTGGTGGGGTCAAATTCACTGGGAGGGGGAGGTGAGGTGTCTAACATCTCTCTCTCTTATAAGTACATCTGTCCTATTCAGTTAAGGCCTTGCTCCCTCACCTCATTTAACTGGAATTACCTCCCTAGAGGTCCCATCTCACAATACAGTCTACATTGGGGATTTTGGCTTCAATAGATAAATTTGGAGGTGGGGACACAATTCATCCCATAAAGTAGGTAAAATGCAAATTAAAAAACTGAGTGGAGCAGATGGAAATGGTGGAGCAACTGAAATAATGAATGTGGCTTAACGATGACATCATCTCAGGTAACTGCTGGTTAAAACAGAGGAACGGAATACTAAAACTAATCTTCTTTTGTCTTTTATAGTTGAATTCTATATTTCAGGACAGTGAATTTGCTCTTGCTAATTTGGCTGTTCAAATTAAAAGCAGGTATGCTAATGTCATTTGCTGGGTTTGAAGGGCAGTTTGAGAACCTTCTGAGATTCCACCTGTTCAGGTTTTTCTTTTCTTCTTCTTTTCACTGAGGTAACATTAGTTTACCACACTATATAGGTTTCAGATGCACAGTTTCTTACCTCAGCAGCTGTTTAGCTCACCACGCACCTCCCCTGGATGCCCCAAACGTCCCTCGGATCCACTACCAATTGGTTTGCCACCATCCTGTTTTGATTTTGTTTGTACCATTGCTGTTGCCTGCGATTTAAGGGCTGTTGTATTTTGAGTTGCATCTTCCCTTCTGGATGTAGGGTATCTTCAGAACGAGGAAGAAATATGTATCATTGCTGTGGGCTGTTAAGTCACTGGGAGAACAAATCAGAAGAACCTAATAAGGGAAACAGCAGAATTGGGCTAAGTTACATCCAATGCGCTTATCAACTTAAAAATGCTGTTTCTGGACTTAGAAAAAAATCACCCCTTAAGGCTAATGATGGTCAATGCTTTAGAAGGCCTTTTACTTTTTGGATAATGCACTTTCAGGAATTAGAAATTCCAATGGAAACTTGAAATATTTAAAGTGAGGAATGGGGGCAAGTTCAAGACTTGTTCAGGCTACGAGTTAGGGGAGGTCACCGGTGGTAAAGTCGTCAGGCACTGAGCAGTATCAAGGAGACCATGGGCCAGCAGCATCAAGGGCGATGGGCCATTTAAGCCATATTTCCTCTGCTCTTACCCTGCACATGTCATAGTCTTCTGTTTAAGAAATATTCAAAATAGGCCCTCCCTTGTGGTGCAGCGGGTTAAAGCACAGCACTGAGAATCTAAAGCCGCTTCCGCATGAGTTTGATTCCCGCCTGCCTCTGGAGGTGACCACATGGCGCGGCAGACCTCTCCTGACCCGCCCGCTGCTCCCCTCAGCAGTGTACTTCATCAATCTGCCTGTTCTGCTCCCCACTCTGTCTCTGGTGAAGCCTCTAACCGCCCCTGAGCCTCTGGCCTGTACCCCACTTCCGTATGCACAAATAAATAAATCTTAAAAAAAAAAGAAAAGAAATATTCAAAATAATTTCTTTGAAAAATCAGCCTGACTCTGGTGTTCCATGGCTAACTGACTTTTGAAGCATTAAATATGACTATCTTCCATATCTTGAGATTTTGTTTTCTTTTATATGTTCAGATAAATAGGTTCCAGAATGTTCATAGGAAGTAACAGGAGTAAATCCATGTAAGTTATTAAAATAGGGAAGGTCTGGGGTACACACCATTCTTTAAAAATTGTGCTTACTATTTTTCCTTATCACAAAAGTAATGTGTGTGAACAGTATAAAATCTTGGAGGTTTGCAGGAATTTATAACACAGAGAGCAAACATCTCTAGACCTGCCTTCCTCCACCTCCTCCCAGAACTCTGATTAACAGCTCACTTCCAATGTGCTCTGGATTTGTTGCTATGCATTTATAGAGAAGGTGATCTTACTCTACAAGCTATTTTATGACTTTTCTTTTCTTGCTTTAGAATACAACATGTACATCTTTGCAGGCCAACACATACAGGTTTGGCTTATTCATTTTAACGACTATATAGAATTCTTTAGCAGGGGTGTCCATGGTCTATTCATCCAGTTACCTGCTGATGGATGATGGCTTAATTAGTTACACTCATGTAGCTATATATTTTTAAAAGATTTATTTATTTATGCACACAGAACTGGGATAAAACCCAGAGGTGCAGGGGCTGTGAGAGGATTCACCAGAGACAGAGTGGGGAGCAGAACAAGCAGATTGACGAAGTACACTGCTGAGGGGAGCATGGTGGTCAGGAGAGGTCTGCCACGCCATGTGGGTCACCTCCGGGGCTGGGGATTGAACTCAGGCTGAAGTGGCTTTAGCTGTGCTTTAACCCGCTGCGCCACCAGGGAGGGCCCGTAGCTATAATTTTTGTACACTCTTGCTGGTATTTTTCTGGGTTAGACTCTTGGAGGCAGGATTGCTCAACGACTGACCACCATTTTGATATGCAAATAATGACCACGTTCTTTTGAAGCATCTCCTAGGAGTTCTAATATTACTGGATGGCTTCATTCATTTGTAGAATATAAATAACCAGAGAAAACTAATTGGCAAAAAAAAAAACAAGAATAATTTTTAGGCTCTGGAAAAAATATACTTGTTACCAGAAAGGATGAGGGCAGGGAGGAAGGAGTAGGGGAAGGGGACATGAGAGGATGCTGGCACCGGAGGCTTGGTGGAGGGTGAGTGGAACATGCATACAAATGGAGGCATGAATTTGTTCTCCCTAAATTATATAGTTATGCAAACAATTGGCAGTCAATACAATTCGAGAGGAGAAAGAAAGAAATCTAAAAGCCAGGATTGGTAATGATTCTAAGACCCAAATGCTGTGATTATATGACATTTATATAATAATTTTACTAGTGAGTGCCAAAAATTCACTGTCTCTTCCAGCTAAAAGAAAAGAAAAATGTAAAACTCAAACAGTAGCCTAGAAATGTCCATGGCCTCCAAAATTGGGAAATGTCTATTTATATTATAAAAGTTTTATTTTGTGGTATAAAAGATCTCATGTATATTTATTTATTTATCGATCTATCAGTTGTTTATGTGTCTATATAACTTTGGGTTTACATTTTTACTCCTTCGTATATGCATATGCTTTGAAAAGTTAAGGTATAGGCTAGAGAAAATCGCTGGAATTACAGATCCGACAAAAAACCGGGATCTCAAATATGCAAAGAACTTTAAAAGCTTCATAACACAAAAGTAGCCCAGTTAGGACATGGGCAAACACTATGAGAAATGTGTTACAGAAGAATATATCTCTATGGCAAATAAACACATACGAAGAGCCTCACCATTAGCCATCACTGTAATCTAAATAAACACTATCAGGAAAACTAAAGTAAAAGTAGTGATGAAGCCAAATGCTAGTGAGGATGAGCAGTGATTTGCACACACACAAGTTGCTGGTGAGGATGAGAAATGCACAGTTCACTTTGGAGAATGGCTGGCAAGTCCTTAAAAAAACGAAGCAGTCGAAAAGCATCACCCTCACATTCAGCCTAGCCACTGTATTCCTGGTCATTTATCTTAAAATATAATAATAATAATTTCTAGTTGGGGGAATTCTACTGTTCTGTTCTTGGGTTTGTCTCTCCCAGAACTTATGTCCCCAGAGCGTTGCTGCTTTGTTTCATTTTCTATAACTTTTGATGCTTTTTATACAGAAACACTCTTGAGGAAGAAATAAACAGGGAAGGAACTTTTGTAAGTAATTTTTCAAAACAAACCTGCTTGTAACCCATCCTTTACCTGGTTAGATTTAAGTAAATAACTTCTACCCACAGGTATGGTATGAGGCAAGGCTTCATTCTGATAATCGAGGGTCAAATTACATTACTTTCTTTGGGATCTGGGCAAGAACCTACCAAGAAATTCACCCTCTGCCTTTATGTTCTTATTCTTTTTCTTTTTTGAAGTGACCGAGGGGCACCCAGGAATCTCAAACTGTTGGGTGCATGGGGTTGCATGCCGTAACAGGGATTCTGCCATCTGCAGCACAAAGACAAAAAAAAACAGACACTTAGTGTGGTAGAATCAGTGTGTGTGTTTATTTAGAGAGGGAGAGAAAGAGAGAGAAGAAAGGCTATTCCTATGAATAGTTTCCCAATAAAACCCTCAAAATTACCTCTCCCCTCATGGACAAATGTCCAGCCAAACAGAGTCAGCCTTAAGCAGACCCACAACCTTGGCACAAGTCTCCGGCACCTTCTGGCTAGGGCACAGTGAGAAAGGGGTAAGGCAGGTCCAGGAAATGAGGACAAAAGGAGAAGAAAACGCAAAATCCTAGCACAAGTCAAGATCGCAGCTGGCATGGTCTCTGGCCAGGACTAGGAACAGCCTCTCGCCGGGGCTTCCATCTGTGTGTGTCTTTCCTGCACACGTCTCCCAAGCCCCACCAAGTCCCTGGGTGCAAGTCAAAGCAAGAGTCCTCAAAGAACACACCTGTCTCTCCCGTTGTGTTCCCCCTGTGCCCAGCTCTGCCCCAAGCTCCAGGAGCTCCCTGATCAAGAAGCCCCTTTCATGGCACACTGGTGCCTGTAGCCCAAGTGATCACTTACAACGGGGGGCGGGGGAGAATGGCCCCTCCCGGCCATGGAGGGGCCTCTGTAACAACTGCACTGCAGACATCTATACATTTCGGGCCTTCATTGTTGAGGGTCAACATGAGTATCGACAGTAAAGTCATCTGAGAAGGCCCAAATCTACCTTTCACCAAAGCAAGGCCCCTTTCCACCATTTACTGTCTGCTTTTCTGAACTACTTAGCACGTTTTTTATTATGTTTTTACATTATTCTTCATGTTGTGCATTTTTCATTTCAGTTGTCTTAGCAGGGGTTAAAAAGATTTATTTTTATTTGTTTATGCATACATGAACTGGGGTGTAGACCAGAGGTGTGGGGGTGTGAGAGGATTCACCAGAGACAGAGTGGGGAACAGAATAGGGAGAGTGACCAAGTACAGTGCTGAGGGGAGCAGCAGGTAGGACAGGAGTGGTCTGCTGCGCCATGTGGGCCACCTCGCTGGCCAGCTTGAAATCAGGCTGCAGTGGCTGGTGGTAGCTTGATAGCGCTGAGACTTTAACCCCTGCGCCACCAGGGAGGCCTACTTCACAGTTTTTTTAGGCACATTTTGTGGGCTGTGAGAACGCGGAATGACTTAGGGATTATAAATGGTATGTGGAAAGTCTTGGTTGTAGACCTCTTGCAAAATCCCTAGTTCTTCCAAGAGTGACACATTGTTTGCAAGACTGGCATTCACATAATAACTATATCCTCTGTTTGTACAGATTCAAAATCAAAGTAAGATAAATTTGCCTCCCATCATGCTGGCCCCAATTGTCAGTATTTATCCCTGTGCTTTAAAGTTTCAAATTTTGATTTAGAAATGATTAGTGAGCACAGAGCTTTTAAGGTATTTATGAGCTAATTCTTTTGGCTATCCAAGATACAATCGCATCTAGAATATTTTGCAAGTTATCTGTCATCCTTTCAGATGCTTTCTGTAAATACCTGAGCCAGACTTTTAAAATTTAATACATTTGAGATAACATGCCATAATTTAGATTCTTCTCAAATAATGGAGGTAAAGTCCTTGCGGCAATAATGTGGCAAGAGCAAACCTCGGTTGGAATCCCTGCTTTTCCATCACCTTGCTGTGAGACCTTGGGCGACTTCATGAACCTCTCTGTGCCTGCTTCCTCATCTGTTAAATGGCACTAACAGTAGCACCATTCTGCACAGCGCCTGTGAGAGGTGGAATGGGACCATGTACAGGGATTTCTTAGCACAGGGTAGAGAGCATAGAAATGCTTGGACGTGCTTACCGTTGTTAGAATCCAGATCCAGAAGGCTTCAGTTTCTCTCCTACGTCCGTATTCTTCAGCAGTGTGATGCTGGGTGCAATCCTCCTGTGGCCCTACAGGGATGGTAGGCGGACTATAAGCACTGATTTTTTTTAAGGTGATCTGCATAAAGTAATGGGTCACACAAAAGTGAAGTATAATTGCGATTGTCTTTATTAACGATAACTCCTGTACTTGATTGTGACGTTTGTTTAAATATTTTTTTGTGATTCTAATTCTTTTCTTTTGCATTATTTGAAACAGAAAGAAAGGCAAGAAATGGCTGTAATTTCCCGGGTACTACACAGGTAGGAGCTGAGTTTATTCATAGCTGGTACATTTGGTTCTGATTTTCCTTCCATTTAATTCTGTATGTGCAGCCTGTTGGTCAGAGGAGATCAAAGCGCCGGTGGTTATTTTACAGATGCTGTAATTGGGCTGTTGCCTTCATGAAATAAGTTGTTTCAGTTGGTCACGGCACAGTCTAGCAGCCTGCCTGCTGCCTCTTTGTAGTGAAGAGAAAATGGGGTCCAAAGTGGTCATAATTTGGGGATGGGGGAATAAAGTGTTTGTTGTCATCAAAAAAAAAGTTCACAAAATACCGAGCAGGCAAACTGAAAAAAAAAAAAAAAAGCAAAACTTGGAAAGCAGCCTGGGTCTTGTTCAGACTCACGGCTCTGTTCCTCCCAATCACCAACGACTGTTGGCCGGCCTGAGGCAAGTCACGGAGGACACAGAGCTAGTGCAGGGTCTGTGGGAAAGACCTGGAATGTTCAGGGCGCCAGGGGTCTCTCAGAGCAAGAGGAGGTGCAGAAGGAAGACGAGTCGTCTCGGGACGAAAGATGAGAGCTGAAAAACAAGGCTGTGACTGGAATGGGAGGCATGAGCAGAGATTTCACCAAATGCGGATGAGGGCGGTGGGAGTATGGCTGAGCCAGGGCAGAGAGCAAATGTGCAGTGAATGCAGGTGCTTCTCACTTAAAAAAAAAAAGATTTATTTATTTATGCATACAAGGAACTGGGGTACAGGCCAGAGATGCAGGGGTGGGGTGAAAGGATCCACCAGAGACAGAGTGGGGAGCAAAATAGGCAGATGGACTGAAGTCTACTGCTGAGGAGGGCAGCGGGCGGGTCAGGAGAGGTCTGCTGCACCATGTGGGTCAGCTCCCTGGGCGGGGACTGAACTCATGCTGCAGTGGCTGCCAGCAGCTTCATAGTGCTGGTTTTAACCGGTTGAGCCACCAGGGAGGGCTCACATCTCACTTTTAACAGCAATGAGGACACATGAGAATTGTGTTGTTCAAAAAGATATATCAATAAATGCCAGTGAGGGAGGGTTTAGATAAGTTTGTGGATCTGTTATGTGCTCGGTCCTAGAATGTCCAATGTATGCGGACCTTGCTATAGAGGGTGAGGTCAAGGACCACCTTATTCTTCATAACATATCTTTCACGGGCCAGAATAATCAGAAATGAAATACCAGGTTGTGACCTTGGGAAACACCGTCTTCCAAGACTCAGTTTTCTCATCTGTAAAATGGGAGTGATAATAGCCTACCCCGGGAGGTTGCTGTGACAATGACATGAACCAAAGCATTTGGAGCAAGAGCTGTACAAATGTTACCCACTGTCGTTATCATTACCGCTAGAGCAGAGATGGACCTTTGGCAGAACACGTCTTTATTTTTTTTAATTTTTTAAGATTTATTTATTTTCTAAATAAACTTACTATTTATATAGAACTGGGGTACAGGGCAGAGGTGCAGGGGCAGTGAAAGAACTCAGAGACAGAGTGGGGAGCAGAACAGACAGATCGTTGAGGTACGCTGCTGAGGGGAGCAGCAGGTAGGTCAGGAGAGGTCTGCTGCACCATGTGGGTCACCTCCGAGGCAGGCGGGTATCGAACTCATGCGGAAGTGGCTTTAGCTTCTTAGTGCTGTGCTTTAACCCACTGCGCCACCAGGGAGGCCCCCCTTTTTTTTTTTACAACAGTTTATTTTTACATCATTTTGTACATTTTTTTTTCCATCTCAATTGTAATCCCCGCGGTTTCCCATCACCAAGTCACCCGTGTGCCATCACCATAATCCCGTAATAATTCCGGCCCCCCCCTTTTTAAGACTTATTTATTTGTGCATACAAGAACTGGGGTACAGGCTAGATGTGGGGATTTGAGAGGATTCACCAGAGACAGAGTAGGGAGCAGAACCGACTGGTCAACTGAAATACACTGCTGAGGGGAGCAGTGGCCTGGTCAGGAGAGGACTGCTGGGCCATGTGGGTCACTCCCTGACCAGGGATTGAACTTGTGCTGTAGTGGCTGTGGATCGCTTCATAGTGCTGCACTTTAACCCCTTGTGCCACCAGGGAGGCCCAGGCAGAACACATCTTTGTAAGACAATTGAACATGAGCCTACTTGCCTCGCTTCAGTAAAATGATGGGTAAATCAGAGACTGGAAGGATAAAAGGTATTCTTTGAAATAATAAATTCTGAGTATTTTTTTCTCCATTGATTATCACAAACTTCTGGAGAAATTGTAAGGCTAGTCAGTTTCAACCAAATGCAAAGTTTGCTGACCATCCTTGTGAAAATAGGTTTTGACTTGGATACAAGAAAATTTATCACAAGATTTCAATATGCTGTCTTCCATCATTTCTTAAGATTCGCCATTATATAACTATAAAATGTTTGCTATTTTTGGATTACCAAGTAAGTCATCTCTACAGAATTTCAGCATCACAGGCCAGGTTGTACTCTGTTGACTTAACCACAAAATCTCTCTCTCTCTCTCTCTTTTTTTTTTGCTTTGCATTTCAGGTGTGTTTGTCAGGTCATCATTAAGGCCAACTCTTCTTTACCATCCACCGAATTAATTAGCAAGATCAAAAGTAAAATACATGGCAACTTCACACAAGATCAGCTGACATTATCAATAAGGTCTGAACATGTTGCAGTTGAAAAACTAGGTAAATGGGACAGGGTGCTGGTATTTTCTTATGAGATCTTGCCCCTGAGTATAAGAGGTCCTGAGTTCACAGGGGAGAGAGGCTGTCTACCCTGCTTTCCACGTGCTAAGTGCCCATCTGCTCTGACAACCTTTGCACCTTAAAGAGTTTATGAAATAACAGTGCCACAGGGGTTATCAGAGATCCCACTCAGCTCTGGAAATCCGCAGTGGTCCATCAGTGGAGTAGGAGAATGTTCTCTCTTGCGTAAATACCCAGAGACCTGGAGAGCTTCCTCATTACGTGCAATAGCTGCCCAACGGGTCCTGGCTAATGTATTGATGGAGTCACTCAGTCTGTTCATCTTAGGAATTGACTGGGGACAGTCCAGAATCTCTCTTGAGGGCATTGTCTGTTCACACCGGCAAGGTTTCAGTGGTAAAGGAGAGTCACATCACTCCTCTCCCTCCCATTGCTGCTGCTTTACTTTCTTGTCCCCAGAAGAGCGAGGTCAAAGCTCTCTGAGAGAACTGGGATAACGCACGAGACATTAGAAGGCCCAGCCTTGGCAACAGTTGGATGAAACGGCAGAGGGCAGGTGGCGAGAGTGGAAGGGTGAGCATGAGCGGAAAGGCACGAATGTGTGGGGGCCCCAGGCAGAGGCCACCACACACAGGACACTAGCGATCACTTCCTGAGAGGGAGGGGAGCAAGGCGGGTGGCTCTTCATCCAGAGAGGAGACTGGGATGCGGGGCTGCTCTATCAGCCCCTGAGGAAATGGGCTCCAGAGTCAGGCAGGTACCCCCAGTGCCTGGCAAAAGCTTATCACACAGACCTGGCCCAGGTCCCATCTCCTTTGTTGTGACAGCACTGGGCAGCCAGACCTGGCCTCAGCACTAACGTGAGAACAGAACTCTCTGAGCCTATGGGTGGCGGCAGATGAGCTGCGTTGGCTAAAGCCATTTCCACCCGAGCCCAGCAAGGAGAAACCGTTCAGAAAGACACGCCAGCCTTTCTCCCATTGTGGAAGCTCACCTCTTCCCAGGGGTACCTGAGGGGTCACCGCAGTCTGCACTGGGTTTTTGCTCTACACCCCAGTGTGGCTTCAATGCATATTTTCGTGATGCATATGTATCACTTTAAAAAACAAATACAAAAGTGAAAATCTGTCCTGTTAACTGGTGGTTTGAATGAACAGGACTAAATGTGAAGTTGTACTGGGAGACTTGGAGAAAAAAACCCTCCATTTAATGCTCTTTTTGGTGAAGAGTGGCAGAAAAAGTTTCCTCTGTTACTCGCTGTTGTTTATGTGAAAGGTAATAACTGATGGGCCGTAATGGATGTTCTTGATACTTTTAAGTGCCTTTTGCCCTTTAAAAGGTGCATGCATTTTCTCTACAGAGCCGGGAAAGTGCAAAGCCGATGAAACAGCCTCTACATTCAAAGGGACGTATAAATGGCTCTCAACCAACCCTACCGAGACCGCCCAAACCAGATGCATCAAAAATGAGGCAAGAAATGCTACGAGGCCCTGGTATGCCCAGCCAACTTCTAATCGCTAGCTCACACACATAGATTTGCTGCGCTGGGGACATGCTGCTGTGTGTGAACAGGCCTCCCCTTCCACCTCTTGGGCTGCCTTTCTTTAGCCTTCAGACCTGCTGAAGTATGCACAGGCCACAGAAATACTCTGCAGAAAATAATGTCAAGAACACAAAAGAAACAAGTCACCCACCATCCCCGCCACCTGAGCACAGCTCCTTTTAGATCAGCCTCGTTCTCTTTCGAGCTCTTTCCTGTCTGTCTTCATGTTTTCTGTAGTGGTAATTACTGTCCTCCCAGCAATCATGTAATTGACCCTTCCTCTCCACGCTTTACCAAACATTTTCCATGTTATATATTCAGCTTCAGTAATGACCATTTTGAACAACCGCCTCCAAAGCTACCCTATGGACGGCCACAATAATTTACGAAATCACTCTTTTATTGTTGGCTTGATCATTTTCCTTTTTAAAATCAGCAACCCCTTTTTCTTATTCTTGGCTGTTCATGGTTTATGCCATTAACTTAAGTGGTAGCCCAGAGAGGCAGCAGTTTTGACAGAGGCTTAAAAGCTGGCATTTGGAAGGTGACCTCTTGGACTGTGTCCTACCACTTCCTCCCTACTTGTAGTCGGCAAGCAAGTCCCGCAGCTTTTAAGGTCACAGTCAGGGCTCACATCTAGCTTTTCCTTTCCAGCCGCCCCGTGCCCGCCCCGCCCCGGGCCGGTCCTTACAGCCTCTTCGCTGCTATTAGCGTGCAATCCTGCCTGCTGGCTGTCAGCCACCCCCAAATACACTTTGCCGTCAGTGACTTTTCCCCATCAATCAAACCCAAACTCAAGTACTGAAGACCTGCCGGCTCCCTTACTGCGTGGGGCAGCCCCAAAGGGCATCTGTGTTCTGGAACCATGGGATGTTTCCCTGATGTCTCCCCTGTGTTTGCTCTTTGTTCTCTGCCCATTCAGAGCACAGCACAGCTCAAAAGTTGCAAAGAAGTTTTCCTTGCTTGGTGGTTTGATGGGTATCCTGGTCTTTCACCTTACAGCTTGCCTGATGAGGTCCATCACACTTGCAGTCTCAAACCACTAAGTCCCAATCTCCTCCAGGCCAAGTCCCTGACCAGATTGCCTGTACTGCGTATGATCAGCCTTAGAATACAGTGGGAACTCAATAAGTGTGTTCCTGCTTGAACTGGGTGAAACTGGATGAAGCAAAGGGGAGGGTAGATGATGATGGCCAATAAGCTACAGAGGGTGCTATACTAATTGCCTTGACTAAATCAAGATGCTGAGATAGAGAGCACGTTCTACAGCGGTGCTCCCTTCAGGTCGGGGTACAAGGGAAAAGGAGGGAAGGGTCAGTGTCATGTCCACTGCAGGAACACCTCTGGTGGATCCTTGGTCGCTGGCCATTATGATGCCCCATCCTGAGGCTTTGTCTGTTTATACCTACTGCCCAAAAAAGCAGGTGCAAGAAACACCCACTTCCTGTCCTCTTCTCTCTCTTTTCCAGTTCAATTAGTATCACAAGTGGCAGATCTCAGTGGGGAAAACCCAAATATAAATGGTGCAAATTGCTCCAAGAACTTCCTGATAACATTATGGATCTCACTAGTATTACTATAAATGACGGTAAGACTGATTTTGTTCACATTAGAGAAAAAAATAAACTCAGGTTAATTTTTCTACTCTGACCTGATACCAGAAAGTGTACAGTCAAAGCTCAGGTAGGAAAATCTACTTTACAACAATACAGTTTCAGAAAATCAGGAGTAAGGTGGGGGGGCATGAAAACAGGATTCTTAGTGGTTTTGTTTTAGAATTTTTTTATTTGATAATTTTTAGATAACAATTCTTTCTCACTTTATTTCAATGTTTAAAAAGTTTTACTATATCACACTTCATCTACTTTAATATTTAAAATAAAGTGCCCAAAGATAGATGACTGGATAGGAAGATGTGGTCTATACTAGGCTATCAAAAATATAAGTTCTTTGTATTTTGAAACAACATGAATGAAATTGGAGAGGGTGATGCTAAATGACATAAATCAGAAACAAATACTGGATGGTGGCACTTACATGTGGACTGTAGAGAAACAGAGCAAAAGGTAGATGAAACCAAACCAAAACAAACCCTAGAAATCTGTAGAATGGAGGCTGTCAGCAAGGGGCAGGGGGTGTGTGTGAGAGAAGGGAGAGAACAAAATGGGGAGGGAGCGCGATGGACTATGGCCAAGGACTCTGGGTGTCTTGGTGGGAGGTGTGAGAGGGTAACAGCACCGAAGGTGGTGAGCTTACATCTCTGACTCATAGAATGTTATAAACCTATGTTACCTTAATGTAACAATAATTTTCAAAAGACAAACATTAAGCCACCAGAGAAGAGAACAATAAAAGGATAGTGAATCCCCCCTCCCCATGGCTGACCCCAGCCATTCAGTTACTATCCACAGAGATAATTATGCACCTGTAAGGAAATACAGATGTCATACATACACTATAGTACATGGCATGTTTTCTCCCCTTTGTACATGAAGGGAAGCGTGTTTCACATGCTTTTCTGCTCTTTCAGTAATACAGTGTAGAAATAATTATATTTTTATATAAAGAGCTTCAGTATTCTTTTTTTCACTGCATTGTGTTACACCGCATGGAAGGCCATCCTTTATTCCTTTAGCTTGTTTCCTATGGGTGGGTATTTCAGTTGTTGGTAACATTTTGTTTTAAAAAACTGTCGTAATGGATAGGGATACATGTCATGTATACTTGAAGCACAAATTCCTAAGCGTGGAATTGCCACATCAGTCCTGCTTTTGATGGTGTCAGATGCTCTCTGTAATCATCGTCCCAATTTATACTCCCGCATTGCAAGGTACGAAAGTGCCAGTTTCTGAACACTTTCATCAACACAGCATGTTATCAGACTTTTGGATCTTTGGTGATTTGATAAGCAGAAATTGATAGCTAAATGTAGTTCGATTTTTTTTTTTTGCAGAGATAGTCACACATGATTAAATTCACTCATTTAATGTATCCGTTTCTGTGGCTTTCATATTCTCATGAACTTGAACAACCATGGCCGTGAATTCAGGAACATTTTAATCACTCCAGAAAGGACACCTTTCACTTTAGCAGTCACCTCTCATTTACTTCCTTCTCATGACTTTGTCTTACTGTAGTAAGAGCACTTCACAAGAGCTCTACTCTCTTGACATGACTACTGAGCCTAGGTACTATGTTGTTAGCAGATCTCTAGAACTTACTCATGTTGTTGACCCAAAGCTTCATGGTGTTGGTTAGTAACTCTGTTTTCTCCTGCCCAAGTCCTTGGCGACAACTGTTCCATTCTGTGCCTCTGTGCATTTGATTATTTTAGATACCATGCTCGTGTGAGATCATGCAGGATTTATCTTTGTGTGTCTGGTTTATTTCACTTAGCATAATTCTCTCCAGGTGCATTCATGTTGTGGCAAATGGCAGGCTTTCCTTCTTTTTAAATGCTGAATAAATTTTTATTGTGCGTGTGTATGTATATGTGTATAGATATATTATGTATGTATTATTTTTGTTAGCTATTCCTAATCCTGTCTCCACAGACATTTAGGTTGTTTCCATATCTTCACCATTATGAGTAATGCTGCCGTGAACATGAGAGTATAATTTTATATTCAAGATAGTGGTTTTGTTTCCTTTGCTGACACACCCACAATTGAGATTGGTAGTTCTATTTTCAAATTTTTGAGGAACCTCCATATTGTCCACAATGGCTTTACCAATTTACATTTCCCCCCAGTGACAAGGGTTCCTTTTCTCCACACTCTTGCCTGCTTTTATACTCTCTTGATTTCTGACCATGGCCGTCTTGCTAGTTATAAAGTGATAGCCCATGGTTTGGTTTCCAGCTTCCTGATGGTTACTAATTTTGACCATCTTTTCATGTATTTATTGGTCTCATGTATTTCTTTGAGAAATACCCTTGTCCCCTTTCTTTTGTGATTGAGTTGCAGGAGTTCTCTGTCTAAGTAGAAATTAACTCCTTGTCAGATTTATATAAGGTATATGCATGGTGTATACATGGTCCTTTTGCTAAAGGTCTGTTGATGGTATATGTGTGGATTTATTTCTGGGCGCTCTGCTCTGTTCCACCGGTTTATGTGTTTGTCCTCATACCAGTAAAACATTGTTTTGATTACTATAGCTTTGAAATATATCTCAGTATCAAGGCTGTTGATGTCCCTGCTCTTTCTTGAGGCTATTTTAGTTATCCAAGGTCTTTTGTGTTTTCCAGTGAATTTTAGAATTGTTTGTTTTATGGATGTAAAAAATTCCAAGACTAGTTCAGTGGTTAGACTAGTTTACTGAAGTCTATTTCCCCTACAGCATAAATTCTCTGATGCTGCTTCTTAGAATATGCTGCTTTGCATGTGGGCATATTTTCTCTGACTACTAGGAACATCTGTGGTCCTAGCTGGGTTCTCTCTGATTATCTTTTTTCTGATCTGTCCACTGAGCTTCTGGCTGGTCTGCCTCTGTTGGTCTGACACCTAGCTGTTAGCCTCCTACTTGCCATTTGATTGTTCTGCTGTTTTTGACAAAAGTGCTCTATAGTCTGGTCCAATTAATATCTGTTCCCTAGCCAGAGGCAGGATATTACCAATATTTGAGTTGCTGTTAGACTGCCTGCCCAGTTGAGCCTCGCCAACTATAGAATCACGAGGATAGCAATAAATTGCCTTTTGAAGCCATTGGTGTGGTTTGTTATGCAGCAATACATAACTAGAATACAGAGTTACCTCAATAAAATAACATGCTGCTATTGTTTTGATTGTGCTAATTACTGGTAGATTAGCTCTAACTAGTTCAAGCAATGGGCACTGGTTTATTTTATGCTAATAAAGGAAGACTCCTTTTATTGTTTTCGCTTGGAGACCTAGGTTTTTTACATGAATGTAATTTGTCTTGATTCTTCCTTCAGAACTCTATCGCTCTAGATGAAAAGGCAAAGGTTACTTTCCTTGACACAGCCTCCCATTAGCCTGGGGTTTACTTCCATCCTGCCTTTGCAGGGACTGCCTGAAGTTCAGAGAACAGCGGTCCCATAAACAGTTTAGGACCTCCCACTTACAACATACCCAGAGCAATCCAATAACAACAGTGGAAAGATCTGTGAAAGAGAGCACCATGCTTCCATCCCTGATCTTACTGTTGTCTTGGTTTCTTTAACTGACCAGAGCTAGATGCAAAGAGGACAAACTATTGATTTAAAAGTAATTGCAACCCTGCTTAATCTCCCCCTTTTGTCCATCTCTTCCTTCTGTGTCCAGTGACACCCCTCTTTCCTTCCTACAGAGAATTCTCAGCTGACTTGATTGTTAGGTGAGCCATGGCTGGGCAGATTGGGGTGTTGACACTGGCCAGGACAGCATTGTTTACAAAAATTAGCCTGCACAGGCTCTACTGGGGTGCAGTTGTGGAAGGCTTGAGGTAGAAGAGACAGATGTAGCGGGAGATGTTGCCAAATGCAAAGAACATTGGAAGAGAATGAGAAATGCGGGCAGGTGGAGAGAAGTTCACGATGAATTATTTTGTTTTCCCAAACAGAGGGGGTTATTTGTAATTTAGTTGAGGCAGTGTGTTATAAGTGTGCTCTCTCTTTGGAATATTTCTTAACAGATTATATTTTTCAATTATTTTCCATTCTCTCAGTTACTGAACTTCAGTGTGAGTGCTTTATACTTAGGCGGCACCACGGGTCCTCAGGTTTCCATGGGTCATGTTGAGCTAAACTTTTTCATGTTAACAAAGCTATGAATCATAAAAGTGGGTGATGATTCACATTCTATCTTTCTAAAATCATTTATAAAACAATGAAGAAAATTTGAACACTGACTGAATAGTTGTTGATTTTGAATTGCTAACTTGTAAAAGATAAGCTATCCTTTGTGCTTTAGAGATCCATACTGAAGTGTTTGTGGGTGAGATGATACGATGTCTGGGGTTTGCTTTAAAATAATCTGGAGTTGGGGGAGGTGGGCGGGAGTGTGGATAAAATAAGATTAGCTCTTCATTGACACTTGTTGAAGCTGTGATTCATACCATACACGGGGATTCATTAAACTCTTCTTTCTACTTTTGTGCATGTTTGAAAATTTCCATAATAAAAGTGAGGAAAAGTGGGCGAGTTAATATCTATTGTTCTTAATCTCTACAAAAGTCTAAAGTAAGTTGCTTTTTATCATTCTCTGGTCCGTATTTGCTCCCTCTCCCCCCCCATGAGCTGCTAGTTCTTGACAGAAAAACATAATCACCAACTTTGACTTTGAAAACATAGACTGAATGTTTGCTGATATTTGAGTATAGGTGGGAGCTGCTTAACTGAATACAATGCTCAAAAGTCTTAACTCAATTAGAATCTAATTACAAGATAATTCTTCAGTGACAAAAGGTTCCCTCGTGTATTTAATTTTTTTTTTGTAATGAATAAGAACGTCACTTACGTGCTACTTTATGGGATGCCACCGTGGAGATGCTGAGCTCCAGCACTTTTCTTTTGCAAACTTTACTACCTCGGTATATTTTTCCATTTCATTGCCTTTACTTTTTAGAGGGACCAAGGCAGAGCAGCAAGGTCCAAAGCTGAATAATGCAGGTTTTATATTTCAATTTTGTTTCCTCAGAGAACGCTGAAGAGGTCGCAGAGCACATTTTAAATTTGATAAATGAATCCCCCCCTCTGGATAAGAATGAAATAAAGATTATTGTTTCTAAAATATCTGATATTTCATACTGTAATGAGATAAGTATGAACCTAACCCAGACTATATTGCAAATAATTAACGCTGCTTTGGGCAAGCAGCACAGTTCTGCATCTGAGCTGCATGAAGTAAGCAATGAGTAAGTACTAATGCTTGGGTCAAATAAATAATTTCATGAAACTAAAAATAGGCATTATTAATTCCTTTCCATACATTCACTACTGATATGAAAGGTATGGTGCTGCACTTTCTTTTTTAAGATTTATTTATTTATGCGTACAAGAACTGGGGTACAGGCCAGAGGTGGGAGGGGATGGTAAGAGGATTCACAAGAGACAGAGTGCGGAGTAGAACAGGCAGATTCACTGAAATACACTGCTGAGGGGAGCAGTGGGGGAGACAGGAGGTGTCTGCTACCCCATGTGGGTCAGCTCCCTGGCTGGGGATCGAACTCATGCTGCAGTGGCTGCCAATAGCTTCATAGTGCTGAGACTTAAAGCCCGATGCCACCAGGGAGGTCCGCTGTACTTATTTTCTGATACTTTAAATATTCCTGGAATCCAACCACTTCTCTCCAGCTCCCCTGCCACACCCTAGTCTGTCCTATTTCTGTCACCTGACCTTCTACAGTAACTTCCTCTCTGGTCTCCCTACCTCTGCCCTTGCCTTCCTGTGGTCTGTCTCCTACACACTACCTTTCATTGCACACGGCAAGTGAACAACATCAATAGGTCTTTGGAACAGGGACTTTGACTGAAACAACATCCAACAAGAGCAGGTCCTCAATTAATGCTATTTGCTTAATGTCTGTTGGGATTGTTTTTTCTCGTCGATGTTATAACGAAATGACGTTGACCCAAATAATGTTACTTAGGGTCCTGCTGTGTATCAGGTCATGCTATTTGCTTGCTTTTAAAATCACTCAGTGGCTTTCTGTTACACGGCGAATGAAATCCAAATTTCATGTCCTATGGGGTCCTGCAGTATCTTGCTTTATAGACAACACTTTTTGTTAATGTTTAAACAATCTTTTGAGACAGGTACTAGTATTATCTTTGACCTTGCAGACGAGGAAAGTGGAGATCAAAGAGATTCTTTTCACCTGCTTGTAGAGTTAGAAATTAGAGGGGCGATGACTTAGGCCTCAGCCCATCTGACTCCAAAGCCAGTTTTCTTACCTTATCATTCCAAACAATATGTAAATAGTGGTCATAAATTAGTCTTACATGGAGGAAATCTTCACAGGAAGATGAGCTTTTCATGAAAGGTGAACACGTTCTTCTCTGCCTGTGGTTCCTTGTAGAATCCTGAGGATAATTGAGCGCGCAGGTCACAAGATGGAGTTTCTTGGGAGGACCGCCAACCTGACGGTGGCCGGGGTAGCCTTGGCCGTGCTGCGGGTGGACCACACCTTTGAAGGCATGGCTTTCAGCATCCGCGCCTACGAAGAAGGCACAGACCCTGAGGTGAGTCTGTGCTCCCTTGGGAACTGAGTCAGCTGACACTGCCCCAAGATTTCATCTAGTTACCCTTGGGGAGCCGGAGGGAGTAGCTCATTAAGGTTTTTAATCTTCGAAATGCAAATATGCCAGGAAAGAGTCATGTATCACTCTTAGTAGACTAACTCAGTTGGAATGGTACCATGCCTTGTGAAAATCTTACCGGCCATGAGCCACAATTATCTTTTTTTTTTTTTAAGATTTATTTATTTATACAGAACGGGGTACAGGCCAGAGATGAGGAGGGTGAGAGGATTCACCAGAGACAGAGTGGGGAGCAGAACAGGCAGAGCGATGAAGTACACTGCTGAGGGGAGCAGCGGGCGGGTCATGCCTGGCCATGTGGATCTCCTCCGGGGCAGGCGGGGATCGAACTCATGCGGAAGTGGCCTTAAGCTTCTTAGTGCTGTGCTTTAACCCGCTGCGCCACCAGGGAGGGCCCCACAATTATCTTTAATATCGGGTTAGCATTAGCTCCAATTTATAGAGCCCATATATGTTGGGCATTGTGCTACCGCGTCATTTGTGCAGATAAGGAAAAAGAGAAGTTAAGTAACCTGCCCAAGGACACACAGTTTAATGGCTGAGTCAGGATAGAAGCACAAGTCTGGCTGGCTTTGAAGCCTGGGTCCCTTTGCCACGCCACACTGCCTCAACCTGGGCAGGTTATACACCGCTAACCCCAGCTCCAAACAGCATGGGAAACATTTGTTTAGAGCTTAAAAATGATAGCATGTACAAATGGGGAAGAGCACAAATTCCTGGTATATATATTCTCTGAATTTTGACCAGTATGTGCATCTGTGTAACTGAATCCACTATCACTGCTGTCAGATCCCTGCATGCCCCGTCCCAGGCAATCCCTGAAAATATTCTCTATTGGCAACCAATGTTTTTCGTATTTTTCCACCATAGTTTTACTTCTTCTAGAACAACATGTAAATGGGATTACATGATATGTACTCTCTTATGTAAGTTCTCTTTCATGTAGCATAATAGTGGTTTGTTTTTAAGATTCTTTTGTTTCTGTAGTTTATTCCTTTTACTGCTGAATAATATTCCATTGTATGGATGTGCACGGATATGCCACAGATGATCTATTCTCCAGTTGATGGACACTTGAATAATGCTATCAACATTTTTGTAAAAGTCTTTTGTGGACATGTTTTCAAATATCTTGAGAAAATATCCAGGAATGGAATTGCTGATTCTTAAGATACATGTTTAAATTTGTAAGAACCTAGTAAACTATTTGTTAAGAGTAGTTAAAGATGTGGAGTGATTTTTCATTTTTGCATGGGCCATTTGTATATCTTCTTTGGTAAAGTACCTGTTAAAATATATTGCTTGTTTTACATTGGGTTGTTTATCTTCTTGCTATTGAGTTGCAAATATTTTTCTTTTCATATTCTGGATTGAAGTCATTTATCAGATATGTTTTGAAAGTATTTTCTCTTGGGCCTACCTATTTATTTTCTTAATGGTGTGTTATAAAAAGCATGCACTTTAACTTTGATGGGATCTAATTTATGAATTTTCTCTTCTTTTATGAATCACTATGTCTAAGAAATCATTGCCTACCAGATCTTCTTCTGTTCATTCAATCTTTGAGTGTTATGGGTTTATATTTTAGGACTATATCCCAATGAATTGAATCAATTGTTGCTTGTAGCATGAGACATTTGTGGTATACAGTTTGTTCCACATAGATAACCAGTTATCCTAACCCTGTTTAATAAAGATTTTTCCCCTTACCATGACTTGGCACTTTTGACAAAATAAAATCAATTGCTCATGTCAATGTAGGTCTATTTCTGAACTTTTTATTGTGTTCCATGTATTTTTTTTAAGGATTTATTTATTTTGTGCATACAGAACTGGGGTACAGGCCAGAGGCTCAGGGGCGGCGAGAGGCTTCACCAGAGACAGAGTGGGGAGCAGAACAGGCAGATCGAGGAAGTACACTGCTGAGGGGAGCAGCGGGCGGGTCAGGAGAGGGCTGCCGCCCTGTGGTCACCTCTGGGGCAGGTGGGAATCGAACTCATGCGGAAGTGGCTTTAGCTTCTTAGTGCTGTGCTTTAACCTGCTGCGCCACCAGGGAGGTCCTGTTCCATGTTTTTTTAAATAAGTATTTATGTCGTTACCACGCCATCTTGATTCCTGTGGTATTGAAGTCAGGTAGTGTAACTTTTCCATTTGGTTCTTTTTCAAGATTGTTTTTGTTACTGTAGGTGTTTTGCATATACATGTGAATTTTTAAATCTGGTTGTCAATATGTACTAAGATTATGCTAAGATTATGATTTGGGATCAAGTTGAAGTTAGTGGCCAATTTTGGGAGAACTAATTTCATAGCAATCTTGAGTGTGTAAGTAGCCCTATTTTAATTTCTCTCAACAATAGTTTGTAGTTTCTAAGTGGAGAGGTATTGCATATATTTTGTTAAATTTATTCTTAAATATTGATGATGTTGCATATTGTTTTTAAATTTCATTTTTCAATTGCTCATTGCAAGTATATAGTGATGTATTATCTACTTATCATCTATCTAAATCCTATTAGCTCACCTATTAGTTGTTTTTGAGATTTCTTAGGAATTTCTACATAAGCCCACATCATCTGACAACACACTTTTATGTCTTCTTTATCGATCTTTTCATTCCTATTTTGTCTTATTTTGATAGTAGTGCTTCCAATAAAATGTTGAATAAAAGTGGCTAAAGTGTACTTCTTTGTCTAGAGTTGATAATAGGAAAAAAGTATTCACTATTTTACAATTAATGTAACAGCAGCAGTGTTATGCTTTTTATTTATTAATTTATTTTTGTTTTGCTGTTGGTTTTGAAAACACTTGTAGCATCTTCTTCCACGTGGCTTCCAGGACACACATCTCCCGCTCTCTCCCTTAACCTTCTCCTCAGTTCTTCCACTAAAGAATTTGGCCTGCAAGACCACAGACTGCTTGGGAAGCTTTCTCTTCTCTAGAACTTTGGAGTAGCGCAATCACAACACATCAGTGATGGAAACAGCTCCAGTCTTGTTTGTAAAAGTGTTTCCCTGAGTCTCTTCACTTACCACACAGTTCATCAAGGTTGACCATTGGGCAGAAGCTGAGACCTCTTTAAGTGGTAATGCCTCATACTGGCTTTCCTCAGAATAACCTGAGTGCTATTTGTCAAAGTTGATCCTGTGGTGATGCCTGCCCCCACTCAGACTCTGGGGTGCTTCCGGTGCTTGCCTGCAGATATACAGAATGATGTGACCTGGACCATGGCTCGTGTGTCCCTGAAGTTTTCTGATCTTCCTCTGGATGGCCTGTCAGCAGCTGAGTGGAAAAAAAATGATTTTGCTTTTCAGAGGCCCTTTATTTGATTGAGGAAGTTACTTTCTGTTCCTAGTTTGCTGAAAAATCTTGTAGTGGATGGTTGTTGATTGTGCCAAATCTTTTGTATCTCTTGAAGTAATCATTTGATTTTTCTCTTCCATTATTTTTCTATGGTGAAATAGGTTGGTTTGAGAATCAACCTTCTATTTCCAGAAGAAACCCTAGCAGTCATTGTGTGTCATCATCTTTATATATCGATACTTTCGCTTGCTTGTATTCTGCTAAACATTTTTGCACTTATATTCATGAGAGATGTTGGACTGAAATTGTCTTTGCTTCTCATTTCTTTATCAGGCTTTAAAGTTTTGCCAACTTTATAAAAGCGAGTTGGGAATTGGTCGTTTGTTTAATGTTACTTCTTCATGAAACGCTTGCTAATGTTCACTAGGAAACTGTGTCTGGAATTCGTTGTGGGAAGCATTTTGATAGCAAATCCAATTTAGTTAATGGATATAGAACCATTCAGATATTCTGATTCATCTTGTGTCTGTTTTGATTAATTATATTTTTTCTAAGAACTTATTTCATCTAAGTTGTCAAGCTTGTTAGCAGTAGTTGTTCATAATACTTATTTTTTAATTTCTGTAGGACTTTTAGGAGTGGTCGGCGAATGTTTTTGTCAGTAATATTTTAGGCTTCGTAAGTCACACACAGGTGCCCTCTGTTGCGTGCTCTTATTTTCTGTTTCTTTTCTCCTTCCTTCCCCTTTTTTTCTTCCTTGCTTTCTTTTTTCCTCACACCCTTTTTAAATGGAGATGCAAAAATGTCATTGCTAGCTCCAGGCATACAAAAATAAGACTTTGGCAGGACTTGGTCTACTATCTAGTTTGCTAAACGATGATCTGTAGTAGTAATTTCTCTTTCATACTTGATATTGATATCGATTTTTTTTCCTGATCAATATAACTAGGCTTTTTTTTTTTAATTTTTGTTGATCCTTTCTAACAACCAACTTTAGCTTTGTTACTTTATTGTTTGTTTTTTGTCTTTGTTGATATCCACACTTACCTTTATTTCCTTCTTTGGATTTGCTGTGGGTTTACTTTGCTCTCTTTAGCTAGCTTCCTTTTTTCTTTTTTAAAGATTTATTTATTTATGCTCACAAGAACTGGGGAGCAGGCCAGAGATGGCAGGTGTGGGAGTGCCCACCAAAGACAGAGTGGGAGTCAGAAAAGGCAGGTCCACTGAAATACACTGCTGAGGGGAGCAGCGGATGAGACCGGAGAGGTTGTTTGTCACCTCCCTGGCCAGGGATGGAACTCATGCTGCAGTGGCTGTGGAGAAATTCATAGTATTGTGTCCTTTTTTTTTTTTTTTTTAATTATTGCATGCTTCTGTTTATTTATTTTTAAAAATATATTCATTACATTATCCTTCCTTTTTGTGCAATGTATGATTTCCCTGTGAAATTCCCACCACCATTTCACCCGTGCACCATCACCAGAGTCCCTTGTGCTCTTTCCACTGCCAGATCCTTCCACCCCGCTCCTACAGAGTGTCTCTGATCTATAGTTGTCTGATGATTTTGATTTTTACTTTATTATAGTTACTTCCCCCCTTAGTTCTGTGTCTTAACCCCTTGCACCCCCAGGGAGGGCCCTTTAGCTTGCTTCTTAAGGTGGATCCATGGTCACCAATTTTAGACAATTATTTTCTATATAATCATAACAAACTATAAGCTCTCTGTAAGCATTGCCTTCATTGCAGTCCACAAATTTCAATGTGTTGTATTTTCATGATTAGCCACTTCAAAATATTTTCTACTTTTCTTCCTGACCTGACAGTAAGTTCTTTAAATCTCCCCAATTTTTTTGTTGGTTGGGGGGTGAGGGTAGGTGGAATTTAAGATATTTTATTGTTACTGATTCCTTGTTATTTCATATTGGCCACAGAATATACTCAGTATATTTCAATCCATTTAAATTTATTCAGGCTTGCTTTATAATCCAGTGTATGATGTAATTCGTATTTTGATATTTTATATACTTGAAAAACTTGGCATTTCATGAGCACTTAAAAAATGTGCATCGTACAGTTGTTGAATATGTTGAATTACAAATGGTAATTAAATCTGAAGGTGGTTGGTAAGTTTCTCAGATTTCAGTTTACAGGAGTCTTAATATCTCTAATTTCGTGAAATTGTCTATTTCTCTATAGTCCCATTAAATTTTACCTTTTTTACTTTGGGAGCTCTATTATTGAATAAATACACATTTATGTTGCTATGTCTTTTTAATACTAACTCTTACCTTAACCTACTTACCATTTTGAAAAGGCCCTCTGTGTTTTTGTGTTCATTTCTCTCTCTTTGTCTTACCGCCTGTTTATCTGATTTTGATGTCATTCTTGTCCTCTTATGCTTAGTGTTATTATTATATAGATCTCAGTACTTTCTAATTATCTGTGTCTTCATACTTAAAGTGCACTTCTTTTAGATAGCTTATAGTTTGTTTCACCTTTTATCCATGCTTTAAATGTTATGATCATTGTTTTTTAAAGTTCTATGAAGTTGAGATAAAAAGTCTTTTATGTTTACCTAGATATTTATCATTTTCAATGCTCTTCATTCCACCCTGAAGGTTAGATTCCATCTGATAAAATATTCTTTCAACTTCAAGAGCTTCATTTAGCAATTTTTATAGTATAAAGTCTGGTGGTGATAAAATTGCTTATTTTTCATGTATCTGAACATGTCTTTATCTTGCACTTATTATTGGAGGATATTTTTGTTTATTACAGAATGGACTGTATTTCCCCCAACATTTAAAATATGGTATTCTACTCTTTTCTGACTTGTATGTTTTCAGAGGAGAAATCAGTAATCATAATTATTTGAATTTTTGTTTCTGTTTGTGATGTGTCCTTTTCCTCTCGTTACGTTAAGTGTTTTCTTTCTCTGTGTGTGTGTGCATGTGTTTTTGCAGTTTGCCTTTTTTCTTTTTCTTTCTTTTTTCAGCTGGACTGTATTTATCCTCCTTGAGCTTTGTTGAGCATCTTGAATAAATGAATTTATGTCTTTGCCAAATTTGGGGCGATTTTTAGCATTAATTCTTTAAATGTTGTTCCTTCTCCATTTTTTCCTCTTCCATTCAGACTCCAATTATATGTATGTAAGATTTTTGGTACTGCTTCATAAGTCTCCGAAGCTCTGCCCATTTTTTTTTTATCCTTTTGCTATCCATTCTTCTGACAGCATAAATTTTTTAATATTTATTTTTATTTATTTATGCATACAAGAGCTGGGGTGTAGGCCAGAGGTGGGGGTGGGATGAGAGGATTCACCAGACCCAGAGGGGGCAACAGAATAAGCAGATGGACTGAAATCCACTGCGGAGCAGAGCAACAGGCGAGACAGGAGAGGTCTGCTGCACCATGTGGGTCAGCTCCCTGGCTGGGGATAGAACTCGTGCTGCAGTGGCTGCGGATAGCCTGATAGTTCTGAGACTTTAACCCCCACATCACCAGGGAGGCCCCGACAGCATAATTTCTACAGATTTAACTTCAGAGTTACTGACCTCCTGTCGTCTTTGTTACCAATCTTTGAACCCATCCATGATTCAATTTGCTTTTGATATTTTATTTCTAGTTATACAAGGTCCATTTTATTCTGTTTTCGCTTCTCTTTCTCTGATGTTACTTCTTCTTTTTGCATTAATTATAAGGATATCATCTTCATAAAAAGTAAGCACAGTGATATTAGCTATTTGATAACCCTGGTCTGCTAAGTAACATGTGGGCCATTTCTAGATTTAGCTCCACTGAGGTGGAAGCAAATCAAAGGGAGAGGAAGTCGAGGACTGGTTTAGACAGGCAAAGGTGGTGTGTATGTGTGTCTATTGCATGAGGGTCAGGCGTGATTTAAATTTTTTTAAAGATTTGTTTATTTATGGGAACAGGCCAGAGGTGCAGAGGGGGCATGAGAGGATTCACCAGAGACAGAGTGGGCAGCAGAACAGGCAGATAAAAATACACTGCTGAGGGGAGCAGTGAGAAGAGGTCTGCTGTGCCACGTGGGTCAGCTCCCTGGCTGGGGCCTCAAACCCCTATTGCAGTGGCTGCAGACACCTCCATAGTGCTGTGCTTAGCCTGCTGAGCCACACGGAGGGCCTACAGGTGTGATTTTTACTTCGCTTGTGTGTGTGTAAAGGTGTAGCATGCAGAGCTGGTCTCTCCTCTTTAGCCTCCACACGACACCCTTGGGCTGAAACTGGACGTGGGTGCGCGATGGGACAGACTTCAGTGTGATGGGTGGCGACCCCAGTTTTCATGTCCTGATTGTTCTTGGCAGATTTACCTAAGCGATGTCCCTCTGGAGAGGGTTTTGGCATCCATATACTTGCCCAAGTCACTGAGAAAGAAAATTCCTCTTGACAACTTACAGACCATCTTGTTCAATTTCTTTGGTCAAACTTCACTCTTTAAGGTAAGTTCTTGCTTCTGGTAACTGTCATGGACTGGAATATGGTGACTCATGGTAATTATGATCTCTTGCCATTTTCATGATGTTCTATTTATTTTAGAATATGCTTTCTGATTTCTTCCACCAGTCTCCCAGCACAACCCCTGGCCCTCAACATGAATCAACGTTTACTTTAATTATGCTCCAACGTTTTTAATTTTCACAGCTTCTCAGCTTTGGAAGGGACATTAAGGATTGTCTGGTGACCAAACAGAGGTCTCAAGATGTTTTAAAATCAGAAAAGAACAGTGAGTTCTGTTGAAATGGCATTCGGCATGTCAGCTCTTTCCTCCCGAATCTCTCTGGGCTCCTCTAAGCCAGCGTACCCACTCTCTGGGGCCAATTTATTTGCAACTGAGTGATGTCCAGTAGGACACTGACCTACAAGCATTTGCTGCTCCTTCCTGCCACCTCCACATTTACTTCTCTGAGGTCCCTGGTCCTCACCCACTATTGCAACAGAGAGGCATTGTGCTATGAGTCACGAGGCTGAGTTTAGAGCTGGTGTTGCTGTTGTCTGCTTGTGTAAGCTTGGGAAAGATCCTCAACTCCATGCACTTAGTTTCCTGCTGTACAAAACAGGGCTGTTGAAGGATAAAGGAGTTTGTAGGTAGAAAGTGATAAGCATAGTGCCTGACACCTGCATACCACGTGACTGTGTGTTGCTATTACTGGCCTATCTCAGAGACTTCGCCTAATAGAGGCTCAGCCCTTCAACCCTGCCCCACTGAGCTGCTGGCTCTAAGCTGGCGCTCTCTCAGTGATCAGAGTTTGCATGAAGTTGTAGATGATGATTGTTAATGATTGTTAATATTTACACTTACCTTAGTTGTTTCTCATTAGAAACCAAGACTCAAAGAGTATGTGATTAGAGTGTTTGTGTCTCCCCTAAAATTCATGTGTTGAAATTCTAACAAGGTGATGTTGCATTTGGAGGTGAGGTCTTAGGGAGGTAATTAGGTCATGAAGGTGGAGCCCTCCTGAAGAGGGATCAGTGCCTTATAGATGGAGACCCGGGAGAACTTGCTTTCCTTCTACCACACGTGGACACAGCAAGAAGGCACCACCTAGGAACCAGCAAGCAGGCCTTCACCAGAACACGGCCATATAGGCACCCTGATCTTAGGCTTCGAGCTTCCAGAACTGTTAGAAGTAAATTTCTGGTGCTTATAAGCTACCCAGTCTACGGTATTTTGTTATAGCAGCCTGGAAATACTAGGACAAAAAGGTTAAGTCATTTTGCCCATGATCATAGAAATAGGAATTAGAAAAGTGTGGGTCAAACCCAGGCATTCTGACTCTACGTTTTAGTATTTAAGGGATAAGTACATTAACTTGTCCAAATGTGTTTGTATGTCCTAAAGAGACTGTCCAAAGGAATGAACTTCTGATGGTCAAATATTTGTAGTTATTTTGGAGGAGTTATTTGTAGTTAAGTTGGTACTGGGACAACTTAAATATACTGCATATCCTCACAACATACCAAACTTGAATATACCACATTATCTCTAGCTGTGTCTATAGTGCATTCTGTTCTCTAGCTACTGCCTACTCCGTCGTCCATCTGTCTAGCCGTTCATCCATCCGTCTGTCCACCTATCTAAATTCTATTTGTTCCTATGGATTTAACTCACATCCCACCCAGGAAGCCTGACTGGATTCGGTGGTCTTTTTTGACAACCTTGCCTGGTTTCTAGATGGCCTTCGCCAGGCAGGTTGTGGCATGTCTCAGCTCAGTCATGTTTTACTTTTACCACACCAGGAACATGTTTTCAGTAGAGGTATACTTTATAGACTCTTCTTTTGTGTGGAAAAAATTAGGTTGGGAACAATCATTGTAATCAAAATTAACAATGTGATTCATAGTGTCAGAATGTTTTGGTAGGCTTCTTTCTCTGTATCATCTGAGATGTCTTTATTTTGGTCTTAATGTCTCACCTTTCTTCTGAGACCTGTGTTTGTCTCATCAAATAAAAGATAAACTTGTTTTGCATAGATTTCACACCTAATAAGTAATTTTTATTCACTAACATCTTCCACTGAAAGGAATTAAAGACCTTGCCAAAATTAGCCCACAGACGTCATAGTGCCAGATGAAGAACTAGACTGCCATCAAATTCAGAGACGGAAAGGTCTTCATAACGCATAGTGTCCCATCACCTCATTTTACCAGTAAGGAAATTGAGACCCAGGGAAGGGTAGGAACATCCTGGAGGTGATATAATTTATTTATTTATTCATTCAGCAAATATTGATTGAACTCCTACTGTGTGTCCTTGGCTGGGGAGCTGGGTGTTGGGCATCCGATTGTGAGCATGAGGAAATGAGGTGCCCACCCTCATGAATATGCCATCTGATGGGCAAGAACAGAGGCCTGAAATTTCCAACATTGGAAAGGGGTAACTCGAGGTTGGGGCCTGTGCCACTGACTGATGGGGGAGTGAGGGCTTTTAAGAGATGTTCCTCTTCCACGACCTCCTCAGCCTGCAGTCCCAAGTCTGACTACCTTGCTTTGCATGACACTCTCGAACATCTTTTGATCAAGATTTTAGCTGTCATTACATTTCCTTAAAAATCCTTGAGAGGACACATCTCTTGGAAACCACTCACCTCCGCCTCCACCCTCCACTAGGGACACTTCTCAGGGAGAAGGGCAAAGCACGCAAGGACTGCGTGGCGCAGGGAGCTCCAGAGAGGCCTCATCTGGGAGACCAGGAAAATACTAGTGTGAATGGGGTGTCTGCTGAGACCCCAGACATAGTAGGAGCTGGAAGATGGACAAGAGTGAGAAGGAAAGTGTTTTCCAGGCAGGCAGGGCAGCTTCTGTAAAGGTTTAGAGGTGAAGTAGATAAAATTCAAACCTACAGAGAAAGGGTTGAGGAGTGAGAAATGGTTTCGGGCCTGTTTCTTCATGACCACCATTTTGTGAGGAAGGAAAATAAAGCCAGGAAACAGGTTAATCAAGTCCTGGGCCACGTGTTTCTCCTCCTTTGGACTTTCCACTCCAGAAAAATCATATCTTTTAGACTAAGTTGTGAGGGTTGTTAGATATCATGATCCACCTACCATCATGTCCAATAACCCAGAAATTGGTGTCAGGAGCTTTCAAGGACCAAAAAACCCTGGATTTGCACTTGGCCTTTTGACAGCCAGCCTGGGCCATTGCTATCATGTCTTGCTATAGTTGGTCAGGAACAGGCAGTAAGTAGCTTCCTGGTGGAGCCCCAGGGTAGCCTGGAGTCACCATCACTCACTCCTCAGCAGCTGCAGCCTGAGGTGGGGTAGAGAGTGGAGGCTGTGCACTGATCCTTCACAAATAGGATGGTGTGGCATGTTCTGGAAGTGGCAGGCAGCCCATGCCCTTCCACCAGATGTCATCTGGGCTCTGGGCTCTCTACCTCTGGTGTTTTTTGGCAAGTCCTCAGAATACTTGCTTCATCTCCTTCCTGTCTTGTGCCTGCCTCATCTCTCTTTTCTTCCTGGGCACCCAAAGAGGCAGTCTCCCAGTTGGCATGCCTCCTGGATCTTTGACCTGTGGCACTTTGGCCATGTTAGTCAGGAAAATGTTGTTTCTTTCAAACCAACATTTCTTAAATATCCCTGTTCTATCATTCATTATCTGGGTGAACTTTGTCCAAATTTTTGAGCTTCCCCAAGCTTTAGTTTATCTGAAAAGTGCCTACATTATTTCAGAGAGGACTGAAGATAGTCGATGTGGAAAGCACTTAACAAAGCAACTAGCTGAAGGTGGGTACAAGATAAAATACCTGATGTGTGCTGGGCCATGGGGGCAACCCCAGGGCACACAGTGTCTGGGCTCTGGCCTCAGAATTCGTGGTCCCTTAAGGAGACGGCTATGCTCAGAGACTTGATCTAAGGTGGGTGCTGACCTCTAGGGAGGATGGCACAGGAAGTGGCTTATAGCTAACCCATGAGGGATTCATGTTCCTCATGAGGAGGCCCTGGAGGGCCAGGCCTGGGATAAGCTTTGAGTTGGCAGGGTCCAGAGGGCAATCCAAGTAGGAAATAGCTTCACTTTGTTCCTAGTGCGCTGCTGAGGGGAAAGTGCAAAGCCAGGGCTAGTTGGACAGGTGTTTGTATTTATAGGGATGTCCAGATTGTTCTGGCATGGTGTGTTTGAGCTCTGCTGTGAAGACAGGAGATGTTGGTGTGTTTGAGTCCTGATGTGAAGACAAGAGATGTGGTGTGTTTGAGCTCTGCTGT
>NW_004567120.1:33354277-33392964 GCF_000260355.1 Condylura cristata
TTTGAGTCCTGATGTGAAGACAAGAGATGTGGTGTGTTTGAGCTCTGCTGTGAAGACAGGAGATGTTGGTGTGTTTGAGTCCTGATGTGAAGACAGAAGATGAGCTAAATGTCCTCTCAAAAGTCTGTCTCTGTGATTTTGTGTTCCACATTTCTTGAACTAATGCTGTATAGTATCAAAGTCTAGCTTCCTTACGTCATGTAAGAAGTTAGACATTTAGGACCTGAACTCCTCTTCCTTGTGTATTTCATCCACAGGTCAAAAATGCTATGAAAACATTAACCACCTATGTTGTGAGTGCCAGTGTTTCCAGTCTGTCTGTCCAAAACCTGGCCGACCCAGTGGTGGTGACTCTGCGACACATTGGAGGGAACTGGGTAAATAATTGGCTAGTTTATAGATATGATTTTAAGGCCCAGTGAAGATTGTCTTCTTCCAGGTAGCAGACAGGTGTTATAATTGGGGCCTTCTAGAAACAAAGCTTTCCCCTAAAGGGGTTACTAGTGTTGAGCTTCTCGTTCTATAACAGATTGGCAGGGAGGGAGTGCGTGCGGGCAGGTAGATCTGAAGGTCATCCTATCACACTAAATGATGTTTAACTCCACTATTTTTTTGGTGAGACAACTTAATTCAAAATAGTTGAACATTTTTGTCATTTGAATTTCCAGAAAGAGCATTCAAATGTATATTATCACCAAAGGATTAAACTTAAGCCCAATGGTATACCATAAAGTATACATTACTAAACCATCAAATTTAGCCGTGGTGGAAGAGTGAACTATTCCACGCTGAAGTGATGTATGTCCAGTGTGATGTCTTAATACTTTCTTCTTTCATTTCCAATTTAAAAGACCATATGGTACAGCATATTTTTCACAGGTTTTAATTGCAGAAGGAAAAGTGGGTGAGGGAAGATACTAAATGAAACATGTTAGATGGTGAAGCTTTCTCAGCTTGGGCAAGGGCCACAGCTCTCCAAGCACCTCTCAGTAAGCAATTTCATGTTGCCTGCAGTTCCCTGGAGATTGGAGGAACTGCAGAGTCTCTGGAATGCTCACCAGGCCTAATGAGGGAGGCTCAACCTTATATACTTACGATTGTTCTCAGCTGTGAGCCCTGAATTCCGAAGTTCCACTACCAACACATCATGCCCGTATGACCACCCACAGCCCTTCCCGGCCCTCCCACCAGGGGTGTTAGGCAAATGCCTATGGCCCCTGATATTTTCTTTAAAAAAAAAATTTATTTATGCATACAAGAACTGGGGTACAGGGCAGTGATGGGTGGGAGGCTTCACCAGAGACAGAGTGGGGAGCAGAACAGGCAGATGGACTGAAATCCACTGCTGAGGGGAGCAGCGGGCGGGCCAGGAGAGGTCTGCCGTGCTATGTGGGTCACCTCCGGGGCAGGCGGGATTTGAACTCATGCGGAAGTGGCTTTAGCTTCTCAGTGCTGTGCTTTAACCCGCTGAGCCACCAGGGAGGGCCCATAG
Organism: Condylura cristata; assembly: GCF_000260355.1. NCBI lineage: Eukaryota > Metazoa > Chordata > Mammalia > Eulipotyphla > Talpidae > Condylura > Condylura cristata. Next base: position 33,355,770 of record NW_004567120.1, read on the forward strand.
TGCTGCCTTGTAACCCTTGCGGCACCAGGGACAGTTCTCCCCAGATATTTTCACAGACACACATAACCAGGTTGTCATGCAGTAACATTTGTTTTCTCTCTTGTAAACCCAGAGTTAGTTTTAAAACAACTCACAAATGGTTCAAGTGTGTGTGTGTTCACTGTTTTAAAATAAAAACACTGTGTGGTCATTGTGTGGTAACTCACAAAGAAAGGCTTTACCCCAGATTTTTCTGTTTTCTAGAATTATGATCAAGTTCACTGTGCCTTTTGGGATTTTGGGAATAACAGTAAGTATTTTCTTTGTCTTTCACTCTCAATGCAACTTTGACGCTGATTCGTTTCCTGTTTTCCAGTTGTATGAGAGGGGCTGGTACTGAAGCTGCAGTCTTATTAGCCCTTACAGAGGACTCAGATATAAGATAGGAGTTTTATTTCTAGTCAGGGTATGGGAATTTAAAGAACCTTTCTTTTGGATAAGGGACTTATTTGGGTGGGCAGAAAAATCTCACAAGTCCGAGGTAAGCAAAGGAAGTGGGAAGACAAGTAGAGCAATCACCAGCTGTCTGAGGCAAGCTGAGGGATGAGCTCTGGGCCCTGTCTGTGCCTTTCCACAGAGACTTGGGACGCTGCTCTCCCCTTCTGCTTCCCTTCATCTCTTCTAGACTGGGTGACTGCGGGTAGTCCATTTGCCCTCTTGGAACCACTACCTTTTTATCTTTTCACTGAGGAGAAAGCGTTCCAGGTTGGTCTCGAAGGTTCTTTGCCTGATGGTTTAGGAAGGGCCTTTGGGGCAGTAAGAGAAGGGTTTGGGGATGGAGGTTGCTGAGTTCCTGCCATCCTTGCCACCTCTTTGGGAATCTCCAGGAATTTCACCAAGCCTCAGAGAATTCCCACACCAGGGGCAGCTCTGTGACCATTCAGTCAGTCCCTCTACCCATGCGTGCTGCTTGGGGACTTTTGCTTTTTCAGCATCCTTGGAATTCTGGGAATAAAAGGGAAATTAGCTTCCCATTCAGCTCCCTGGGGTATAGAGTACTGCTCCTTTCTAACAACTGAAGTGGCCTTTCCCATGTCCTACAAGTCTCGTGGGGTAGACCCCCTGTCCCTTGCAGACTTAAGTTGATCTGTGTGTTCATTCATGCCAGTTACTGGGCTTCTACCTGGTTTCCCTTTGCCCCCGCCCTTCTGCCCATGGATGCAGAGCTTCTGGGATCTGCGGAGTTATCCCGGATGGACACATTTTGACCACTGTTGGCTGCCTGCCCAAGGATGACTCCTCTGATGGAGAGCTTCCCTGGAGCTTCTACTTTGACCCTGGCTTTCTCCCCAAGGTCGACAGGTTATGGCAATCTGAGGGTTGTCTCTATACCCTGGATAGATATTCTCAGGAGTGAGAATATAGCCAGGTGTCAAATAAATAGACCAGAGGCTTTCTTTGGCTCTACGAAGCTCAAACTACGAACTGTCTCGAGTGCAAAGCACCTGAGACCATTTGAGTTCTGGATTGAAATGGTTGTTTCAGGTGCTTGTGCCAGTCCTACCAAGTGAACCCGAGTGCCAGCCTTATAGTCTGGAGCTTCACGTCCTGTTCTGGATCTACCTCTTTCCTGTTAGTGACTTCTAAAACAAGCCTTGCTCTGCCACTCCAGCGTGGGGCAGAGCTGTTTCTTGCGACTGGAGTCTGTCCTGAAGAGGGAAGGGCTGAGACAGGAAATGGAAAAGTGAGAGCTAAAAAAGTTAGGACATTTACAAAGTCCCCCAAAAGTCAGTGTAGCCTATTAGGCTTAATTTAATTTCAGTGTTCAATTACACCTATCATAGTGTCTTAACAAACAATACTAATTATAGCACACGTTTGGAAGGTGCCTATAATGAAAAGCTAAACATTTCTGAGAAAAACAAAATTGTTTTGAAATTTCCTTCTGTCTCCTGCAGATGGGCAAGGTGGATGGAATTCATCAGGCTGTAAAGTAAAGGAAACAAACGCGGATCACACGGTCTGTCAGTGTGACCACCTCACCCACTTTGGGGTCTTAATGGTGAGTTGTGTCTTAATCATTCCTGGATATAATCTTGACAACTTGTATTAGATTAAACACCAGGGGTATATATGTGAACTAAATTATGGAAGAGTGGTGTGCAAGTGGAAAAACCCATGCTCTTTTGTTCACCCCAAGTAGAGCACATTGAAGCAAATGTTCACTTTTCTTAGAAAATGAATGCCTGACCAACACACTGACATTAAGGAAAGGTCCCCAAAATTCCCCTCCCAAGAGATCACCCCCTTTAACACTTATGTACATTCTTTCAGATTCTCTTCCTGTACTTATTATATTCAAACATGTTTTTGTTTTAGAAAACAATTTGCAGTGGTTTTACTGCTTGCTTTTCGGTTCACCTAACAACATGTATTGGGTGTCTTTCAGGCAAATGCATATCCACCTGATTCAGTTTTTTAAAAATCCTCTGTAGCATTCCACTGTGTGGATTTAACACAATGAATTTTGCCAGTTTCACACTTCAGTTGTTGCTGGTTTTCTCCATTATGAACAAATGCTGTTATATACCTTCTCACTCATTTCTTTGCTAACACTGGTATATTTCCATAAGATCTATTAATGGAATTAGAATTCCTGGGGTACAGGGCATGATTATTAAAATGTTTACTTTTAATGGTTATTATCTAAATTGTAGTATAGGAAAGGTGTATTTAAATATATATATATCTATATCTGCAGTACTTAACCTAATAAGAGTAATCTGATTGATTCACACATCCAGGCTGAAAGCCTCAGAGTCATCATGGGTCCCTGTGACCCTCCCCATCATCAGTACTTGCTGTGTTTTCCTTCAAAATGGCTCTCAAATGTGTCCATCTTCTCTATCCACCTATTTTTTAATTTAAAGATTTCTTTGAATGTATGTGTGCACACAAGAACTGGGGAGTAGGCCAGAGTTGCAGGGCAGTGGGAGCACTCACCAGAGACAGAGTGGGGAGCAGAACAGGCAGATGGATGAAGTACACTGCTGTGGGGAGCAGCGGGGAGTCAGGAGGGGTCTGCTGTGCCATGTGGGTCAGCTCTCTGACTAGGGTTGGTATTCCTGCTGCAGTGGCTGTTGACAGCTTAACCCACACACCACCAGGGAGGCCCCACCCCTGAGTACTTTCTTAGTTTTCTTGAGTGAATTCATTGTATATGTAGATAGATAGTGTATACTGTCATCTGATTTTCTCGTGTATGAGCTCTTTCTCCTGCTAATGATAAACTCCTTGTGGGCTGTCTTTTCTTTTGAACACATCTAACGAGCAACTACGAATTGCTCAACTGATACTTATGGAATTATAAGAATTTTGTTGACCCCCTTTCAAGAGAAAACTGCTCATATCCCGGTTCTGTCACCAACTACCTTGGCGACCTTGGTTAGGCTGTTTCACTTGTTTAGACCATGGGTTTTTCTGAAATGTGAAAGATAAGAGTAGACCAGGATTTCCCAATCTGGGCACTTTTGATATTTTGGGTCAAAGAAGTCTTTGTCGTGGGAAGTGGTTCTGTACACTGTCGGATGTTTAGAGCATCCCTAGCCTTGCCCGCAAGATGCCAGGAGTGCCCTTCCCCATGTGACAACCAGAATGTTTCCAGACATTGCCCAGTGGCCATGGGTGGGGGGCAAAATCCCTCGTTGTTGAGGAATCCCAGAGTAGGTCAGTACTTCTTAACCTTTTATGAGTCATGAATCGCCATAATAGTCTGATAAAAGCTATGGACCTTCTTTCTAGAATAACGCACACACATAATCAAATCATTTTGTCTGCCATTTCAGGTCTTTTATGGTCCGCAGCAAGAAATTGCTGGACTATGCGACAGCTAAGGTCTATTTTGTCTCTTAATTTTATGAAAGAATTTTAAGGTCTAAGGAAAAGGAACATTTTTTTTTAAATGTTCTTGTAGTGTTTTGGGACGCTCAGTTCAGAGACTGATTCACTTTGCATCCCAAATTCACTTCTATTAGTTTGGTTATATTTTAAATATGGAACATGTTAATGACAATAAAACCAAGGACAAAATGTTCTTCCAGTGCTGTTGATAGCGCTTCATGCCTGTACATAGTTACTTGTACTAAGCATACTCAACAACAAAAAATCCAGTCTTATCATATATCCAAGCACGGACTCTGGTTCTGTAAGGGCTAGAGCAGATATGCTGTACTTCCTGGGAATCTCGTGTCAGTGAGCACGGGTTTTGCCATAAACTTGTTCTGGCAATCATATAAAGCTCAACACATTACATTCCCTAGGATTTATCTAGGTCTGCAATGGATGCAGTGAATGAACGGATACTAACGCTTGTAACATACACCGGATGCAGCATCTCCTCCATTTTCCTGGGAGTTGTGATGGTGACATACATAGCTTTTCAGTAAGTTGATAGTCTTGTTCTGAAGTAAGTTGAATTTGGTTTGATGGATACTGTTGTCATTGTAACCTTGTCAATTTCATGTTAATTCTATAAAAGGTTCCTATTCATCACAATAGGAAGAGGTCAGATCCATTAGATTATGAAGTGGGCAGGTTTAAAAAAAATAAACCAAGGCTCCTCTAAAAAAAATTGTAATTGGATTTTTTAAAAGGCAAGACGGTTGGAATAGGAAGAGATTTCTCTAACAGGATACAAAAACACTAATCACAAAAGAAAAAGTGGGTAAAATGAACTTCATTAAGATTAAGAACTTCTTTCATTAACGGGCATTGTGAAGATAGTGAAAAGGCAAACCGCAGACCAGCTGAAGAGATTTGTAATGCATATACTTGACAAATGAAATAAAAATACAAACAATACAATTAAAAATGGGCAAAAAGCTTGTACAGGCACCTCACAATAAAGGACATCAAGGCCTAGTCCTACGTCTCACTCAGACGTCTAGTAAGCATATGACAAGGTTATCAACATCATTTCTCATCAGAGAAATGCTAATTAAACCGCAGTGATACTCCTTGCCTGCACCAGGATGGCTAAAATTAAAAGTTTTGATAATAGCAAGTATCAACAAGGATGTAGAACAAAATGTCACACACACTGTAAAATTCTTTGATAAGACCTACTAAAGATAAATATACTTCTATCTGTAGACCTAGAAATTTCTCCTTGAGAGAGAAATATATGTGTCCACTGAAAGAGATGTACGAGAAAATCCACAATAACTTCATTCAAGATGGTGAAAAATTGGAAGTAACCTCAAGGTCCAGTAACTATTGACTGGATGAATAATTTGTGATATAGTCATAACATGGAATGCTTCAGAGGCATAAAAAAGAATAAACTATTTCTACAACAGTATGTCTACATTTCATCGATTTAAAGTTGAGGAAAAGAAGGCAGAGAAAGAAAAGAACATGTTTTTGTTTCCATTTATGTGAAGTTCCAAGTACAAGCAATACTAAAACCTATGGGAATAGAATACCGGTTACCTCTAGAGGGAGATATTGAATGAGCGTAGCCATGAAGGAGCCTTCTGAGATGCTGAAAACTTCCTACCCCTTGATCTGTATGGAGGTTCCTCAGTACTATTCATGTGGAAAGCTTCATTGAGTTGCATTCTTAAGATTTTACTCATTTCAATTTCTAAAAAATGAAAATCACAAAATCCAAATAATAAGTGGAAGTGAAGATACAATATGAAAACATCTATAGTTTTTGATTTGGTAAATATCAGGTCAGTTTCCACAAAGTACAATTGTGATCACGTAGTATAGCTTAAAGCCAGGCTTCTGTGATACCAAACATCTGGATCTTTGGGACTCTCCATGGAACTTGCTGAAATGTTTCCACGTCAGATTGTTAGTTGGTCTTGTGTAGATCCAGCCTTGACTCTGCAGAAAGAGTGATGATAGAATCACGGTTTCTCTAAGACTTTTTCCTTGTCTCCAAAAGTGAAAAGGAAAAGAGAAGACTGCCTAGCTGAGGGAAACTACAGCGTTCCTGGGAGGGAAAGCCACTCTGGTTAGGGTACTTTGATTCTAGCTAGAAAGACAGTGACAGTGAGAGAACTCTGAAATTCAATACCTGTCAGGTAATAAGAGTTTTAATTTAATAGGTAGTTCTTTTATTCTTTTACTTATTGTGCAGAGAAGATATGGCAGTGCTTGACTGAAAACAGGGACCTTATCATAATGGAGTTTAAAAAACAAAAGAGCAATGGAATAGGAAAAGATTTCTCTAACAGAAAATGACACACTAATCATAAAAGAAAAAGTGCGTCACTGGACTTCACTTATGGCACTCTATGGTATGTTTTCTATTAGCAAACTTCGAAGAGATCATCCTTCCAAAATCCTGATCAACCTGTGCGCCGCACTGCTGATGCTCAACCTGGTATTTCTGGTCAATTCTTGGTCGTCATCATTCCAGAAGGCAGGGCTCTGCATCTCGGCCGCTGTTGTGCTTCACTACTCGCTGCTGGCGTCTTTGACTTGGATGGGCCTGGAGGCGGTCCACATGTATTTTGCCCTCATCAAAGTCTTCAACATATACATCCCTCATTATATGCTGAAATTTTGCCTCGTTGGCTGGGGTGAGTATAACTGCCATAGTCCTCGGTGAGTCTGTGCTCAGCCAGTATGTCTTCTTAATTCTAGCCCTGTTGGGCAAATTGTTGGGGACCCAATTCCTTCACAATCATAGGCAAGGAATGAAGGATTGCTGGTGTTGACTGTGCAGCTCCTTTTCTGCATGGGCAACTTTGTAAATTCAATTCTAGCCATTATGGTGGGGAATTGGTTTGCAAATATTTCGTGAACACCCACTTGAGTACTGTGCCTGCTGCATGTGCTGTAGTGAACCATTCAGATGTTGCAGTTGTAACAGATACTTGCTGATATAACAGCCAACACTTAGGCACTCCTCTATGGAGCAGACGCTGTTCTCAGTGCTGTGTGTGTTCACTCTGCCTTCATAGTATCGAGGTTCCATCATTATTCCCATTTTATAGATGAGGGGCTTGAGGCACAGAGCGATTAGGTCATTTTCCAAAATTCACACACCATGTGTGGGATTTGGAGCAGGGAACCTGTCTCCATAGTTTGATATCTGACCTCTCTGACTGTGTAAGACACAAGGGAAGGGTTGAGAAAGTTGCAAGGGTCAGAGGTGCCCTGATTGTCTCCACGTCTCATGACTGTCCTCATCACTGCTGCCCTAAGGAAGAACCCAGGAAAGGAACTCGGCATGAATTTTCCCCATTTAGATGGCATTTCATTGGTTTCTTTTCTAAACGACATGGTCCCCCCTCCACCTATTCAGAAGAGATTTCGGGGCTCAGAAAATGCACTGGACAGATGGGAGATGTGTATTAGGTGGGGTGCATAGTATCTTGTAGGGTACATGAATTAATCAGGCTTTTTACACTACTGGCCTCTGTGGCTAACAACTGTGGCCTTGAATGCGTCTCTGCAGAAGTGACCCCACTGCTTGGGAGTGGGGGATAGGGACACGTGTGCCTGATTCTGGACACCTGGAGTACAGTTGTGCACGCATGCAGAAGTGTGCACACCTGAGCCTGGAGGTGGGGTAAAAGGAGCTGGACAAGCAGCGTGACTACCAAAGAGGCGAGACCACGAGATGATGAAGAGCAAGAACGCCAGAGAGAGCCCAGAGGATGTACAAAGATACTCCAGGGCCCAGGGCGAGGTGCACCTTGGCCTCCCTGCGCGCTCTGTACCTGGTGGCCCACAGCAGCAACATAGAGTTTATCTTCTGCAACCTGTAGCAAAGACAAAAGCTTCCTCATTAGCTCTGCATTCTTTTAGTGGGGTTCTGGATGTGTTACCTGCTCCCTGCACAGTCAGTGCTGTGATCTCTGCTTATGTGGGGAGGAGAGTAAAGTAAAGCACGATCTGAAATCCTGCTGGAGCATTTGGGAATTCATCAGCGACTCAGCCCCAAACAGCCAACACTGTCCCCTTTCTGCCTGGGAGTCAAGCTGAAGACTGAAAGATGGTGTTCGAGAGGCCCCATGACTAGTCTGTGAAGCTGATAACCCACACTTGGCTAACTTCGAGGGGTTACACACTCGCTACAGACTTGGCTTTCTTTCTCGCTCATCATTCACTGTTTCATTTCCAGACCTTCTTCCAGTTGGCTGGTGCTCAACTCTTTAATCTAACGACACACACACTCTTTGGGGGACAGGAAAAGTTAAGGCTTGGTATTTGGAGGCTGAAATAACGTGGGGAGTGTCATGTATACACCCACACCAAGGCCAAGTCAAGGCCAAGGCCAGTGACGATGCAGTGAATAAACTCAGATTCAGTTTATTCCCTACAGAGAGGGTTGGTGAGAGGAAGAGCAGCAGAAGGTGCCAGCTTCCACGCTCTTGCCCCCCTCCTTGGATTGACTGGCACCACACCAAAGGGACGGTTGGTGATCATGCTGGTGGCAGGAGTCCTTGTTGCTAAGGAGCCAACTCTAAACCAACGCTCGTGGCTTGATCTTCCACAGCTGTTCTGAGGGGGTGGCGATGCCAGGAGAAGCTGTCTCGTGACACCGCCCATCAAGGGAGGGGCCCGAGTGCGAGAGGGTGCAGGGACACCTCCTTACTGGCCTCCCGTCTTGAATTAGAACTCGCGAGGGTCACAAGGCTCTCCACCAAGACTCAGCTTGGCTCCGGTCTCGCCTGTGTGGCCCATGTGGCTCCACACACAGTCACCAGGGTGCCACTCCCGGAGCTCCTTGGATGTTGGCAATGCCGTCACTCTGCACATGTTAGTGTGTGCTTATCTGCTAATGCCAAAGCAACCTGTTGAAAAGGTTTTGTTCATTACTGAAATGCCTGTCCGAGGCAGGTAGCTGCATCTGCTGCCAGACTGTGGTGGAGGGCCCTGCCTTGATGGCGGGAGTGACACACACATGGGGGTGTGACCTGCACCTCTGTGTCACATGCAGTCCTGTACCGCAGCATTAATAAATAGATAGGACAAAGCTTTTAAAAAATCGGAAAAGCATGCATCTTTTTTTTTTAAAAGATTTATTTATTTACGCATACAGAACTGGGGTACAGGCCAGAGGCTCAGGGGCGGCGAGAGGCTTCACCAGAGTCAGAGTGGGGAGCAGAACAGGCAGATCGAGGAAGTACACTGCTGAGGGGAGCAGTGGGCGGGTCAGGAGAGGTCTGCCACGCCATGTGGTCACCTCCGGGGCAGGCGGGGATCGAACTCATGCAGAAGTGGCTTAAGCCTCTTTGTGCTGTGCTTTAACCCGCTGCGCCACCAGGGAGGGCCAGCATGCATCTTTTTTGCTTTAATCATCAAATTGCAAAATAGCCTCCAAAATGTGAGTGCTCCCTTCAGCTCCCTGTTCCGGCCTCTGGCTGGTATTCTGCTGGCCATCTACCTCACACGACCACCATGCTGGGTGTGTGAGACACAGTTTGAAAGCAATTGTCCTGTATCCTTGCACAATAGGACAGCAGAGAATTCTTCCAGATGCTTGGTGCTCGGGGATTTGAGACAGCTTTGAAACAGTGTGATGTTCCTTGTCAGTTAAGTTTTGCAAGTGTCCATGCAATTGGAATTTGAAACCCTGTGTCTAAACTCACCTCACGTTTGCCCACTTTGACTGAACTGATTGCTTTATTATGGTCTGACTGAATTGACTGGTTGTTAACTGGTCGATCTAGTCAAAATGTCAAACTAGTAACGAGGGTGGAAACAGCTCCCCTGTCAGAAAAGCACTGAAGGCTGCAGCTGATTGCCTGTGCCCTTCCTCCAAGGTGACCTGCACAGGAAGAGACTGGCAACGGAATGGGCTGTGCGGATGGGGAGATAAAAGTTGGCGGCCCATCATCTGAGAAGAAATGCTCCATGTGAATGTGCATTCCTATGAGCTACATACTTCCACTGCCAACTTGAATTTTTGGCACTTGAGCTATTTTTAATAACCAGTGGGCGTTGTATTGGAGCCACGGGCATGCTGTTTAGTTTAGCAGATTGGAGAACTCCTAGAAATGTTTAACTTGGAAGGATTCGAAAACATTTTGCAAACAATGGTATTTTGATGCCTGCACAGCTGTGGCTCGTTTAAACAGTGTCTCAATGTCTCAGCGCCCACAGTCCGCGATCAGCTCTCTCCCAGTTCCCTAATGGGAGGCCCCTGGCTTGCTTCTCCACTTTAGGAGTGCCGGCGGCTGTGGTGGCAATCATACTCTCTGTGAGCAGAGATGTGTACGGAAGTCTGGGCTCCACGACGCTGTTGTAAGTATTGGCCTTGCTGCTTCATCAGGCAGTGATGCTCTTACCTGCGGGGTGAGGGTGGGGGGTTCCTGCTTGGGGCTAGGTCTGGATGCTGGCTTTGGGGATGGCGCGGGCTCGGTTTCCAGCTCTCTGGCCTAAACAAAGTCGTGGCTACACTCATATAATGGTTGGGTGCTGGACTCTGCAAGACCTTAGGGAAGTGACCTTAATTTCACTACCACGTCCTCTTCTGGAAAATGGGGTGATATGTCTGTCTCAGTGTTGTCTGCGAATGAAAGTGATATGTTGCATGTAAAGTGCTCAGCTTTTGGCCTGTCCCATGGTAAGAACTGTGTAACTGGCAGCTTTTCTGAGGAGCAAGTTCACAGAAGTGGAAAGCATTTGGGGCAGCGATTAAGAGGACTGTTGGGAAAGATGCTGTCACTGTCGCCAGCAGCATCTTCCCTGAGAAGACTCCAGTTTTGTTGTCCTGCTGTGTCTTTTCTTCTTTTGACGTATAAGTTCGTCTCTTTGCTTCTCTCATCCATAGCCATGACAGAGTAGCCAATCACTTGTCCTACCCTTCCAGAGCTTCTTTCACAAGTCTGTAGGTAGTTGCGGTCTTGTGCTTTCGGCTACACAAGCTCATTTGAGTCTGCTGATTGTTTTTTACTTAACCATTTCCACTCTGCTTGTTTTCACTATAGATTTCCTCTCCTACGGAATGGGAATCAAACACAGGGGATCTTGCCCCCGAGACACCTTTGTCCTTCAGACTGAGATGACAGTTTCCAGAAGGTCAAAATTATATTGCCCTTTCCAGAAGATATTTTCTAATTAAAATAGCTTCTTAGCCTTTTTTTCTCTCCCTTTTCTCTTCCTTCTCATATTCTCCATCCTCCCTCCTTGCCTGTTTTGTGACTTCAAGGATCCCCACTGTCTAACTAATGGTGGTGATTCTTCTTCAAAGGTCAAAAGCCAAACCAGGACAGACTCCACACCACTCCACCTGAAGAGTCCTTTCATATGTGAATTGGCTAGTAAGAGAGGCTGACAGTTCTAAGAGATCTTAAAAAAATCAATTATATTTTGAAGAGGTAACACATACACACGACACAGAATTCAAAAGCACAAAAGGGTAAAGGATGAAAAGTGAGCAAGCCCCGCTCTCAAGCCCCAAGTACCCCGTTTCTCTTCCCGCCTGCAAGTATTACTGAAAACCAAATTTGTGCAGTGATTCTCTTGCACCCTATTACCCAAACGGTAGCTAGCACTGTTTGGTAGTTAATAGTATCTCTTGGAGATGATTCTATCTCCAAATATATAGCATTGCCTCTTTGTAAGAATTTTCTATAGCTTCCTTCAAGACTGAGGATGATATTCAGGGAGCCCTAATATTCAATTCTGTTACGGAAATGAGGTGCTTCCTCCCCTAACCCCTTGCAACACCCACCAGCTCACACATACATGAAAAGTATGCAAGCAGAGGAGATCTGCCTGGTTCTGGAAAAGAGGGCTCAGCTAAGTTCATGTACAGTTAAATTGATGAAGTTTGCCTGTGTCCAAAAACCAGCGCAAATGCCTCCAGTAATTGCAAATGTTATTAGGCAAAGTGTATTCATATGAATCACTGTTATTTTTTTTTAAAGATTTATTTATTTATTCATACAGAACTGGGGTACAGGCCAGAGATGCGGAGGGTGAGAGGATTCACCAGAGACAGAGTGGGGAGCAGAACAGGCAGATCGATGAAGGACACTGCTGAGGGGAGCAGCGGGCGGGTCGGGAGCGGTCTCCTCAGGGGCAGGCGGGGATCGAACTCATACTGAAGTGGCTTTAGCTTCTCAGTGCTGTGCTTTAACCCGCTGCGCCACCAGGGAGGGCCCCACTGTTATTTTTTAATGGAAACTTTTGCACCACAGTGAATCCAGTGGCCAGTGCTGCCTCTGGTAACACTGGCCTGCAGTGGAAGTTTACAAGCTACAGCCCGTGCCAGGCAGTGCACGTGAGGCCATTGCCCCTGTGTGACAGCCTCCCAGCAGCCTGCCACTGCTCACGTGCCTTACTGTGATGCTTATCCCACAAAGCCGAATCTATCCTCCAAAGAAAGCTCATACACAAGGTGGGGGGTTGGGGAGACCACTTTGGAGGGAAATATGTCCTTTGACTTTCTGTGGTTGAGGAACAAAATCATCTCTTAGGGAACTAGACTGAGAGGTTTCTGTATATGTCGGCAAAGGAGCTGTGAGGATTCCTGACTCGGTGCTGGAGATACCCCCTGGAGTGGGGCTCAGGAGATTGGGGTTCTGGTCCCAATTCTGCCCCCAATGGATGCTAGTGAAATCTACCTTGGTTTGTCTCTCTGGGCCTGGCAGTCTACTTACTGATGAAGTGAAACTGACTAGGTGAAGTCCAGAGCCTCACCGCAGAACATAGGTTTGTGTTCTGTACCTCACAATGGTCTTCTCTTCTCTTACAGTTGTTGGATTAAGGACGATTCCACCTTTTACGTCTCCGTGGTGGCTTATTTTTGCCTCATATTTCTCATGAATCTCTCCACGTTCTGTACTGTTCTTGCTCAGCTGAATTCTGTGAAATCCCCAAACCAGAAGACTCGGCAAAAGATACTCCACGATCTCAGAGGCACCATGAGCCTCACATTCTTACTTGGCCTCACCTGGGGCTTTGCTTTTTTTGCGTGGGGACCAGTGAGGATCCTGTTCTCATATCTTTTTGCCATTTCTAACACGTTACAAGGTAACTGCTGTTTCTTGTCCTTTCTGTGGCTAGCTAGACTTCCATTAAAGCATTTGTTGCTTTGGAAAATAAGCTCACCTCTCAAGGCCACAAAGGGGGAAAAGATACTCCAAGAGATCTTGGATCTCTCCTCAGTGAGTTGACAAGCAGTGGTAACATTATCTAGATGTTCAGCTTCATTGCATGAATATGCAGCTCACTCTTTAACTCAGAATGTAGAGAGAAGGCCAGATAGCTAACGCAATGCCAGCTGATTGGCAAGGGCCTCATCAAAACACTGACTGGCCTTACTTCTTCCTGGTCTTCATTCCATGTGCTCATAAGTTTACAGATTCACATGCATGTTGACATTTTGAAGACACAATTCACTTGAACATAGATAGCAATTACTGGACAATAAAAATATGAAATGTTTGACTCCATAGATGCTCACTGCATGTGACAGTCTAATCTAATAATAGATATTCTAGTATCTATTCTAATAGTGGGAAGAAGCATGCCACAAAATTATAGAGTAATAAAGGAATAAAGATCAAGGGCAGAATCATGGGTTCAAGGTTCTAGTCATGGTTTTGCTACAAACTGACCTTGAAAAAGGTTAGAACAACTGGTTGAATTGATAATCCTAAACCAGCGACTCTAAAACTTTTTAATCTTATTGCTGTTTTCTGGTGTCAGGAGCACATGATCAATGAATTTATTAAATGGTAGGCCAAAGACAACGTGAGACATAAAGCTTGGGATGTGGTCAATATGCCTCTGAGTGACTGTAGACATTCATTTTAACCTGGTTGCACCTATTAAAAAATCTTGCAAAGGAGAGGCATGAAAAATACTCTTATTCTCAAGTTTGGCGCAGTACACATGGGCCACATATGTGGGTCTTCTGTCAACTTGAGTAGTCTGTTGAGTTTGGGCCTGTTACTGCTTTTAATTATTCATTCAATAAACCTATATACTAAGCAGTCCTTTGGGATGCTCCAGTAAGAAAAAAAAAATTATATGGTGTAGTAGTAGAGACAAAATTCTAGGAGTATTGCAAGTACTGCACACACTCACTTTTGGTTTCCATAAAAGTTACAGCCCTTGGTTTATCCTCGATGGCTGACTGAGGCCCTGATGAGCTTGCTTCAGCCCTTGACAGACTCTCTGGCCATGAGCACCTTGCCTGATGAGTCAGCGTTAGTGAAGCATGTTCCTAGAAGTGGTTAGGTACCAGGCTCCTGTGCAAATTTCTTCCTCAGCAATAATTCTGGGCTTTTCTTTGGCTCACCAATTCTGAGGAGGTATGGGCTCACTTTATGGAATGAGGGGTGAAACTGAAAGCTGACAAAAGAATAAGAAGCAGAGCAGTTTAGAGCTTAGAAGGGCAGGGGAGGACAGTTTTCAAAACAGCAAGTTCTCCGCCCCCACAGTGGAAGGGCAAAGTTATACCTACGCAGGAAGCCTATGTTCATAGAAGTCCAGTTGGGTGCTCTCTTGAGAATGGAAACCAAAGACCCAGAGATCTAGCACCAACAGCACCAAGCTGTCGCTGACCGTCAGACATGCTTGATGTCAAATCAAGCAGCAAATGTTCCCATTTCCTAGAGTTGACTATAAGATAGAAGGCGCCATCTTGTAGAGGGTGATTCCAGAATCCCGGATTTTAAATTCAGGTTACACACACACACACACACACACACACACAGACTCTCTCACACAGCTCACATACAGCAAGAATGAAATACAAGTGAGCACACAACCATTTAAAAAACAGATGGCAAGCTGGCAGTTCTGACTGATGGGGGTTGCTCTGTGGCCAGGTATGAAAAATTATGCTCGTGATGAGCCATTTCGGCAGGAAGGAGGCACAAATAAACATGCAGGTGACAAAACCCTGACATCGTCCCTCATGCCCGTGTTCCAGTGAGTAAGTGGATCAGTCTGTTATTGGAAAGCGGAAGGCAGGTGGCAGCCACTCATTGGAATTCACAGAATAACCTTTGAGCCTGGGACCCACCTCAAGTCCCTGAGTACAGCAGAGCAGCACGAGGGGCTCACAGTTGTCCCTGTTGCTCCTGGTTGATGCTGCCGCTGGCGGACAGTGCCTGCTCTGAGAGGGACTTGGCTCTCCTCAGGGCCTGCTCCATCTTGCAGGTGGCTGATGCTCAAAAAAAAAAAAAAAAAATGAAGGCTGCTTGGATGCATCACCATAGTTGTTCGGTTACGAAATGGAGAGAAAACCCTGGAGTGAGTTAGTGAGGCTTGTCGCTCCATTCAGCCTCCACATTGCTGCCTCCCGCCTGGAATTGGAGATCCTCACAGGGCTGGGGCAGGAACAAAGATCTTCCCGCTCTGGCTTTCCTCCAGTGACAGCAAGTCTTGTGCCTCTGCTTGAAGTTCCCAGAGACAGAGCTCACCGTTCCATAAAGCTGAGCCTGCTTCTCTTTCCTTTAAAAAAAACTAAGATCTACTTGACAGAAGACGTCGATTGGAGGTGTACAACATGATAGGACACGTTGATATATTGTAGTGCGATTGCCATGGCACCTGTGCACCGAACGTGAGGGCACCCACTGCTGAGGGTGGGTAGTACAATGCTGAGGCCCCTGGGCTCTGCAGCCAACCACCCAAGTTCAGTCCTGACACCTCCAGCTCAATGTTAGCCCTGTGACTGGGCTCCGGTTTGCTAGAGTTCGTGGGCTCTGACGTCTCTCCTGTATAAAATTGAGACTAACGGTGCAGTGCTCGTCACATGGTCACTGTGTGGTAAACACTGGCTGGGATTTGTTATCACAGAGCTGCCCTGCAGCCTCCTCCCATCACTCCCAGTTCTAGGTTGATAACCACACAGAGCAAGACTATGTTGTTCTTTTCAAGATGGTCCTTTCAGATCTGCGACTGTAGTTTTCATTGCTCTGCCCCCTCAAGTCCCCACTCAAGCTTTTCTCCTATCCAGATACAGCATCCCAGTGTTCCCAGTCTCTTGGAGCCACCCTAGTCTTGTTCACTCTTTTCGATAATTCTGAGTATGGCACCAGTAGGAGCACAGACCAGGACAGAATGGCGGGGAGTCACGGGCCTCAGGCAGGGTCTTCGCTTCCATGGAGGCCCCAGCTGAAAGGAGCTCCGCAGGTGCTCCCCACTCTCTTGTGCTCAGCTTCAGTGAGTTAACACCACTGTCACCCATCACCATGTGGGCCTCTCCATGGGGGCCTCAGGGTGTCCTCTACACATCAGCATTGGTCTTTTGGATTGAGAGAGAGAGACAGATTAAGATTTTCTCTCTTTTTTAAAGATTTATTTTGTTTATGCATGTAAGAGTTGGCGTGTAGGCCAGAGCTGTGGGGGTGAGAGGACTCACCAGAGACGGAGTGGGGAGCAGAACAGGCAGATGGACTGAAATCCACTGCTGAGGGGAGCAGCGGGTGAGACAGGAGAGGTCTGCTGCGCCATGTGGGGCAGCTCCCTGGCCTAGGATTGAACTCATGCTGTCTAGCTGCAGATAGCTTTGAGACTCAACCCCTTGCATCCCCAGGGAAGCCTGAGATTTTATTTTCTGACCTTACTTTGGGAGTGATGTGGTGACTTACCGTCACCTCTGCCATACTCTGTTACTTCAGTGTGGGAGGAAACTATACCAGGACATGAGTGCCAGGATGTGGGGGTCATTGAGCGCCTCTGCCAGAGCAGCTACAATTACAAACTGCCTCTCCTGGTCTGAATGGCCGGCAGCCCATGGGGATGCTGTGTCTGACCTGACACAGTCCTTCCTTCTTGCCATCTCTGCCCTTGGAAGGGAGACTAGAAAGGTGAGCTCAGAAAGCCAGCAATGGCCCTGGCGTGCCTTAGACGGGAGTATGAACAGTGACAAGACTCGGCCTGCATCTGGGCCTTGGTGAGGGCTCGTGAAAGATGCTGAAACCACTGACCTTCTTCTCTGGTTTAGGGTTCTTCATTTTCGTGTTTCACTGCGTGATGAAGGAGAGCGTGCGGGAGCAGTGGCAGCTACACCTCTATTGCGGGTGGTTGCGACTAGATAACTCTTCTGGTAAGACGCTAGTTTGCAGAGCTCTTGAATTTTACAGTCTTTACAAAACCAGTGAGATTAACTTGTCTCCTGCCTTGAGTGGGAATAGTGTTAGCGTCAAAATGGAGGCTGTTTCCACATCATGAAGATGATTTTTATTTGTGTGTTGAGATGAATGAAGTCGAGTGAATGTGACTCGGGCTGTATTTTAACTTACTGAGGCTTCTTTCTTGCTCCAGATTCCTTGGATTGTTTATCCTCCCTGTCACCTCCTCTCAATTCAATTTAAAGAACATTGATTGAGTGTCTACTGTATTCCAGGCACAGGGCTTTCTGGTCCATGACCAACAGTGGGCTGGGGAAGCGATGGTGCAGGCGGAGAGAACATAGCAGCATATTTAAAGACACCCCACTGGTGTGTCGCCAGCAGTGGCAGGTCCTGCACAGTGGGAGATGCAGGGGATTCGGATGTCACCTCAGAGAATGTCTCCATGCGAGACAAACCAATTTCTCTGTCTTATAAGACTCTCCCAGCCAATCCAGGCAATTTCTCTCAGCCTCTGGGGCAGTCTATTTCCTTTAGGGAAGGCAGGACTTCAACTTGACACTTCTCTGTCTCACAGAGATTCCCCTCCCTTACTCTGGGTGTGCCAGTAACCCGCTGGTCACTGTGCTGGCCTCTTGCAAAGCAGGCCTCCTCGGCAAGAGCTGACTGTGCCTGTGGCTCATGTTCCCGCTTAAATGTAATTCTCCAAGAGGTCGACTCCTTGAAGTACCTAGAAAAAACATTGTACATCTAACTTTATATTTCCAAAGAAGATGGTGGGAGTACAATTTATATACTATAACATTTACCCATTTTAAGTGTAGGACTTGGTGTTTTTTCATTTTTTTAAATGTTTTTGGGCCTTTCAGATGGTATTCGAAGATGTGGGCAAAATGTGGTGTATGAGCAGGAGAGGCTGAAGAAAACCTTCCAGCACAAATTGTTAACACAATCACTCAGGTCAACAGCAAGTAGTTCTACCTTCAAAACCTTAGGCTCCGCCCAAGGCACACCTTCAGAAATAAGCTTCCCGAATGGTGAGTAAAAGTTTTCTCCACTTAAACGCCAGAGACAGTGAATTACCACACAGCACAGCTGTGGTCTTGGGAAATATTTCCTCCTCTAAATCGGCTGGACATGTACATGTGTAGAGCCGGACTCATTCTTGATCAGGAGGGCTGTGTCGAAGCACGTCGTAAGCTCAGTACTTGGTGGGTTATTAGATTCACATAGGAGAATAGAAGCTGGATGCTAAAACTCATGGGTAATTAAAAACAATTGTCACAGCTCATTAAAACCAGAAGGTACCTTAGGAGTTGCCTAACACAGTCACCTCATTTTACAGATGATGAAGCTCCAGCAGGAAGCAGAACATGTGCTATGGACAGTCCCTCAGCCCAGGAGCACGACAACAGGGTCCAGAACTCAAGTCTCCAGGGGAGTGCTCACCACATCCCCCAAGGAGGTGGGTCCCCACTGAATATCGGGCACGAGGCACAACCCCCCAGATGCTCATCTTCCCCCACAGGAAGATGAATTTCTAGGCACAGAGACAGATGTTGCGATGGAGCTGAGTATTAGGAAGGAGAGGAATAGGGAAAGGGTTGTCTGAAAGCCTGAAGTGAAGGACAAAGTGAACAAGAACTTGAGAAGTTCAAGTTGGTTCTGTGGTGACTCTGCTCTGTGCTTCCAGTTGGACACTGGGGCAGTGGCCTTTGGTGACTTTTCTGACCAAAGTAGATTGTACGCCCACGCACGGCCCACACACCTTTGGTGGCCTGACTTGCGTCATTCTCGCACCTTCTCAGAGCTGGTGGTAAAGCTGTCTCATCCACTTGCAGTTTTCATTATATTGGTTCTGCTCAACAGCTCTTTTTCCAAGGGTGATAGAAAACAGCATGGTGGGGAGAAAAAAAAAAACAACACTGAATTTGCAGCCAAAAGGCTTTTTGGCTCACGTCATTCATGACACATGCTGAGACCTTGGGCACACGATTTTCCTGCTCACAGAACATTCATTCTGCCTTCAACGGGGACCAGAATAGCAAATCTCCAAGGTGCCTACCAGCTTCAGGGCCAGGTGAGGCAACACCATTTTCTAGTTTAGGTTTGTAGACTAGTCGAGGAGTCTCAGTCCCTGTTTCTGTGTGGGAAAGTTGGCACATGTGAAAAAAGTATTTCTCAGGCCACAGGTGTCTAAATTCTAGCCAGCTACTTTGCAGGGACATTCATGTGGTGCTTGTCTGAGGCACCAGGCCAGAGCACATAGAGGGCAGGGTTGTGGAAGCTTCCTGGTAGAGAGCAGTTGGGCTCCTTGGGAAGACCGTTGTTCGAAGGGTTCGTTAGCACTGGCTTCCCTGGGGGATATGGCTTCATCAGCAGTTACACAAATGTTCTTCTGTGGAGGGAGGCGAGCTGTCGCCAGTGCTGGGTCCAAGCTACAGATCTGGAGATCCAGGGGCTGGGAGCTGGCATCGAGGTGCTCTCACTTGTGACGATAGCCCAGCCAGTGGGGCAAGTAGTGCAGCCTCTCGAGTCATGGGTTCTAAAATTGCCACCTGCCAGGAAACTTGGGGCAGCGAGCAGCTTGATTCTATGAGCACACAGGGAAACATCACACCTGTGGCACTCACGGGCTTGAGAAAACAGCCAAACCATCCCTGAATTTCAAATTCATGGGGGAATTTAGATGCATGTTTACTGCCATTTCCACTGTCTCTTCCCAAAGGCCTCCGAGACTAACCCATGAATATCGCCCCTAGGCTCAGGTTCTGGATTGATGCTGCCTGTTGTTTACAGTGCAGGGAGAACACCAGTGCCTGTCACTGCCCGCGTGAGGCACCTGTCAGAATGAATGAGCGTGCCCAGTAGGGGTAGTAAACTGCCCCAGGAAAGCACAGCTTCCATTTTCTTTTGAACTCCTCCATTCAGTCCTTCATCTCATGAATTTTTCTTGTGCTTCTACTATGTGCAAAGTCCCCAAAGCTATCGCTGAAAATGTCCTCTTTTTCCTTCAATGCAGCTGACTTTGATGAAGACCCCTATTGCTTCTCTCCCTTGAGTTGTGAAGTTGTGCCTAACTGTATGAGAAGAATATTGCCTGTCGAAATCAAAGTGAATTCCACTTCCAAACAAACATTTCTTCAATAATTCCCCATAAAAACAGCCTCACCCCCAGATTGTGGAAAATATGGGCTGCGTGAAGCTACCTGCTCCAACGACATACTCACAATATTTTGGAAGGGGCCAATGAGATAGTGTGTAGTGACTATTAAATCCAGAGTAATTGTACTTGTGGTTACAGGTGTTTCTTTTCAACACCCTGAAGGGGGTGAGCCTATAACTCTAAATCATATACATTGTTGTAAACTAATACTGCCTCAAAAAATTAAATAAACTTTGCATGTCTACTTAGGCTCTATTAAGGGATAAATGTCTAAAACGTTAGAGATTTTGTTTAAAAAATTCTTAGTAGCCACATTCTGAAAGAATAACTGTCTCTCATTGCTCTGAGAGCCAAACAATTCCAGGTGGTCAAAGTTCCAGGTACCCCACTGTCCGACACCCACAGTAGAGAGGGAGAGTTACAAGGTTGCGTCTTTGGGGAAATGCTCTCTCCTGTTGGCCTGTCATGACAGAGCAGCTTAAATCCCCACTCTTCAAGTCAGCCTTTCGATTGAAGCCTCTTGTTAAAATGTAGACATGTTTTGGGGAAAAGACTCGCCAATGTGTAGATGCCCACAAATACGAATTCCTGAGTGCCAATGAATTTCTTAGCCAAGACAATCCCTGAGTGAGGGAAGAGCAAACAGGGCCCTGAGCGCAGGTAACAGCGGGAGCTCTTTGCAGCTGGTGGTTCTCTCCTGAGAGGGAAGGAGGTCAGGTGAGCAGGGGGATAGTAGGGGAGAGTCACCTGAAGGCTACCGAGTGAGTGTTGCGTGAAGAGTGGCCTATGTAATCTTGTCCCAAATGCCGCGGAGGCTTCCCAGGCAGGTTGCTCACCTTGAATTTGGGCTGACATGGGTAACGAGATGCATGTTCTGGAAGGATACACAGGCAACTGGTATCGATACTCACCTTCAGGAAGGGAAACTGAGTGCCCCTCGGCAATAAATAAAGACAACTGGACCCTTCCAACGAGAAAGTAAGTTAAATTTCTGAGGTTCCATGCCATAAATCTAGTCTTCCCTTTACTTTTATGAATATGAAAGTGTAGTGAGTTGTGGAGACAGCAGAGCTGGTTCAAATCCCAGCTCTGTCAATTCCAAGATGTGACACTGGGGAGAGTATTAATTGTAAATTTATCATAAGGTTGAAGTGAAGTGATACGGTCTATACATTCTCTGGCACAGTGAAACACATTACGCCTTAACCCCTTTCTCTTTCTGGTCCCCGCCGCTTACTCCTCACCTATTCATGGCCCCACCTGCCACCATGTCTGCCTCATTGCAACTACATGAGATGCTCTAAGCAAGAATGAACAATGGGGCCTCCCTGGTGACTCAAGGCGTTAACTCTCAGCTTAGCTCTATGAAGGCACTGCAGCAAGAGTTCGATCCCCTGGCAGAGAGCTGACCCACATGGCGCAGCAGACCTCTCTGGTCTCGCCTGCTGCTCCCCTCAGCAGTATATTTCAGTCAGTCTGCCTGTTCTGCTCCCCACTCTGTCTCTGGTGAGTCCTCTCACCCCACACCTCTGTCCCACATCCCATCTCTTGTATGCATGAATAAATATATTTTTTAAAAGTACATGAGTTATTCTGAGCAAGAATGAACAATGGCTAACAGACTGGAACATTGTGCCAGCGCACTGGTAGAACACTCTCAGACGCCTCTTTGTTCCCTCTACCAACCTACATAACATCAAAAAGGTGGGTAGATAGACCTAAGGTCCTCGGTTATCTGCTTGTGTTAATCCTCTTCCCTATGAAATGCTGTAGTAAGAAAATTCCACTTCCACTGTTTCCATATACTTTTTTTTTTGGGGGGGGGGCAGGGAAAGTGACTGAGTGTGTGTGTGTGTGTGTGTGTGTGTGAGAGAGAGAGAGAGAGAGAGAGTATAAAGGACTAAGTTAAAGGGTGAACAACGTATCTAGAATATTAGAAACTGTCTTTGAATTGACAATATTTTAGTCACCTTCATTCAGAAACAGATTTAGGGACAAACCTTGAGTGTAATTAGCCAGTCTACAAGTAGCAGCATTCTATGAATACTTGGTTTTGGAGGACTGTTTGCCTGTAAATGTGGCCATGATTATATTTATTTTCAGCAAGTAATTATTGGATTCTGACTGTCTTGCAGGAGTGATGAATGTATAGTCTGTTTCTAATGACCTGACACGCTGTCAAGAACAAAAATGCTGTTTTATAGAAAAGTTCATGATTCCTGTCACCACTCCTCCTGTTAATTAGTAAAACATGGGTTTTCTGCAAATTAGATGGCAGTTTGAAACTGTCGGTAAATCACCGATTAACCACTTTTCAGGTATCCTTTGGTTAGCTCCTTCTGAGCCAACGCAATGGCTGACACGTGTGTGCAGACAGACACATGTGACTATGAAGGCAGTCCCGCTCCTGGCTGTGGCTGCCCTCAGCCACAAGTCAACCCCCTAGTATTTGAATCAGGAGAGGAGGTCTTTCCCCTACTCCCATGCCTCATGCAGGTAATCACTCGTTTTTTTTTTTTTTTTTAAAGATTTTATTTTTTTTATTTGTACATACAGAACTGGGGTACAGGCCAGAGGCTCAGGGGCGGTGAGAGGCTTCACCAGAGACAGTGGGGAGCAGAACAGGCAGATCAACGAAGTACACTGCTGAGGGGAGCAGCGGGCGGGCCAGGAGAGGTCTGCCGCGCCATGTGGTCACCTCTGGGGCAGGCGGGGTTCGAACTCATGGGGAAGTGGCTTTAGCTTCTCTGTGCAGTGCTTTAACCCGCTGCGCCACCAGGGAGGGCCTCACTCGTTTTGTTTTTTAAAGACAAAACATATCAGGATGTGTTGAGAATGCTCCAAAGTTCATGACAGGCATCCCAGAATGACTGAGAAGAATGCTGTTAACACAGGGTGATTTTTCGGTATACAGAGTGACCTCTGCCTAAAGAAAGTCAGAAGTTTAATTATTCGTCTAAGATGTTAGAGGAATTAACAACTAATTATATTCCTTTGTGAAGGCACTCGCCATCCAGCCTTCCAAGACTTCCCCCCCAAAATCTAAAAACATATTTTGATCCTAACTTTGAGGACCCTTCAGATCTGATTAGAGAGGGCTTCGTCTCCTGAGATGGAAATTGATGCTAACATTCTCCATTTTACAGGCGAATGACAAGGTATTCTCAGTGACGTTCACAGAAAGGGGGGGGCGTGTAGCTGTCGGGGCCCTGCATTGGGGGAATCTGGTGGAATGTAAAACATGGACCCAGAACATAGAACTGAAAGAAATCAACAGCAATGGTAACTTCACATGTGGGAAAAAATCTCATCTAAATGCATATGATAATTACAGATGTCCCCTTAACATGCGGTCTTATGCAAATGATTATGTAAATTAGACAAAAGTTGGCGCTGGCAAGTTTCCAGGATTTACTTACGTTAACCTAGTATCATCATAGAAACAAGGTTGAGGGCTTTTGCTCATACCCCATGTCACTCGACTGTGAGGGGAGGCGAGACTGAAGGATATGCTACATTAACAGGATGAAGGCCCTCAAATAACAGGACGTGCTACATAGATAGTCGAGGGATAGATGGTTTTCACCTTCAAAATGTTAGCTAGCTCATCCATCATGCTTAGTTGGTTGTGGGCAGCTATGGGACTAGAAATGGAAATGAATCTGAGTTGCAGTGAATTTTGATGAAGGCCTAGTTCATGCAAGAAAGATTCTTTTGAAAAAATCCACAGCCCACAAATTCCCAGAGGAATAGAAAACTTTAGAGGCAGTTACAAAGGAAGAATAAAGGCCCAGTGAAATAGGCACCTCCATCAAATCTGTAGACACTGGTCCTTGCAGGGGTAGAGATCTATTGGTCAACTTCATGGTAGACCCGACTTCCCCAACCAGCATCCTCGCGGCCTTTGGTGGACCTAAAAATCTGGTTGTGAAGTCTGACAGTGAGCTGGATTAGACAGCAGCTGTCTTCCATCCAGGGAGATTCTTCCCAGCCCCTCCCACTCCTCTATTAACTTCCAATGGTAGGGTAGTACCAGCCTCTTCCACACCGCACTTTTTGTTGTTGCTGTCATTTTACTTCACCATCGCATCAGGACACAAGAGTCCTGCTGTGATGTGTTGAAGGTCTTTAGTGTCAATGTCTGAAACAAAAACTGGGCAGGTGCTTCGGCAGGGACCGCTGTGGAGAGGGTGCAGTTTGCAGTGTTCAATGGGGTAGGTAGGGCTTGCTGACAAGATCTTTAAGAAAAGGCAGAAGGGAATTACCCACACGGCTTACTGCAGGGGCAAAAGTGTTTCTGATGACAGCAGGAACAGGTAGCAGTGGAATGAAGAGGACTGATGGAATTCTGGTCATATTTTGAAGATGGACCCATCATGACCTCAGAACACACTGCGTGTGCTGATTGAAAAGAAAGAGGTCAAAATTGACTCCAAAGTTTCTGGCCTGAACCAGCAGGATAGATGGAGATACTGTCACATCTGATGAAGGGTAGAGTTAGAAGCAGGTTGTCCTTCCTTTCTGGGGAAAGATCAAGGGCAGCGCTCTTGACATGTTAAGAGGTCTTAGCAATTCTAGTAGAGAAGATGTTGACTAGGACGTTGCAACGCAGAGCGTGAGGGCATTATGCTAAGTGAAGGAAGCCAGAGAGAAAGACAAGACTGCATGGAGTTTATATATATGGTCCCCCAAAAGTTATAGAATCAAAGAGTAGATTGGTGATGTCAAAGGCTGGAGAGTAGGAGAAATGGGGCAAGGTTCAGTTCTAGGGTGATTAAGTTCTGAGGAGTTAATATCAAGCATGAGGACTATATATAACACTGTACTATATGATTGGATTTTGCTAAGAAAGTAGAATATAAATGTTCTCACACACACAGGATAATATGTGAGGTGATGGATGTTAATTAACTAGATGGAGGGAGCCATTTCACAATGCATATGTATAACAACCCCTATGGTGTATATTTTATCTTACAATTTTATATGTCAATTATTACCTCAATAAAGCTGAGATTTAAAATGAAAGGAAGGGAGAGTGCTAGGAAAAAAAGAGGGGAGAAGGGAGGGAGGAAGGGAGGGGGGAGAGAGAGAAAATTGGATACAAGCCTGAAGTTGAGTCAAGGGCGAATCTGGGCTGGAGGTGCAGATCTGGGAGTCCTAGGGGTCTATAGAGCCTTAGCACTGGGCGAGATCAGCCCAGGAGTGGCTGGAGATGTAAGACCTCTAACGACTGAGACATGAAGCCCCACAACATTAAGCAGTTAAGGGAACGCCAACCAGCCAAGAAGACTAAATGACTAGCGAAGATGGAGTCTTCACAAGTGTCTGAGAGCGACAGGAAGGAAGTGTGTCCAGGAGTGACCCGCTCCCTCAAGTCCTGTGTCAAAGAGACTTGACGCAGGGCTGGGGACATGGAGATTATTGGTGACTTCACTGGAGCAGGTCTGGCTGAGCAGTGGGGGCAGGATGAACAGGCACCAATCAATGGCCGGTGGGAGGCAGATGAAGCTGGCTCCCTCCTCTGGATCGGGATTGGTAGTATTGCCTATTTCTCAGAGTCAGAAAAAAATTTAAAAAGATTCAATTTAAGTTTGCGAGTACAGAGAACCATGCATGTAATGTGTCTGTGACAAAGTACATGCTCAATAAACAGCAGTTATTCTTTTTATAATGTTCCTGCTAGCATTAAAAACTTATTCCAGTACCCCATTTTTTGAGATGTTCATGATTTATTTACAGCAAGGAGCTTACTCTGACACAGGCAGAAAGAGTTGTTGTTTTTTTTTTAATCAAATACACTTCTTCAAAACTTACCCCCAAACTTTCTGCTGATCATATAACTTCCTGCAAAGTCTGTAAACACCTACTTAGCCCTGCTGATGAGGAAAGGTGAGGCCTGGTTCACTCCTGACATGACTTTTAGAGTAAATGAAGGGTGTTTTACTTATTTTTCCTTTGAAACATTTAGATATTGTAATATGCTTGTATACCTTTGTAAATCACACAGGTTTTCATCTTAGAGCAACAGATGAGTCACTGAGGAGGGAACAAAACATCTCAGATAAGTTTTGCTAGAATGCACATCAAACCAAGTCTCAGCAGATGACCCCCAAAGAAACACCTGCTAGGTTTTCATCACACTCGTGTTCCCTGGGATGGAGTAATTATATGTAACTACCAGAGGCCTGGGGAAAGAGCTTCTTTCAGAAGCACAATCTCCTCTCAAAATGGGACAAGCCTCTCCATTAGCAGCCTTAGCTTTTGAGCCCGATGAAGCCGTGAAGTTTTCTTTTTTTCCTGCACATACATTTTTCCCCTCTCTCATCTCCTAATTGCCAAGTTAAATGTCACAGAAGTAAACGAACATCTGAGGATTTTCTCCTGTCCAAACCAGTGCTCCTTCAAATACCTTTTTTGAACCAGTGAACAAACAATATTACACCGGCGACAAGTTAGGGAGACTGAGCTGAACTGAAGCATCCATTTTTGAAAGACAATGAAACTGAAAGTGAAGTTAGCCCGACCGGCTGTCAGGCTGCCATGTTCTTTGGGCAGAAGTGGTGAGGCATTGGCAGGCATGATTCCAGTGAGTTACTCCTCCAGAGAGACAACATGGATGGCATCTTTCCTCTTGGCTGGCTTTCTGGGCACTAATACTTCCATTAACGTGAAGCTCTTTTCCAAAACACCACATACTATCAGTTTGCTTATGTGTGAATGCCTTCCTGTTTTCAAGGAAAGGGGTTCTTCCTTTCTACACATCTCCCTCCATCACCTCCTCAGGGAGCTACTCCCCTCAACACCCTTCCCCCATTACCCAAAAGTGTGGTCCCTGCTTACAACACCTAAACTTCTTCTTTTTTTTTTTTTTTTAAGTTTTCTTTATTTTTAATTTTATGCATATAAGAACTAGGGTGTGGGCCAGAGGTGTGAGGGTGAGAGGATTCCCCAGAGACAGAGTGAAGAGCAGAACAGGCAGATGGACTGAAATAGCCTGCTGAAGGGAGCAGTGGGGAGACAGCAGGGGTCTGCTGTGCCCCGTGGGTCAGCTCCCTGGCTGCCAGTAGCTTGATAGCCTTGAGACTTTACCGCCCTCGCAGGGAGGCCCAACAATACCCAAAGCTTTTGAGCCTGTCTCCTCCTCAGACCTCTCTCTACTCCACTCTCCTTCCTTCCAACTCCAAACCTCTCCTGGGCTCCAGTTTCTCACAGGCAGAGATTCTCGTCCTGCCACCCAGCTCCTCCCTCCCCAGCACCAAGGCCCTACTAATTGACTAATCTGACCGTTTCCTCTCCACCCTTACCTTCTTCTCCGCTGTAGCATTCCAGATTGTTGACCAACCCTCTGCCCTGTAAACTTTGTCTTTGATTTTTCAGGAACTTATTTTCACAGAGGTAACATTGGTTTAGGACATTGCATGATTTAGAGGAATAGTTCACACGTCCACAGGTGTGTCAGTCACCGCTCCCACACGGACACACCCACACCTTCACCCTGGCCATTGGGCCTCCCTTGGCTCCCAGACACACCCTTCCCCTGACACTTTGTCTGCCCTCAGCTTCCTTGACACCATCTGTCTTAGCTCCTGGATTTTCCCAAGCTTCTCTGTCTCCTCTTCTTGCCTTGTGTATTCTCCCTGGGAGAGAAAATTCACTTCTTTAGCTTTTGTTATCAATAATATTTAATAATGTACTTAATAATAGTTAATAATAGTTAGCTTCACATCCGAGCCTATTCCAAAGCTCTCCACTGAACTCCAGCCCTGTATTCCCAGCTCTAATCGGACATCTACACCAAAATGACTCAGACACCTCAAACTCAGTGGGTTCACACTCAAACTCATTCTCTTCATCCTCTCTCCCCAGCCCATGCTATGACCCAAACTAGAAATCTGGGTCAACATGCCCCCGTGTCTGGCCACCTGTATTCAATTCGCTCCCCAGCTCCGAAATGCCTCTGGAACCCCTAGCCCTTTTTCTTTCCCTGTGCTGCGGGCTGGGTTCAGCGTCCTTGCATGTTTTCCGCGAGGTCTCTCCACCCTCCCTGTCCGCACTGACTCTGGTGACCTCTGACACACGTTCCCTGAATGCCCCATAATTTTCTACACCAAGGAGCAGAATCCAAGTGGTAGTTCTGAAATCTAAGCCTACACTAAGTGTAGAAAATGCCATCTGTGTCCCGCCTACGCCTACGGTATTTGCAGGCTGCGAGCCAGGGGTGCTGGAGAACTGAATATTCAGTGCAAGGAAGCTCTGGGGCTGCTGGGCGCTCTGTTGTGCTAATGGGGCGCAGATGAGCCCCTTTGGGTCCTTGGTTCGCTGGCCTGTGAGCCCCTCCCTTCGCCCCTCTCTGGAAGTATTATGCACATGATAAAAGACAGACTAATGACTGGGTTTCATTCAGGGGTCTCCTGCCTTGTTCTGTGCGATGAAGATCTGTAAAAGGAAAATGCCCATGCTCTCCCCCCAAGCCAAATGGAACCCCACAGTCAGCTGGAAAAAGCAAGCCTAATCCTGGCTGCTGCCTTTCCCAGTGGCCTCCACGGCGCCCATTAGGAGAGAATGGATCTGATTGTGGTTCTCTCAGCTCATTGTGAAAGATTATTCAGATTTTACAAAAGGTGTATTTTTAAAATGTCTCTGTCTCATTGTTATATATATTTTTTCCTCCTGCCTAGCATAGTACAGCATTTCTTAGATCTTCCTCCCTCTCCAGCTAGGGCCCACATGCAGATCTTAACCACATCATTCCCCAGCAATCAGAAGGTCTCTCCACCTCCTGTTAGTCTGCAGACTCCTCTGTCCCAGCCGCTCACTCCTTATTCAGTCAGCCTGGCGGTTGGTTCCTCAGTCAATTAACAAGCAGCAATTGAGTAACAGCTGTGCGAGGTCTCAGGGTGGCTCCTGACATGGGGGCCACCAGGCAACTAGAGACTAAGCCCATCCCCACAAAAGGTCCATGAGCCGGCAGGGGCGAGGAGCACGTCTGCCTAGAGGCCCCGCCCCCTCTTCTCGCGGGAAGAGCTCCTCAGATTTCAACCGGAGGGGTCTGCTGCTCCTCAGCTCTCTGGCACATTCGCGCACCTTCACCGGGGCGCTTGTGTATGGATGGAATATTCTCTCTCCTCTCTGGTCAGTGACCTCCTGGGCCAGGGGCTGCGGCGCTGAGCTGTGGTGGCTGAGCGCGCCGCAGATGGTCCCCACGACACTGGGTATAACAAGGGGAAGAGGAGAGGTGGGTGCTAAGGGGGGGTCCATACCTACAGTGTGTTTGCGGGCAGGTAGGGACTCGGTGCCCTCTTCTGCTGCCCTTTGGCGAATCACCACTCACTGGCCACAACGACGGTCCTGGCTTTTCTCCTGTGTGGCCCAGGGCGTCTCCACCCTGAAGGGCACTCAACAGAAGGCCCTGGAGGGGAGACTACATAGCCCTTCCCCCGCCCCCAGCTGACTCAGTGTCCTCACTGTGGTAAGGAGAGCCACCTCGAGGCAGGAAGCCTGGCCAGCTCCCTGTAGTTTCGGCCTCTTCACAGTTAAGTCAAGACCACCCTGGTGGCTGCGTGACAATCATTGCCGCCTCCAGGCAGGCGCCCAGGGAACGGGCAGGGCTGTGGTCTCAGCTCTGCTCACCCAGCCCGGGCCCTTGTCCTGGCGTCAGCTGTTGGGAGGAAGGGGACCACTCCAACTCCCCCTGCTCAGAGGCTCTGTAAACTTGGCGCCTCCATCAGATGGAGCCCCTGGACAGGACAGCAGGTGGTGGCCACAGTGGAGTAGGCGGTGCTGAGGTGAGACGCTGCTCACGGAACCCTACAGGGCTGCAAACCAAGAGGGAAAGGAAATGTCTCTCCTGACTTACTGCTGTTAGCATCGTGCCTGAGGTCCATCCATAATAAACATGGACGTGCTCACTTAGATGCGGAACCTAGTGGATGTGAACAAAAGAAGAAGACAAAGCTGATAAGCTGACCATCAGTCTGGGGTGCAGGGAGGGGGCCGGGGGTCCGAAGTTGGGTGAGGGGCACCCAAAGGGGCCATGGTGACGGGTCACGGCAATGTGGTGGAGGAGAAGTAGGGGTCCACACCTGAAGGGAGAAGTCCATGGCGTTCACTTGGGGCCCAGCGAGGCGAGTAAACCCTCTGAGCCTCACCTGGCTGCTTACCAGGTGAGGGCTGAGAAGACCGCTATGCTGGTGTCTCGGTTATTGGAAGGATCAAAAGTGAGAACCCAGGGGAAAGCCCTTGGTAAATTGTAAGGTTCTGTACAAATGTTAAGGATTATTAGAAGGGGCGCAGCGGCCTGTCTTTCAATCCCTTCCTAGTTTTCCCCAGACTGCAGCATGTGACCCGCATGTGGTGGTTCAGGGCCGCGTCACCACTTCTCAGGAGCAAACCGCACCCCCTTGGCGAGCAACTTGTTGACCACCTTGGAGGAACCGTCGCCTGTGCAGTCAGCAGGCCGGGTCAGCAGGAGAAGGTCCGCAACGTCACGGGCTCATTGAGAATTAGGCAGCACAGAAACAGCAAGTAGAGACACCAAATTCTGAGATGGTTTGAGGGTAATCTTTCACTGATTTTTTTTTTTTTTCAGATTTGGAGGTTGACTCACCTGTTTATATGCTAAAAAGAACCCCCTTATTTTGATTTCTGAATACTTTTTTCTCCTAGTAGTCAAACTTATTATGGAATAAAACATGTTGATAATTGCTTTTTAATATGATGAAAGGTTGGAACCTTTTCCAGTGACAAGGAAATGAGAGAATATAATGGAATGATGTCTTGTAATTTTTATAACTTCCAAATAGCAAATGAGAGAATCGTTCATTTATTCACTGAAGTTTCCTCCCAGAATCACAGAATTACTCCTACACAGCAATTAGAAGGGGAGATGAATGTTTAAGCATTAGCTGTAACTTGTCTTTCTGGGGAGGAGGGGGCTGGGTTTAAACTGTTGGCAATGGGAAAGTTAATTAACAAATAGAAAATTTTAGTTATTACTTCCTTGGATTCTGAACAGGTTTTCTAAATTGTGAAGTTAAATAAGCCATCACTGTAATTTTCAAGGCTTTTCTTTAGAAAAGGAAGCTAGGATAAATAATCAAAATGTTTGTATCATGAGTGTTCGTCTTGGCTATAAAAATATGGTTCTTTGGGGAGAAAGCACATTCGTTTTTTGAAGTAGCACTGCATTGTAACACCATATACGTTTGAGATGTGTGTCACTCAAAATTAACATTCAGCACACCACTAACAGCCCAGTGCCACCTTTCACCACCTGGTCCCTGGGGGGTTTATCTGTCACTTGCCAAAGCCCATGCATCAGTAGTCCAGTGTGGACAAGCATACAGCTCCTCTTTAGGCCTCTCAGTGTGCCTCCATCCCCAGGTCACAGCCACCCCAACCTCCCTCCCAAGGTCACAGCCAACACAGCCAGTGTGTGTCATGGCTCACAAAGGGCCGAGAAAGTTGGGAGGGCTTCAGCGCCGTCGTCACTCCTGGAGAACAAGTCCCCAGGGACAACTTATTCTCAGGGCCCCATTTTCTTTAGACAAGAAAAGATGTGGAGGCCATCATGAAGTATTTGCTTGGTTGCCAGGAAGGCCAGAATAATCTGGGCGCCCAGTCGCAGTGTCCTCTCAACCTGCAGCTCCCGCCATTCCTGATTCACGTCCCTCCTTTCCAGATGGAGTTGTTGATTTTCCCTTTTCTTTCCTGTAACTGACCTGAGCATGCACCCTTTTTCTTGTGCTCTTATTCCTTCTCAGTCTCTGTCTGTCTCTCCTAGAGTAAGCATCTTCAAAATCCTTAGAATTTGATGACCGTTAGATTTTTTTTTTTCAAGATTTATTTGTTTGTGCACACAGAGCTGCGGTACAGGCCAGAGGTGCAGGGGCGGTGAGAGGCTTCACCAGAGACAGAGCGGGGAGCAGAACAGGCAGATCGACGAAGTACACTGCTGAGGGGAGCAGCGGGCGGGTCAGGAGAGGTCTGCCGCGCCCTGTGGTCACCTCCGGGGTGGGGATCAAACTCATGCTGAAGTGGCTTCAGCTTCTTAGTGCTGTGCTGTAACCTGATGCACCACCAGGGAGGGCCTCTGATGACTGTTAGATTCAAGGACAGCTGACTCATTGAACAGCATGGTCCAGTGGGCAAAGTTTCCTTCATCTTTTGCGTTCAATCTCTATTTCTTTTTGCCATTTCTCTTCTCCATCTCTACTTGACATTTGTTTTCTCACCTATGTACTTTACCAGTTAGCTCTAGAAAGGAATATCAAAAAAGTAATGAAAAGGGACAATATGTGAGTCGGCATCCTGTGTACTCAAGCTCCTCCAACAACATTATTTTCTGAGAGTTGTGCTTCTTTTGAGACTGAAAAGGCAGAAAATGGTATTTTGAAGGTATAGTTTTATTTCTTATTATTTTAAACCGAGATTAGTTGTTCTAACAAAATCACTCATTTGCTGTCTTTTCTTGCAATGTAATGATTTTGTATTTGCCCTAGTCCAAATATATGTAATTTTCTTCTAAAAAAGGTATCTTCCGACATCGTTCTTCACTTTGCACATTAACTGGCTTCTCCCTTCAGGTGTCTTCCCTGTATTCTCCCATCACCACAGACCCTTGTGCTCTTCCCTGCTGTTTTAACTCCTCACCCTCCTTCCCCCATGCTCTAAGCCTCAGATCTATGGTTAATTTACAAGTAAAATAGATGTGATTTTCAAGTCACATCAAAGCCATTTTGGAAAAAAGATGGTGTGGAAATAAGATGGACGTTTTTATTTTGTCTTTTTTCTTTAGTGTTTTAAGTGGTTTGTCTCCATTCGTTCATGAAACTCATTATTCAATAGTCATTCACTCATTAAACATTTAGCAAGAACTTCATTTTGTGCCAGGTCTTTTGCCAGACCCTGGGACCCAAAGGTAAATATGACAAAGATTTGAAAAGTCTCTTTCCTCAAGAACTGGGTGTGAGGGTCAAACTGCCCCATAAAGCTTTCTATATTTATAAGGGACACAATCACTCAGACAAGTTCACAAATAACTGCAATATAACACTTCAATTACATGCTGGATTTTTGGGGACCGTGAGAGTAGAGAGTTGCACCCTTATACCTAAAAATCTCAGGGAAAATATATGCAGCATTGGAGGTCAGGTAGAAAGGAGCAAGCTCACAAAGAACACTGAGAAGTAATGACTGAGGAGAATCAGAAAATATGATGTCACAGAAGCCAAGATGTGAGAGTTTCAGGAAGCAAGTAGCAATGGTCTCTAGTGATGCTGGCAGAACAAGCACTTTGAAGACTCAAGTGTCTGTTGGGTTTGGCAACACAAAGGTGGTTGGTGAAATGTTTCAGAGCTCTCTCAAGGGAGTGATGGGTAGAGTCCAGATCTGAGGGATCTGGGGAATGAATGATAGCTGAGGAAGGAGAGACTGCTCAACCTGTGAAGACAAATAAGAAAGTGTATTGCTGTGAAGGGAAGTGGGGCAATGTTGGAGGGTCTGTGAACTTCAGAGTATTTTTTTTTAACAAGGAAAATAATAAAGTACATTTAAATGCTCTTGGGAATGTTCTGGTAGACATGCAGTGATGCAAGATGTAAGAAATATGTAGATAAAAACAGAAAAACTGAGTTAAGATACAGTTCACAAGTGGCAAGCTTAGTCTTTTTCTACGAAGAGAGTATTCTCCGTCATTGTATCTACAGGGAGGAGAGGACAGGTACAGGCTGTTCGATGATGAGAATAGTCATTCACTCAGTGAATACATACCAGGCACTGTTCTAGGCAGTATGTGAAGATACTGTGAAACAGTCTCAACTCTCATGTCATGGCATCCTCATCCTAAGGGAGAAGATATATAAGTAAGAATTTACAAACCATAGCATATAATAGAATTTTAGACAGAAAAAAATGTTATGAATAAGCATAAAATAGGCTAAGGAATGAGTGGGTAGCTGTGTACATGGGGAACTGAAGTGGTTACTTTTAACAAAGTGGCCAGAGAAGTCCTCTCTGAGGAGCAGAATCCTAAAAGAACATGAGGGAAGAATGCTTCAGAAAGAGGAAACAGTGAGAAAAAAATCCCGGCTCACATTAGAAGCACTGTTGGAAGAAGGCAAGTGTTACTAGGTTATAGCCGGAGTTCAATTCCAAGAGGTGGGCACGGAAGTTTATGAACATCTTTATGGGCCGTGATAGATTTCGGGTGACATTCCCAAGGCAATGGGAAGCCATTGATGACTTTAAGAAGAGGAGCAACAGAATCTGATTTACTTTTTTAAATGACCACTCTGAATGGCTTGTAAAAGAATGAAAAAGGAGACCTATGTTTCAGATCTGTGTTCTCTAGTAAAGGGAGGGGGACCCAGTGGCCAGGTGGAGAGTCTGGCCTCCAGTTTGTGGGCAACTAAATTAAGTGGCACAGATGCAGGTCACTTGGTAGATTTGGTGGTAGAAGCAAAAAGAATTTCCTCTGATTCTGTCTCTTGTTTCAATAAAATAAAGTCTTTTGAGAGAGAGGAAAGTTTAGATCATGAATTTAAAGTGAAGGCAGGTGTGAAACGACCGTCTGAAAGAGTAGAGAAGTGACGTGACTAGGAAAATGTTGATATGTGAGGATGTACTTGAGGCTTTGGCACAAAGGTTAAGCGAGACCAGTCCGCGCGCATCAGGGAGCGGTCACAGTATTAGGTCACGGAGCCTGAGCTGGGCAAGGAAGGAAACAAACACATGAGAATTTCACTGGATCTGTGGAAAAGTGGTAGGTTTCACTGCTTGGAGGTCCAGATGAGTCCAAAATGGTTACAGGAGAGCCAGAAGTGATCTGGAAGTTCGGAGGTAGTTGTGAGAGAAAGAGTAAGAGACTTGAAGTCAAAAATTTTGGGATGGTGTATTTTCAAGGTATGAACAGCTGTGGAGGTATGTGGCTGAAACGTGATGGAGGGAAGGATCATCGAGAGAGAGAGTTATGGGTTTGAGCAGCCAGAGGCTGGGATGGATTCTACACTTAGGGGTTGACATTACCAAACATGTGAGCTGGGAATGAGAAGATGGTAATTTAGGTATGGAAGTCTTCAATGACAGGAGATGATAGAGAACTGCAGCAAGGAGGGGATTCCACCTTGATAGCTCCCAATATCACAAAGAAATAAAGTGGGGTCATTAGCTGGAAATGAGGAGTGTGGGAGGTTTCAAGAGAGAGAGAAGATGTGAATTATTTTGAAGAGCAAGAAAATGAATTTATCTGGGAAATATACCAGGGTTGCTTGGCTATATTGTCATGTGATATACATGGCCATGAATTTATTTTATTCATTTTTAAATATGGAAGCTTCACGGATTTGTTTATCATCCTTGCTCAGGGGCCATGCTGCTCTTCTCTATATCATTCCAATTTTACTATCTGTGCTGTGAAAGTGAGCGCTGTGATCATGAATTTAAAGTGAAAGCAGACATCCCAGTTCTGTGATTCTTTCCAGAAACACATAGTGGCTCAGATGCTGAGTTAAGTCAAAGTTGGACTTTTGCCAGGGGCGATAGCCAGACAGACCAAAGATTGTAATGAAGTGATTGTAACAATGGTTCATGGAATCTTCTCTGGACAAGGAAGAGAGGATGGGAAGGAACTGAAGAACTGAGAAAAAGTGATGGAGCAGTGGACTGGAGATTTCAATGAGGTCTAAGGGTTTAGACATGTATGGGTCCTAACTTAATTCAAACCTACATGATTCCTCATGATTCTCCCCGATTCTCCCCAACCACACACACAGCCCATCAAAGGAGCTGAATCCTGGTATCCACACAACTAACTGGATCCATGGTGCTGGAATTTATTTTTCATACTGGCTAAATTCACAGGAGAGTTAGATACCCTTTGGCTTTACTTTAGTTATATAAATACAAGTGCTAAAGACCTAAACCCTCTAAAGTCTACTGAGTGGCTCTAGAGATGGTCAAGTCCACCCAGATTTTGTAAACATTGTTTCTCAAAGTCCTGTCACTATTTTGGATATTCATGCAATTTGGCTCTGAGTTCTTACTCAGTTGGTTACGGAATCAGCAAGCCCCCAGCTGCCTACTTCACAATACGCTCTGTGAAAAAACAGGTTCTTTTAGATCTGTGCTCAAGAGATTGGATTGCACCCACTCTAGGTCATAAATGCATTTTGTGATGATTTCACAGGTGACTTGAGATAAATGTATATTTCCTTCCTCCCTCCCTCCCTCTTTCCCTCCTTCCCTTCCTACCTCTCCCATCCTTCCCTCTTTTTCCTTAGGGTCCTCTCATCCTGGGGCATGCTACTACCCACCAGCCAGAAATCTAGAGCCTTCTTTGCCTTCCAACTTTATCCTGGGATTTAATCCTAGATTGGGAGACTGTTAATCTCTAAATCCCTTCTATAGTCCCTCTCCAGAGGCCTGGGATAGGGATAGAAATCCTGTTTGCTTCTGTCTGCTCAGTTTCTGATGTGAATTTGCAAATTAGCTTCCTACCGTACCTCTCAGCACCACCTTTATAAAACTATCACCATACCTAAGCATGCTTTTTGAGCCGGTTCACTATCGCTGTTTGTTGTTCTTTGGTTCTAAGCAAAGTGGTGTAACACGAGTCAGCACTTGGTGTCTGCGATTAGACAGGTGAGGCACTACCATTGACTGGCTGTGACCTTTGTTAAGTACTAATGCGCCTAGTCTCGGCTTTCTCATTTACACAACAGGACTCCTGGACGCTGTGAAGAGACAAGTCATACCGGAATGGCCCTGCAATGCTTGCCACCATCGTTACCGTGCTCCCCTGGAAGGTATGTGCTACGCAAGCAGGAATTGTTGTCTGTTCTGTTCACTTCTGTGTCTTTAGTGCCTGGAGCTCAGTTTGGTACATTGTGACACTCTTGAATGACTTATACATGTCTTAAATTGCCTTTCGTAACTTCCACAGTGTTGATATATGTGAGTGTCTATTAAAACTAAAAATCAGGCCCTC
>NW_004567120.1:33393274-33421181 GCF_000260355.1 Condylura cristata
TCTCTTTACAAATGAGGAAATGGAGGTGCAGGGAGATTGAATTGTCCTGTCAGAGACTCGGGTGCAGGCAGCATGGATGGTAAGATCCCAGACTCCAAGGCAAAACTACATAGCTTCAAATCCTTAGTCCCACTTACTAGCTATGTGATTTGGGCAAGGTACTTTACTGTGCGTCAGTTTCCTCACGTGCCAGGTGGCCATATTGAATAATAACCTCTAACTCGTAGAGTGCTTGTAAGCTTTAGATAGGTTAATATATGTATTATAATATGTATATTATATACTAATATAATATGTCACACCATACAATACAACATAATGCTATATGTATTAGCTGTTATCATGATGACAATGATGGTGACATCATACGATGGTGATAAGTTGCAGTCAGGGGTCTTCTTATTTCCAGTGTAAAGTGCTCACCAGTACAGAGGTTGGTTGATAAGGTATTTCTCAGCTGAAATGAACATTTTCAGGTTTCTAGGAAGTATATAGTTGTTTCTGTGAGTCTGTCTCACATTTGTATCCTATGTCTGGTTGCTTTTCACTGTGTAACATTTGGATTTCAAATGTAACATCGTTTATCTTGTCATCTGGAATGAGATTAGGTACTTTTCTTCGTGATGAAAGTATGTCCTATATAAACACTGTTCATGGTCTTCATCATATTTCAATCCCCAGGGCCTGGCTCATAACAGATTCAGTCAAATATTAGTTACTTGTTGAGTGAGTGTCTCCTGCTTTGAACCTTTGTCATTTTTTTTTAAACTGGGCAAAGTGCACTTTATTGATGGCGCATGGCAAGTTTGGGCTCCCTAAGGCCCTCGCCTTTGGGGGAGGGTGGTCTGGAACGGAACTGTGACAGATCAGAAGTGGAGTCTTACTGGAACATGCAGACCAAGCACTTGATGTCAGTGAAGGGGTCACTGACGGTAACAACATCTACTTTGCCCGAGTTAAAAGCAGTCCCGGTGACCAGGTGCCAAATCTGTCCAAATCCGTTCACTGCGACCTTCACTGTGATGTCTGAGGGACACACTGGTCCCGCACAAGAAGAAGCTGCTGTTCATGGATAGACCTGGGAGGAGCGGAGAGCAGAAACTTTGTCATTTGATCACCTACAAATAGCAGGAGTCAGCAAAGTTTTCGACAAAGGACTGGGGGGGGGGGGAACACAGAGACGCAGCTGAGCTGTGAAAGCAGCCACAGACGAACGGGTATCCGTTCCCTCGCAAACTTTCTCTGTGCTACCTCAGTCATAGCTTGCCAACTCCTACTTTAGAGTGAGGCAAGAGGTTTAGAAACAAAAATGAATAAAAGCAGGAAATCTAGTTAGGAATATATATGCAAATGAATTTTAAGCTTTTAATTTCCATTAAGCTAATGAGCAGAGGTCATTAATGGTTTTTCAAAAAACCTTGCTTTTAATGAACAGAGGTTTGAGCCATAGACAAATGCATCTGAATTCTAAGCTTTTCCATTAGATGTCATCTGGATCTGTTTTACCCATTTGGTAAGTGAATCAAGCAGCACAGACCAAAACAAAATTAATGAGGCCCAAATTAGCGTGGAGGCCAAGAGTGCAGTGGTTCATCTGGAGTGCTTATTCTTTTTAAAAAATATTTCAGTTTAATTTTTTATTACTTTAGAAAGCAAATTAAGAGAAGCAAAAGAAAACAATTTTGAGGATTGAAAAGATTAAGACAACATGACTACATACAAGGAAAAAGAATTTTAATCTTATAGGAATATTGTGATAATCACTGAGAGCTTTTGGCAGACCTGCTATGGATATAATACATAAAAGAATCCTTTTGTTGTGCTCACAAGCACTTTCCCATCTCTCCTTTAGCCCCTTTACTCGTGTGCTCTGAAATTCCTCAGTGTGTACTCCCTTGGGTTCCTCTGCGTGATGAAGTTTGTGCACAGGTAGCTGTTGACCATACAGTGTAATGTGTCGCTTGCTCAGTGGCTGGTCCTCTGACGTCTCCCCCAAAGCCTATGCAAAAAAAGTCTCTCGATATGCTTGCTTTTTTAAACAACTAAACATGTCCTCTGACAATCGTTAAGGATGAAAAACTGCATCCTTGGATTTTGAAATCACATGGTATATTATTTGGATGCTGGATTTTGGGCCAGTTCAGTCCTAGTAGCTAGGGTAATAAAAGTAATGACTACTATACCCAGTGATTTTATATACCTATGGATGTACTTTTAACTAAATTTCATTCCTAGAAACAATACACTCAGAATAAATATTTTTTCCTCATTTGGTTGCCTCATGAAAAGCCATTAATG
Organism: Condylura cristata; assembly: GCF_000260355.1. Lineage (NCBI taxonomy): Eukaryota > Metazoa > Chordata > Mammalia > Eulipotyphla > Talpidae > Condylura > Condylura cristata. The sequence goes on from NW_004567120.1 coordinate 33,395,573, forward strand.
AACCCAATTTGTCTGACATCTGTTTGAAAGGATGACAAACCAAAACCGACCTGGAGGAAGGCCGAGCCCTTCATCTCTCAAGATCAATACTGGGCCACATAGAACACGCTGCAGAAAATCAGGCAGGAAAATCACTTGTTATAATTATGTGTTGCGATTAACTCTTATCTGTTATAAGGAAATAATTGGAAATTCTATTCATGGTCCCATTTACACTTCTACTACCAAAATGAATGATTCACCATAAGTGAGAATTTTGCCCATATCCATCACCCGTCAGTGACTGTGACTAAATTAAAATGTGATTATACTTCCACAAACTTTGAATTTCATTGCAGAACTCCAGATTCAGTTATTTTTTCTGCTAACATTTATGGCAAGTATAGCCTAGCATCTTCCCTAAATTAGCAAATGTTTAGCCTTTAAAATAAACATTTGTTTTTAAAAGGTGTTCTTTAGCTACTGAATAGATATAAAAGAAGTACATAGCATAGGTACAGGGAATGATGATAAAACAAACACTAAAGTAGTCACCATTAAAAAATAAGAAATGAACCCACTTAAAAAATTAGTTCCATATAAGTAATGCATCATGTGACAAAAATTAAAACTTTACAAAAGAGTGTGCATTGAACATTATTCAATGTCCCTAAGTGGGTAAATAGCTCCCAAATCCTTTTTAATGCCTGCATAATATTCTATTACATAACTTTAGCATTGTTTGTGTTTTGGTTTTGTCTAATATTTTGCTGCTACAAACATTGCTGCAATGACTAAACTTGTATGAAAATCACTTAATATATGAATGTATTAATAGAATAAATTTCTAGAAGGGGTCTGGTCAAAAAGCATATACATTTTCATACAGAGAAAATATATGATTTGATTAGCAATGCATAAGAGTGATTCTTTTGCCATACCTTTGTCGATAAAATATGTCTTTAAGCTTGTCAATGTTATAGATGAAAAATGATATCGTGGTGAAATTTCATTTCATTTTTTTAAAAAGATTTATTTATTTGTTCATACAGAACTGGGGTACAGGCCAGAGGCTCAGGGGCGGCGACAGGCTTCACCAGAGAGAGTGGGGAGCAGAACAGGCAGATCTACGAAGTACACTGCTGAGGGGAGCAGAGGGTGGGTCAGGAGAGGTCTGCCACGCCATGTGGTCGCCTCCGGGGCAGGCGGGAATCGAACTCATGCGGAAGCGGCTTTAGCCTCCCAGTGCAGTGCTTTAACCCGCTGCGCCACCAGGGAGGGCCCTTAGTTTAATTTTTAAAGATATTCCTGACTTTAGACACCTTTACAATTGACAATTGTCATTGTAGTTGCTCTTCTGTGAACTGCTTGCTCACCTTCACCTATTTATAAAGATTGTTGGTCTTTTTCCTATTGACTTGTAAGAGCTATTCATTTAAGATTTTTCTTTACCTGGTATTAATCCTCTCCCCTTCATCTGTCTTTTTACTTTGGTTAGTTGTTTTTGGCATGCAGAAATTCACTACGGTGTAGTCAAACATATCGATCTTTTATAACTGTTGTGCTTTCTGACATATTTGGCAATGTCTTCTTTACTCCCAGAGTAAAAACAACAGACATTTAAACAGAATGTTTAAGATTCATGAATCTTCGGGCTGTAGTGTGAAGTCTATTTTGGTGTAACTTCTCTACCTGTGACCTCCAGCATGAAGCATGGATTGGGCATGAAGAGTTCTGGATGGTGACACTTCGGTCATGAAACCCATTTGCTATGGAAATTTGATCCCGCTCTACTGTTTACACAACACTTGCCTTGTGCTAGGCACACTGTGGGATACAAAGAAGAGTCCTTTCTGAGACAGTTATGTTTACAATTGTGGGGCAGGGGAGTGAAGAAGAGACTAATGTGTAGGTGAGCACAGGTGCTACACCTAGGTTGGCTATACATCCAGTTGGCCTTTATCGGCCTCCATACTGCGCCACCCATGTTCTAATCATGTAGAACAGGGCTCAAAATGTAATATCTGGAAGGGACCAGCTAGTGAATAGTTTCATCTTTCTAACTATTGTACTCTGCTTTGCCTGAGCAATGAGAGTCTGTGTTGCAAAGAAATTTTGTAGAAATGTGAATTTCATGTGCTGTGAAATATTATTAGTTAGCTTTTTTTTTTTTTACTGTTTTTCAAACTAAAATTGTAAGAAGCCCAAATAAAAAAGCACTCCTGGCTTGAGGGCCATCTAAAAACAGAGAGCAGGTTAAAGTTGGCCTGGAGGAATAGTGTGCCAATCCCTGATTATAGGAACAACTGTGTAATTTTGTCCCAGGAGCAAAGATGATTTAGAAAAAACTCAGTTGTCGAAAGCCTGAAAAATATCCTTAAAGTCATCACTTTATTTAAGTTTGGCAAGAGGAATCTGGAAGCGATGGATAGGGAAGTCGTGAATATGTGAGTTGCTGTTGCTCAGCTAAACACCAGAGAGGATGGAGTTCCTTGAATCAAATTCACCGATTCCTTCTGTTAAACTGCCTTTCACCTGATACTTCTGTCAGAGAATCTAGAAACTATGGTGATTGATGCCATAGAAACACACAGTGAGCGAGCAGGGTGATGAGCTTGTACATTGTGGCATGGTTGAGAGGCAAAAAAAGCTTTTTAGCTGCCAATCTAGAGGTAAAGTAATGGGATAAAATGCCATGCAGCTAGCATGCAGGGAGCATTATTATTTACGGAGAACTTTTCACATATATTATAACCTTTAATTTCACTCAAACCCCACAATAACCCTGCGTGGTAAGTGTTTTTCTAATTTTACAGATCTGGTTGTTTTCCACCAACACTTTTCACATTGCTACTCTAAGTGTAAGGACCAGAGGGCCCTGAATGCTAAGCTTCAGGCCGTAATTACTAAATAATAATGATGAAGATAATGGTAGTAAATTTATTCTAGTCCCTGGATGTTGGTTACAGCCCAGGGAGACCATCGACATAAGATGTCTAACTTTGATCTCACCACTGTCTGGGTTCTACCGACCACAAGCCTCAGAGGCAGACAGAACTAAACTCATGTCTTAGTTGTGTCTTACTGCTCTGTGACCCAGAGCAATGCACTGAACTTCTCTGATTTTCCACTTCCTGAGATTAATAAAAAAAGGCCGATGACATAACACTAGCTACTTCTGGCTATAGCATGGATCGAGTGGGGAAATAAAGCAAAATGCTCTGCACACTGGCTCGCACACACTAAATATTCAATATATCTTTATAATTGCTGCACAGAACTTAGAATAACTCTGATTACCCTGCCAAAGAGGATTAAGACCATTCACTAAAATTCATATACCTGGCATTCAGTCTTAAAAAATAAAACAGCCAAAATTTACTTTGAAATAATTACAGACTCACATGAAATTGCAAAAATAGGAATGAGATTTGAGTACCCTCCACCCAGTTTCCCCCAATGGTGACATGTTACATAGCTGCAGTACAATGTCAAAATCAGAAACTGACATCGCTATACAACTGGCAGAGACAGGAAACCCTATTTTTAACGAGGATTCATTTATGTATGTTTAGTTCCATACACTTTTAAAAAGAGATTTACTTACTTATGCTTACAGAACTGGGGTACAGGCCACAGGTGTGGGGAGGTGAGAGGCTTCACCAGAGACAGAGTGGGGAGCAGAACAGGCAGATCCACTGAGACACACTGCTGAGGGGAGCAGCAGGCGGGTCAGGAGAAGTCTGCTGCGCCATGGGGGTCAGCTTCTTGGGCGGGGATCAAACTCAGTGCTGTGGTGGCTGCAGAGAGCTTCACAGTGCTGTGCTTTAACCCCTTGCGCCACCAGGGAGGGCCCAGTTCTATAAACTTTTATCCCAAGTACAGGTTTGCATAACCACCACCACAATCAAGATGGGAAACTGTTTCCATCACTGGTGCTCTCTTTGGCCTTGCATACTCCTGCATCTGCCTCCCTTCCCGTCCCACAGAAACCACGAAGCAGTGCTCCATCTCTAAAGCTTTGTCATCTCAAAAATGTTAGATGAATGGAACCATGCATCGGATAACCTTTGGAGACTGGTGTTTTTTGTTTTGTTTTGTTTTTTTTTTTCACTAAGTGTGAGGTCTTTCAGGTCAATTCAAGTTGTTGCCTGTATCAATAGTGCAGTGATTTGTTGTTGATTCCACTGTGTGGCTACACTGGATTTTGTGTGACCACCACCCATGCCAGAGCATCTGGGCTCTTTCCAAGATGTGTCTATGACAAGTAAAGCTGCAATTGACAAGAACGTGGTGCATAGGGTACACAGACATAAGTTTCCATTTCTTTGTGCTTGAGTGTGAGCACCAAGTCATATGGTAAGTATGTTTAAAATTAAACTGATTTTCAGAGGGCTTGTACATACCTAATAGCAGTGCGTGAGTGATGTACTTTCTCCACATCCTCACCAGCATTTAGTATTATCACTCGTCATTCAGCTGTTTTAATAGGCTTGCAGTGGTAATTCCTTGTAGTTCTAATTGTCTTGCCCCAGTAGCTAAAGGTGTCCAACAGTTCTCCTGTGCTTAGGTGCCTCACATGTCTCCACTTTCGTGAAATATCTGCTTGTGTTCTTTCGTCCATTTTGTAACTGGATGGTCTGTGGTTTCACTGTTGAGCTTCGAGTGTCCTTTGTATGTTATAGGTATGAGACCCTTGTTGACTCTTTGGTTTAAGTTGTAGGTTTAATAGTGTGTCCCCAAAAGATAGGTTACAAGTCTATGGAGATGGCCTTATTTGGAAATAAGGGCTTTGCAGATACAATGGAGTCAAGATGGGGCCATACTGGGTTGGGATGGGCCTCACCCAATGCCTGGTGTTTTCATAAAGAGGGTAACTGACTTCTGGCCTCCACAGTTATGGGAGCAAGTTGTTGTTTTAAACCATCAAGTTGGTATAATTTGTTACGGCAGCAGCCCTCGAGACATGAATTCAACTTATAAATATTTCCCCCATCTTTATGTGGTCTTTTCACACTCTTAATAGGATCATTGCAGAGAAACGTTTTAATTTTGATGAGGTTCAACCTAATTTTTTCCCTATGGCTCATGCCTTTAGTGTCATGCTGGTGTTTTGCCTGGCCCTCGATGCCAAAGATTTTCTCCTAAATTTTTTAAATATTTTGTACTATTTGAAGACATTATATATTTTAAATTAATTTTCATATACAGGTGTGAGGTTTGGGTCGAGGCTTAATTGGTTTTGTGGATAGATCCAATTGTTTTAACACACGCTGTTGAAAATATGATTGCTTCTCCACTGGATTGCTTTTCTATCTTCATAAAAATCAACTGAGCATATTTATGTTCATGTTGTCTAGGGTACTTTTTCTGTTTCATTGAGCTGTGTATCTATTTCTTTGCTAAAATACCACGCTGTCTTAGTTGTAGCTCTAGTGAGTCTTAGCAATAGGTAGAGTGATTCCTTCCACTTTACTCTTTTACAGAACTGATTTTGCTACCTTTCCATTAATTTAAATCTTTGATTTCTTGCATCAGTGTTTGGCAATTCTCAGCCTAGAAATCCTATACGCATTTTATTCGATTTATACCCACATGCTGAATTCCTTTGGCACGATTAAAATTGGTATTGTATTTTTAATTTGTATTCTACATCTGTTGCTACTTTATAGGGGTATGATGGAATCTTGCATGTTGATCTTGTAACCTGTAACCTTGCTAACTCAATAACTTTACAAGCCTTTTGTTGGTTCCAGACCTTTTTTTTTTGCACACTGTGACCGAAACCATTTGTTCAGTAGTCGAGATACAAACTTGCCCAGAACTCGTGACATTTGTTCAAGGAGGAACTACCAGAAGAGTTGATGCTGCAGCTTAGTTATACTTTTCCCTCTTCTTCACTCTGGAGTGGCAGCACACATGAAAATTCATAGTGATAACAATTTGTTTGAAAGTTAACATGAACTTACTAAAATAAAGATAAGACACCTGTCCTCCATGTCTGCACTCCTAAACTAGAACTTGTCTTAGCAGCTAAGCTCAGTTCCACTGGTGAGTGTAGTGAGTCGTGCTCATTTCATTCACTCATTCATTCAACAAACAATCACTGAGCAGTAGCAGTAGAAGCCACTGGGATAGATGCTACAGACCTAGAAATAAACAAGACAGTCATATTCTCAAGTGTATTTGCCAAGCAACATCTTGAGCTCAAAGTAGAAAATTTTTAAAGGATGTTTGTGTGGCTTCTAATTTCCTGAAGATTGAATTATTCATTCAATTAGCCAGTGAGTTTCCAAAGGATCTTATGATGTGGCATTTCCATTGGGAAAAGCATAAGAAAGAACACTGTGGTTATAGTTCTACTGACATAATGCTGTATTTTCACAAGCAAAAGGAAAAGGAAAACGGAACAGCTACCCTATCACAGGCCCTGACCCAGTCCCGGGCAACAGTAACTTGAACTTGGCAATGTTAATAATGTTAGCAGCGTCTCTGGGTGCTAACACTGGTCTCCCCCTTGCTGCATATTGGGAATGTTCTTGTGAGATTTAAAGAAATTCAGGTGCTCGAGATCCATGCCAGACCAACTAACTCAGAACCTCTGCGGCAGGTGCCCACTCCAGAAGATTCTCTGCAGAGGACCAAGTAAGAATCACTATGACTCTAGCCCAGTCTGCTGATCAGGGTTGCTTCAATCCGTCTTGTGAACCGACTTATAGAACTCAGTTTTGTTAAGGTTCCACTGTGCTTGGCACCATCATGAGCCTTTTACACACATTATTTTGTTTTCTCCTCACAATGTGTTTGATTGAAGAGGTGACTTGAGGGATGGAGAAAGGGGAACTTTTTTTAAAAGATTTATTTATTTATGCACTCAAAAGTGTGTGTGTGTACGGCATGAGAGAGACCTATAAACAGTTCATTTCATGACCCTTGCACAGAAGTTGCTGAGGCAGGCTTCTTGTATACTTGAGAAGACAGAATGCTTGGAGGGAATCTCTTTCTCCTTCTGCCTCAGTTAAGCAACCTCAGGTTCATCTGCGGACATTGTTCCCCAACCTCATGTCTACCTTCTTAGCTAAGGGGCTGTGAGACCAGGCTGAATCTAAGGCTACCCACACAACCATCCTAGTAAGCAGCCTGGAACCCAGAAGTTTCTCCTTAGGTTCACACCACTTCAAGGCCCAGGTATGGCCAGTTCCTCTGACCATCTCCCAGACACAACTGAACCCTAAACAGGAAGGAAGAATGAAGGAAGAATGTCTGACAAGACATTCTGGGAAGCAGCTCCCAGGTGGAGTTGGCTTTGAGGAAGTACAGGCCAGTGGTGGGAGCTCCCAGCTGAGACAGGGCTCTTCCCTACTGCCCCCTGCTGGTGCCAAGGCAACATCCTCATCTCTGGGGATGGAAAAGAGCAGGCCACCCCACTTTTACACATTTTTAGCTCGCTGCTGCGGAGAGTTATTTACACAGTACTCTGCTGGAAAGAAAGTGGATAGTGTGAAATCTGAGGGGGAAACATCTCAGAAGCAACAAGAAAAAAATGTGAATTGAGACATAATTACTAATGCAGAATGCCACACTAATTTGTTTTGCTTGCCAGGAGTCCATCGTCTTCATTTCTTATTCTTCTGTGCACATCTCCAGAGCCTCAATCTTTATTACTCAAGACTATTGTCCCAGCTCATCTAAATGTTTATTTTCCTAGGACTTGGATTTGATTTTTCTCATGATGGGAATGATTTTGTTATTCAGGTCTTTGCATTTCTACTAAAAATGTGTTTTAGATTTCCAGACAACGCATAGTTCTCAAAGTGCCCTGGGTGTGGTTTATAGAATCTTCTGGATGTTTTTTTCTGAGAGGGGAATATTCTGTGGTAAGCACTGCAGAGAAAAGTCACTCTGCTCTTTGCTCTTGAGCCAGACCCTAAGCTGCTTTCTGTGGCCTATGAGCGGGACAGTGCAGGCTGAACCCCACCTGGTGTCTGAGTTGGGCTTCTATTTAAGGGAGAACAGCTACGCAGCTAGAGTGGGCTTCTCACCAACTCCAGGAGGAAGAAAAGCTATGTAACCAGAGAAGATGGGGTATATGGAGTAGGGTGGAGGTGGTGTGTTAACCTTCTGTCTCATAGAAACCAGGTGGGATCCAGCCTGCACTGTGCTGTTCACAGGCTACAGAAAGCAGCTTAGGGTCTGTCTCTTCTCAGACTTTGACAACCTCCGTCTCCATTCTTGGGACTGTAGGGCTCATATTCAGTCCCAACTGCCAGTTCATAAGATCGGTGTTGGCTTTGAGGCAAAGGGGTAGATGAGGAGCTTGATAAGATTATACTAATTCAAAGGGACTAAGGTGATGGTGCACGGATGAATTGGTGTTGGAGATTTTACGGGGACTAGACCTGCGAAGAGAAAGCATGTATTGTGCAAAAATCCAATTGATGTAAAATACGATTGATGTAAAATACATATATTTTACAAGAAGATTATGTAAATCAGGTATACAGCATTATATCACATCAGAAATCTAGATTCCATCCCCATACCATTGTGCATTCAATTTACCTGACTCCATTTTTGTATCTCTTCTAACTTTGAGCCAACTCTATCTCTTGATAATTTAGAGTCTCTTTCCGTTTCCTTCATAACAGAGAGCTCTCCTTTCTTGGCAGCGGTGGGAGGCTCACTTGCTTCTTGGTGGGTGAATCACAGCTTCGAATGTAACGAGGAGATTCTTTGAAACAGGTGAAGGTAGCACCCCTCCACCCTACTCCATGTACCCCATCCTCTCTGATATCAGAGCTTTTCTTCTTCCTGGAGTTGGCGAAGAAGCTGCTCTAACTGCTTAGCTGTGTTGCCTCGTTCTCCCCTAAAGATGAGCCTAACTCATGGAAACCAGGTGAGGTCCAGCCAGGGATAGCTGCCCACAGGGACCTGAGCATCCCAAGACAGTGCCAAGGAAGCTCAGTTGCTGGCCATCCAGCTCACTCAGAGAGTGGATAGCCACACCTGCCCCTAGATGGGGCTCTAGGGTCTCCCCACAAAGGAGTGCACCAGCCCAGATTCACTGTTCCCAGCCTCTCATGGGAGAGATCTTCATGGGAAGATCAGACAAGGTGTGGGCAGATGAAGATGATGTTCAGAGATGATTCCAGGCCAGTCTGTCTTAGTCCACCCTTAGGGAGGGTTCAGGGTAATTCTTGAGGAAACAAGGTGGGCCTTGAATGTTTTTAAAGGTACCAAGCTTATCCAAACACCCACTTTAATTGGCCCCATCGCAAATGGGGTGGGTACTGTACCCCTAAATAGTCTAGCAAATATAGAAGCATGCCCACTGGGTGCTGGGTCTGAGACTGTGGAGGGGGATTGGAACTGATGACTCTTCTGCTCAAAACTTCGAAATAACTTTGTATTGACTACTGAATTAGGGCAGCATGAATCCAAAGCATTCATCTGCTTCCCACAGTGAGCCCCAACTTAGCATGCCTGCTTCATTGTGTCTCACCTCTCTATTCACACCTATACTTCAGCCCAACTGGACTGCTTGGTCCCTGAACACACCCACACACACTCCCACCCCTGAGCCCTTGCTGTTTATTTTTCCTCATGACTTCATCCCTGTCCCTCATTTCTACCTATTGAAATCCTAGAAAGTCCCTTTGGAAAAATGGACTCTCCCATAAGTTCTTTCCTGGTAACCTCAACTCTCCTCCAACTGAGTGTTTTTATTTCCCTCCCAGCCCGGTAGAATTGACTGTCTCTCTCACTTGGTCCTGGGTTCTACCTTAAGCCTAGATCCAGGCTTCAGAACTACTGGGCAATCTGATACAACAGAAGTGGGGCTCAGGGCCTCCAATGAGACAAGCCCTCCTGAGGGGAGCAAATAGCAAAGCATGACAAAGCTGACTCAAGCACGGAGCCCAAATCTGCAGCAAGAAGCAAGAGGTAAGTTACAATACGATGGCTGTTCTCTGAACCTGCCCAGCCCAGGCTTCCCGGATGCAGGCCTGGGTCCTGTCCAGGGGCCTATTTGTATCCAGAAATATCAGCAGAGGGAGTGAGGGCCTGCCTCCCTCTCCCTAGCACAGCCCACTAAGCTTCCAAGGTGTCGACAATATCTAAGTCTGGCATGGACCCAAGTGAGGCCGAATTGTGGTGAGTAAGCAATGGGCGCACCTGAGAGGAAGGAGAACATGGGTGGTGATCCACACTAAGAATCAGGGTCTGGGTCTCTGAGGGTGGTGGTGGGGGTCTGGCTGGGGACATGTGGCCATCCTAGACATTGTGTGGATGCAATTCAAAGGAAAGAGCTGTATTGACGCCACTGAAGAATTAGAACCCTTAGGGGCCCTGGTGGCTTTGCTCGAGCACATTTCTGACCCAAGGCTGACAGCGTAGAGATAAGAGCTTGAGGCAGCGGACTGATGAGGGTAGCTGGAGTCAGCATTCTATGCTGGGGCCTTGGCTGGTCCGGTCACCCTGATTGAGGGAGGGAGTGGTTAGGAGTGCAGACTCTGGGGCCAGCCCCTGGCTTCAGCAGCTCCCTCGCGTGTCAATAGGAATAATTGAATCAGTCAACTGACAGAAGCAATTGAGTCCATTTCAAGAGGCAAGATAGAGATGCCAATGTCCCCGTAGGCTGGAAGGATCAAATAAAGCAGAGGACTGTCTCATGTGTCTGTGGAAGCAACACAAGAGGTTCTTGGGTCTAATTAAATGGGGGGAGGAACATTCTAGAATTCTTTCTAGGAAAAAGGTGTGTATATAGGGAGGGGGGCTTCGATGACTTTGTAATTCGGCCATTGAAAGATAAGAGACCTTATTGTTAATTTACAGGCACATCACACCCTGTCGTGTTGACGGTGCTTAGCACAACAGTGGCAATCACAGGGGAAGATGCCATGCTTGCTGGGGCAGTAGAGATGTGCAGTCCGGGCGAGTGACAAGGAGACAGTGCAGGGTGTGGGGCGCCAGTGGAGCAGCAGCAGAGCAGGTTCGTGAGCGCAGAGAAGACCTGGTGAAAGGCCTGGAAAGAGGAAACAATTGCCAGGGTCACTAGCACAGCCTGTAGGTGAGACTGCAGAGGCTGCCAGGAGAGCTCGAGTTGGTGAGCTTTGTAGGAAGTGAAGAATTCTGTGTGGGCAAGTCCCTGAAGGAGCCAGAGAAATTCGGGGTTCCCAAGGACTTGTACCCTTAGCTTTCATTATGTTCGTCGAGGTCAGGGGCTGGTTCTCTCTCTCCCCAAAGCTCAAGTCTGGATGGAGTCGGTGAGGTTCCTCCTCCCCACCCCCCTGGAGCTAGGAATGTCTGACTCATCTTTTTCCCCCAACAACATCCCACCAGGGCTTACTATTTTCCCCTCATTTCTTTGTGCTTTCCTGCATTGTGATTTACATGCTGTAAACTCACCTGTTTGAAGGGTACAGTTTGGGTTTTAATCAGTTTATGCAATCGTGCACCACCCATCACCCCCTGTGCTTCTTCGAAGTTGTCTCTGTACCCAGGCAATCACTGATGTGCTTTCCACTGTTATAACTGTATGTTTTCTAGAAGTTTCATATTAAGGAGTCATACAGCATGTCTGGTGACTTTCGGTGCATATATTTGAACTGCAACCATGTGTTACATGTTGTTTGCTCTTATCTGGGATTAGGGACCAGTCCAAACTCATGACAACCTGGTGTTAATACGAGGGAAAACCAGGTCTCTCAACTTATTTCAATTTTACGTGAAGCCGAGATGGTCATTAGTTAAAATGAATGCATTCATTTGTGGCTCTTATAATATGTCATTTCCAATTTCTACTTTTTTTATTTGGGACAATTCCCACTACAAATTATAAGTCATGGAAGGGTTTCGTGTTGGTAATTAAATAGGCACAAAATGGTAATTTCTGGTATTTATGTTGCCAGAAATCGATAGCCAATGAACTGTCTTAAAAATTAATGTGTATTTTTCAGTGCTGAACACTATTCTATCGGAAGAGTAAGTCACATTTGGTTTACACAACTTGCGGATGGTGAATATTTCCGTTGCTTCTAGGTTGTTTTTATCAGTAATGTTCCTACTACATTTGCATACAAGTCTTTGTGTAGACAAAAGTTTTCATTTATTTTGGATAGTTGCCAGAGAGAAGAATCGTGGGGCCGTGTGGTAAATGCATGGTCTTTATGGATTTGAAGTACCTTAGCAGGGATGGACCTCTCAGAATGAAAGGGAGCCCTGGGGAACCAGGATACGTGATGCCGGGCACATGACGAGTTTTAGGAAAGACCAAAGTGTACTAAGAAGGTACAAGGGCATTAAAGGACAAATAACATCTACTGCATAGTTTGAACTTCAATATTCAAGAATTCAAGACATTTTACCTGATGGAAAACTGCTGCAATCTATTGTAACTGTGGAATTTCACGTTGAACACAGGGTTCAACGGTAGGCGTTTGCAGGCTATCAAACACAAGATCATGGCCTCGGCAAAGCCATCTGCATCTGAGCATGGCCGATATGGTTGTCCACTTTCAGGGAGCCAATTAAGTTGAAGCATAACAAGAATTTGCTTTTAGCAGAAAAATTCCACTTAAAAGATTCGGCTGGAATTTCTACTCCCGGTACAGCCTCCCATTACATAGTTGTATTTGTTCTCTATCTAGTTTCTGCAGAGGCCATTATAAATTGTAGTGTCACCCTGAAATATGAAATTTTAGCAGTAAGGTTCAGGGGCTAGAGATTATGAGGGAGTACAGAGATCTTAGGGACAATAGGAATCACTATTATATAGATCCAAATACACCCACAAGTTAAATTTTGTCCACTTTAAATTGAACTAACACTTTTAAAAATTGCTGGGAGGAAGGGCAGATCTCTCTGTTGTACATTAGCACTAGGTTAGTTCACTTCACATTTCTTCCGTTGAAAAGACCACCCCAGTGGCCTCAGTGACTTGAGAATCATCTCCCCTAAGTTCAGCAGAACCAGCTCACCTCGTACTGAGATATTAGGAGGGGTTATGACAAGAAATTCTTTTTTCTTTAAGACCCAGAAAGCTCTCTTTGAACTCAATTATCAGAAAAAAATCATGTTCCTCTTGAACAGTTAGATTCTTTGTATCCTAAAAATTGGGAGTGTGGACCCCAAATGGTGGCATAAGTCTCCCTGGGAACTTGCTAGTTCTCCAATGGTCAGACCCACCCCATGCCTACCAGATTAGAAACTCTGGAGGTGCGATCCAGCAATCTGTCTTTTGATAAGACTTCGTATCAAAAAGTGATAAGTGGTGATTCTGATGCAAGCTGAAATTTGACAACCACAGTCCTATTTAACTGATGCTTGAAAACCGTCCAGCCAAATTTGCAGCCTCTCTTGGCATCTGTTTTCTAATCCCTCTCCCTAACACTTTAGGGACAAAGAAGTATTCATTTAGCACCCTGAGATTTAAGAGATTTTAATAACACTAACTAAATTGGACTGATCGGGAAACCCAACTTCAGAAAATTGGTAATTTGCTCAATGTCCAAAACTTCCTTTGAGTTAAAAGGCTACATTGCGAATGTACTTCAATTGCTTAATCTATAATCAAGTAGTTGGTTTGGAAAAAACATGGGTGGTTATATTGACCAATTTGCACACAAAAAATAGGATTTCATCATTTTGCCTATGCTAAGTGCCTTACAACAAACAATTGACTGGGCATGGTTATGTTTGTGGGTGAATTATAAGTAAAAGAAGTAACTATCAAAACGAATGCAGTTCAAGTAGCTGTCACGAATTGCTTGATAGTCTGGAAATCTCTTGTTCCTTGGTGAATAATACAGGCAGAAAACCAAAGTCCATAGTACCAAATGAGCGAATAAGACTCATTGTCAGGACCTGAGTGTTTTCGCTCTTGTCACTGATTTTTTAGAAGCCAGAAAAAACCTGTTTAGTCTCAGCACTGCTCCTGTGAGTTTGCATGAGCTACTTTCTCCTCTTGGAGCCTCCCGTCTGCTTCTAAAACAGTGAGGAGATTTCCTTTCCTCATCTCTAAAGCCATTTCCATCTCTGCTATTCAGGGATTCTAGAGATCCAAGAACACCTGATTCAGTAGCACCCCAAAATTGCTGCTCTCTTCTGATCTCTTGCCACCAGAAGGAAGGACACGTGTGCTGGTGTCTGCAGCCTGAGATCTTTGGAATTCTGATAATTTTGGAAATCACACACAAGGGTGTGTTTTTTAATGAATACCTGCTGTGTGGCCATCAGCCTGAGGAGTGAACTGGGAGATATTGTTTGCTCTTTGCTAAATGAGAGATTGGGATCCCGGAGAGATTTTTTCATCAGCTTTAGAAGAGCAAGCTATGACCCTTCTGGAACTGTGTCTGTAGAGTCCATCTTAAAGAGCCCGTGCATGAAATTACTTAAGTGCATGTACTTAGAAGCTAAAGGATTTGGATATGTCCAACCTCCTTTGCCCCCCGCCCCATCAAAAGCGGGTATTTAGCTGAGTGATTCCAGTTACAAAGAGCATTTCATAAAAGGTGCATTGCAGGTGTGGCCAAGGATGGGCACACAGCTTCACCAGAGACCAGAGAATCGACTTCATTCATCCAGTTCACGTTCCCTATAGGATGTAACCTACCTTTTTTTGTCAGCATAAGGAGCAATTTTGCTTTGCTGGTCCTGCTCATTAGCTAGCCAAATACCTTGCTTCTTTTTTCTATTGCACTTTTCAGACTAATTCTAATAGGCATATATTTACAAACAGCTTAGCTTACTCTACAAAGTTTCTCCTAGCTTAGAGATTCTCTTTTGGATGTGATCATTTCAAAAAATATTTCTTGGCAGGTTATATTATTAAATAACTTCAAGTGATTGGCTGGTCCCAACCACACTTTACGACACAGCCATACACCTAACCTAAATCACATTTTAAAAAAGATTTACTTATTTATGCTTACAGAACTGGGGTACAGGCCAGAGGCGCGGTGTGTGAGAGGATTCACCAGAGACAGAGTGGGGAGCAGAACAGGCAGATTGATGAAGCACACAGCTGAGAGGAACAGCTGGCGGGTCAGGAGAGGTCTGCCACACCATGTGGGTCAGCTCCCTGGCAGGGGATCGAACTCGTGCTGCAGTAGCTTCGGGGAGCTTCATAATGCATTGCTTCAACCTGTTATGCCACCAGGGAGAGCCCCTAAACCACTAATTTAACATTTTCTGCATTAAGGGGCTTCTCTCGCAGGTACTGAAGTAATTGCCATAGTTCTCTGCTTCCTTCTTTATTGTAAACATTATTTACATGCCCTATATTGCTGGAGTAACCTAAGGCATTCCGTCATTTGCAAACAGTGATTTTCAACCTTACATCCTTTATGTCAGGACCTGGCATCAGTGTTTTGTATTATTCTGTTTTGGAACCAGTAGGTTCCTTTTCAACTCCTTTGTAAAGAGAGCTACCCTCTGCAGCATTAAAATATATATATATGGCATTGAAAGAGACAGCCCCCTATACAAACTGTTTTTTAGAACATTTAGAGACAAAGCAACTGGTGGTTTGCCTGGTTTTCATCTGTTGAAGGTTTTCCCATTTTCTGCAGCACAGCTCATGGAACAGGCACCGAGACTGGAATTAGCACGTGTCAGAACTGGCTGATAAGCCCAGGTCACCTGAATTATTCCTCCTTGCAAGTGCCATCAGCCCTGTCAAAGTGTGAAGGATTTGTTGCTTCAGCGCCTCTCTGCTATTAAATTTAGAGGAGTGGACTCGAGTTTGTGCTTCAAGGGACACACATACTTTTTTATCATGTAAAAGGAAATGTATTAGACCATCGTCTAGTTGCAGAGCAAGAAATGAGTTCTAGGTGAGAATTTGACAAGATCTACACAAAACTTTGGGGAGGGGGTAGGAAAACAGGTGATGGTAACGAACAGTAAGGATTATTTAGAGCACCAGGGTAGTCATAAGATTCCCCAACAGGGAAGAACAAGCAACTGCAGAGCATTTCCCGGACCCCCCTCCGTCTGCCATGGAAACGCCAATAAAACTCCTCCACCTCCCACTTTTCAGTGCCAGATCGGTAAGCATTTAGCCAAGCATGCTGGGAGACACAGAACAACTGAAGGAAAGGAGTATCCGGATGTCTTGGATTTGCTTGCCATTCTGCTCTGTTCTACCGTCACGTTACTAGACTAGTAGACGTAGGCACTAGACGTGACAATCAACTCCATTTGAACTGAGCTGAAGAGACATTACAGGCATAGTCTTCAGAAGACATGTCTCAGAAACAGCCTCAGTCACCTAATCAGACTTTAATTTCAATCACAAATGACACAGAATCATCGTCAAGCCCTGCCGTTCCTAATGATACCACAAATAAAGGACGGACCGGAGACAACTCTCCAGGAATAGAAGTACTGTGTGCCATATACATTACTTATGCTGTGATCATTTCAGTGGGCATCCTTGGAAATGCTATTCTCATCAAAGTATTTTTCAAGACCAAGTCTATGCAAACAGTGCCAAATATTTTCATCACCAGCCTGGCTTTTGGAGATCTTTTACTTCTGCTAACTTGTGTGCCAGTGGATGCCACCCACTACCTTGCAGAAGGATGGCTGTTTGGAAGAATTGGCTGTAAGGTGCTTTCTTTTATCCGGCTCACTTCTGTTGGTGTATCAGTGTTCACGTTAACAATTCTCAGCGCTGACAGGTGGGTTTCTTTTCTCAGTAATATTTGCCATGGTGTGAAATCAGGCTAAAAGAAAGGAAGGCTGTACTTAGCATTCACTGGCTACTAATTCTGCTTTTCTCACATTCTGTAGCCTGGATGTGAGATTGGAAAACCGGGAGGGCATTTTAAATTAAAGTTAGTCTAAGAATGCTGTCATTCTGCTATGAGACCGGGAACAAGGTTGAAATTGTATGCTTTAGGGCTAATTTATTCTATCTGATGTGTAATTGTTTGCTTGAAAGGATACTGAATGGTGGGTTTTTCTTCCCCTAGTTTATTAAGTAAGGCAGATTGTTGCAGGTGTAAAAGAAAAACAATTCATGCTTTATACATTAGTGCAGCCTAGTGGTGCAATATTGTCAATATTAAAACATTGGCATTGATGTAAAATTGACCACATATGCATTTACTGTTTTCCGGACAAAATGTAAAAAGATGCATGCATGTAATTTGTTTGAAATTCATGAAATTAATTAATGGCAGAAAAGCGGGGAGGCTTTCCGTTCCCTGGTAACTCAATGTAATGCCATCACTTAATTGTATTAGTTTTCTCTATAGGCATTCAATGACCTTCTCGTTACCAGAGAAACAAATTAATCCTGGTTGACTTTTAGCACTTAAAGATAGCAGTGCGAGCGCCTCTAGCAGGCAATGTATTCAGACTCAGGCAGGATTTTCGGGCTCAGTACTTTGTTTTCCCTGGTCCTATTGTAGAGCGATAACTGTGAAGGTATGGGAAAAGAAACTAAGGCTCCAAATGTTAAAAATGGTGCTTTATAAAGCCGGCAAGCAGCTTGTAAGTAATCAATTCCTGGCAATGCCAGAAGGAATAGCTACTTTAGATTCCGGAATCTGGGAGGAGAAAAAGCTTTGCCTGTATTCTTTATGGATTTTTGCTTTGGCTGCTTTGATAATCTATCTGAGAGCGATTCACTGAACGGCTATAGATTTTAAGGTGGATTTGTCATAATAAGGAGGTATTTTTGCAGTGGCTCAGGGCTTCTGATTTCACCCTTGACTTACCCTAAATCTACCTGCAGATTGGCTTGGGCAACAAATTAGCACTTAGGAACAGGAAAGAAATTAACCCTTTCTTCTTTACTGCATACATTCATGAGCGTCTTTTTCAGGAAGGCTAATAACTGCTCACACGCGAAGAAAGGAAAAGCAGGTTGAACCTCAGTCATTTATACAAAAAGGAAGTCTTTTAGAACACTTAAGGTAATACACATGGAGTGAATTGCTCAGTCACCCACAAAATCATGCTGGAGACTTTGTTCTAAACAGGGAATCTGCACATAAAACTGTAAAATTCACACCTAGAATATCTCATTTTAGTGACTCAGGAGTATAAATAAAAAATACTAGGATATATTATGTGTATTTGAAATCATAACCTAGCCCACTGGTTAACGTGGACTTGGCTATGACTGTGGGCTTGTGGCCTGTGGACAGAAGGTGGAAATGAATGACCTGAGGTCACCGCTGAGTCTCCCATTTGGTATGTGTTTTGACCTTTGCCTCTGATTATGTTTTCCTAGGTACAAGGCAGTTGTGAAGCCACTGGAGCGACAGCCTTCCAATGCCATCCTGAAGACCTGTGCCAAAGCTGGCTGTGTCTGGATCGGGTCTATGATAATTGCTCTGCCAGAGGCTATATTTTCAAATGTGTACACTTTTTTAGATCCCAACAAAAATATGACATTTGAAGCCTGTGCCTCTTACCCTGTTTCTGAGAGGCTCCTGCAAGAGATACACTCTCTGCTGTGCTTCTTAGTGTTTTACATTATTCCTCTCACTATCATCTCTGTCTATTATTCTCTGATTGCTAAGACACTTTACAAAAGCACCTTGAACATGCCTACTGAAGAACAAAGCCATGCCCGCAAGCAGGTATGTGTTCATCAGAACTCATGCAAGAATTTAGATAAGAAATTCCTACTTTGGCCCTGTGGGCAAGAAATAAATAGAGTATGTATGTTTGTTATGGTCCCGGGCTCTGAGTCTGTCAGACTCAGGATTTAGTATCTCCCCAATCACATACTAGATGAGCCATCTTGAGCCAGTTACTCAACCTCTCTGAGCCTGATTCCTAATATGTGAAATGATGACATATGTGAAATCCCTAGCATGGTTCCTTGTTTAAGACCTTTGCAAACATTTAAGAAAGTGCAGCACTAGTATTGGGGGGGAGGGAACTAAAGTTTGGGGGCAACCCCAAACACTATTCCCATGGAATAGTGTAACAGAATGATAGGGTTTCAGGGAGTGCTACAGACCTGGCAGGAAGCCATGACTTACTCGGTGCTAATCACATGCACATGGTTGAGCAAACCGAGGTCTCGGGGGATATAAAGTGCCAGTGCAGGAGAACACAGTGACTCACAGGAGCTTGACTAAGACCTTTGCAAAAGCCAGGTGTGCTCTCCTTACTGTGTCTAAACAGAATAAAAAGGTTGCCGAAACGTTGTTCCATTTGATTAAAGCAACAACAGGATTTTGGTCATTTGGGGGTGGGGAGAAATGACACCATTTACCTCTAGGTCAGTACCTGGAGAGTTCTGGGACTTTGCAGGAGCTAAAGTTGCCAATCAGGTACCCATGTTATCTCTGCTCTGTCTATGATCACGATGTCTTTCATTAACCTGGCTGATTTCTCTCATTATTAGGTAGGCAGGGTTATTTTCCTATATGCAGGATGGCACTTTGGTTTTCATTTCTTTGCTATGTGGTGAGAATCTTGAGAATTTTCTTAAACCCAGAGGAACATTCCAACTTAGTTTCTGCTGAGGACTAAAACTGAAAGCAGTTTTGTATGGCATCTACTTTTTAATGAAATCAAAATTCGGAGAATTCTACAACCCTTCCTGAGCTCTTCGGACCTCTGGTAGACCCCAGTAGGAGAGGTGGGAGTCTCTGGAGGAGGTCTGAGGCACCAACGCCATGGGCTGGGAACAGGAACTTGCTGTATTCTGTCCACAGGCACAGGCTACCTCCCTCCCAGCCCCCAACATTCAAAGGGACACCAGCCTCTTAGCTGTGCATTTCTATGTGATACTAGAGAGGGTTTTAAAAAACCCCTGCACGTGAAATGATTTTCTTCTTTTTGCTGTTTTTTCTTCCCCCTCCCCCTTCCTCCACCTGCAGATTGAATCCCGGAAGAGAATTGCCAAAACGGTCTTGGTGCTGGTGGCTCTGTTTGCGCTCTGCTGGCTTCCGAATCACCTCCTGTATCTCTATCGCTCCTTCACTTATCAGGTCTCTGTGGACCCCTCTGCTGTTCATGTCATGGTCACCATTTTCTCTCGGGTTCTGGCTTTCAGCAATTCTTGTGTAAATCCCTTTGCTCTTTACTGGCTCAGCAAAACCTTCCAGCAGCATTTTAAAGCTCAGTTATTCTGCTGCAAGGCAGGGGTGTCTAATCCTCCTGCCGCCGGCACCCCCCTGAACAACCTGGCAGTAATGGGCAGGGTCCCGGGCGCTGGGAGCTCCCGGGTGTCTGAGCTCAGCGTGAGCTTGTTTGCTGGGTGCAATGTGAGGCAGGAAGAGGACAGAGTCTAGTTTTTCAGTCAAAAGCGGGATTCTTCCTCCCGGTGTGTGTGTCTGACTTTGAGTTGTGCGTACGTGTATGGTGTCAGAAGTTTTGTTGTTTGCGAATTGTGTTGAAATCTTAGGAGTGGAGGAGCCTTTGAAGTAAGCGACAAACCATGATTCTGTTCAATGTACCCATGTGAACATTCCTGGGCTGTCTAAAGAAAATGAAGCTTCAGGAGATGTAGGGAGGCATGTTTGTGTAAGTCAGTATAGTCATAGAGGTCTTTGAGTAGGAGGGAAAGTGAAATAAACAAGATGCTTAAGATCTGGTTTGTTTCCACCACATCTCTGATGCTTCTAATTCTCATATACTCCTGTGATTTGCCTAAACCTGTATCTGTATCTGTGCTTATTGTGTGGTGTGAATCTAGAGATTATGTTTTGCATATGAAAAGGGGATCAAAGAGAGAAAAAATATTTCTGCAGTTTTCTTGAAAAATAAAGTGCTAAAAGATAAACTCTCATAGGCTGACTACCCCTTTCCATTCCTCTCTATTCCATTATAACTAAAGCTATTCAATTGCTATGAAAACATCTCAAGGTCAGAGAGTGGGCAGTACTGAGTGCCCGCATCCAGGCTAGGGCCTTGCCTCATTGGGCCAGCTGACTTAGAGCAGCTCTCCTTCCAGCCGCCATTGACTGACAATTGGACAAAGTTATCTTTGACAAACACTGTGAACAGGTCTTATTCACAGGCAGAATAAGTGGTTACATTTGTGGTGTCATTTGAGGGCCCCAGGGGAGGACCCTTGCTGAAAAATCTTCCAGCCGGCTAGTGTCTGAATTTCTTCCTTTAAGGAAATTCCTATCTTTGTGGCCAGCAGTGCCCTCTTTCTGAAGAATGCAGAAGTACCACATGGAATCCTCGCCCGAATATGGCTTGTAGATCACCCCCTGCTTGGCTTCATGAACCCCAGTGGGTGCCTAAGTCCTGTAAGAGTCTGACCTACTTCATCTCTGCCCTTGGAAGTCAGATGGAAGGTTCTGATTTTTCTATCCTCTGCTCCTACTTGCTAACGCCATAAGCTTGTTAATCATTGTTGTTCCAAACAGTTGTTGTCAATGTGTCAGATTTAGATTTGTGGTCTCAGAAAATGTTTTATTGGAACAAATTAAAGCCTATGTTTGGTACTATAGACAAATCTGTATTTTCAAAACCTTGATTTTGGTTGTGCTTTTGGTAGTTTTGAGCTTTCTTTAAATGGCTTATGTAGTTGTGAACTTTTGCTAATGATGTGGCTCAAAAAGGGGTTACAAACACACACAACACACACACAAACACTAGGCTTTACACTGTGTAAAGTGGTTTACTTACGTGGGGGTGCCAATATTGTACTAGTATTGCTTTAAGTTGGACATTGTAATAAGTGGGGTGGGGGGGCGCCGGAAGAAAAATAAAAAGAAATAAAGTTTTAAATGACTTTGTGTAACTTTATATTCCGAAAACAATACTCTCACAGAATATAACTGAGAATCCATTTTAACTCCAAAATCAAAGTTTTTTTTTCAAGTCACAAAACCCCAAACTATTTTTTTACTATGTTCCTCACTCTGGGTAAAATTATGTTATTTAGAAATAAATGATAAAATTACCAGATTCCAAAAATCAAGTGTCCTTTAGCAGCTGCTAGAAGTAGAGCTCAAGGAACTTTCATTTTCTTCATTCTCAATGCCCCCTAGGTGATTTAGGGAGCTGAGCTCACATAATACCCTAAGTGGTTTTATAGGGAGTTGGGATTCAAACTCCCGGCTTTGATTTTTGTCCAGGGCTGATCTCTTTAACAGATTATCTTTCTCAGAGCAAAGCTTACAAGCAGGCCCAACTTCTCAAGGTCTTTCATTCTGCCTACTGTAATAGGTGGCAGAAAAGTTACTATGGAAGATTTCATTTTTGGGGACTGGTTTGAAATGGGCAGGAGGGAGGGAGGAGACATACAAAGCAAATTTCACATTCCAGTTTCGCTCGGGATTGGCCCGCATCCAAGATTCAGATTAGTATATTGTAATAATACACGACAAAGCAGGAAGACACAAACAGGAGAATCAAAATATCCAGTGGGCAAGTCTTATCAGTGAAGCTGCAAGAACCACAAGTTACTCCTGGCATACCTGCTAAAAGTAGCCAGTCTGGGTTTGGAGAATTTCTGCAATTTGAACCATTTTAGCTTAGGAAACCATGTATCTTTTGTCAGGAGTTACTTTTCTTTCCACTCAGTGTTGAGGTGTCAGGAAATTGGGACAGAGAGGCGGTGGATGGAATAGTTTTTAAAAATCTACTTTGTAATTAAATTAGTTTGGGGGTACAATTGAGTCAAATCATTGCCAAAAAATAACAATATGTTAAAATATGGAACAATAACTGGTGGAGCAACAGGGAGTTCAAGCTTTAAAGCATTAGGAATAGGAACCAGAAGTTCTTAGTAAAGACATAATATAAAAATGACCTATGCGTATACGTTTGCTTGGAATTATTTTTTTTTAAAACCTAGTAAAGTATAGTTCAGTCGTTTCCCTAGGCCAGGTAGA
Source organism: Condylura cristata (assembly GCF_000260355.1). Lineage (NCBI taxonomy): Eukaryota > Metazoa > Chordata > Mammalia > Eulipotyphla > Talpidae > Condylura > Condylura cristata. The sequence continues at coordinate 33,418,375 of NW_004567120.1, forward strand.
TGACCTCTGGCTATGTGCTCTCCACTGTTGTATGTTGGTGCATACTTATCCCTGAAGAAGGCCACAGTCTATTAGGCTCAGCGTACAGCATACCGTACAGCATAAATCACCCCTTCCGGAGGTCAAGGAGAAAAGAAAGTTCAGGGAGAAACTTCTGTCTGGGTTCCCTAACTGGTTCCTCTTCCTGAGTCCAGCAGACCCCTACCTGGCCCATTTGCATCCGGGCCCAGGATTTCAGGAGCTATCTTTATAATGATAAAGGTCGTTCCTTGTCATCCCATACCTTCCGTGTTTCTGTGACCTGCAAAATATCTTGAAAAAGGTTCCAAAGGCAGGCCCTCCGTGGTGGTGCAGCGGGCTAAAGCACAACACTAAGAAGCTAAAGCTACTTCCTCATGAGTTTGATCCCTGCCTGCCCTGAGGTGATCCATATGGCGCACAGACTGCTCCTGACTGGCCCGCTGCTCCCCTCAGCAGTGTACTTCATAGATCTGCCTGTTCTGCTCCCCACTCTGTCTGTGGTGAATCCTCTCACCACCCCTGCACCTCTGGCCTGTACCTCAGTTTTGTATGCACAAATAAATAAATCTTTAAAAAAAAAAGAAGGTTCCAAAGGCAAAGGTGCTCCAGACTACCTGTTATTAGGGAGTTCATTCTGTGAACACTCAGGGAGACAACCGGAACCAGGTCCTCGTGGCAACATGGGTGTTGTTTAAACCGCTCAGGTCTCACGCCCAGTGGGAAGCCACTAGGGGTCCCTGGGTGCTTAGCGTCCATCACCACAGTTCTGCTGTTATGGTGAGCCTCCCTAAAGGCTTGGGCTCCTGTCAGCCCTGGAGAACTTCTCCACAGCAAGCCTCTGCTCTGCTCACTACCTTTGCTGTGTGGGCCTCCCTGCTTTTCTGCTACTCCAACCATGTCTGCTATTCCCCTAATCACACTCCCTGGGAGAGCTCTTATTGGCTCAGTGAGTCAAATTCAATTTAGAACACAGGGCTGCTCTCTCAGACCTCTGGGCAGCCTTCCGGCTAGGGTGGCTGCATCACACCAAAAGGCTTAAGGAACCTTTTGGTCACCTGCTGACAGGGGCTGGGGAAACATCAACCACTCTCTCACAGGCAGTAGGGCTGTGCAGCATAGTTTCACCTATGCTGAGAACCCGGTAAGGAATGAAATGGGAGCCCAATACCACATTGCAGAAAACAGCTGTGTGCTATTTTTGGTTCCAGGAAGAAATACTTCGCAATGTTTAAGTGGGCCTAATAGAACTCCTGTTGCCTGTATCAGAAACATGCCTGCCAGTTTAGTTCCCTGAAAGTTTCCACTAGAACTAAACTTTACGAGAAAGAAATACAATTAAAAAAAAAAAACAGAAAAATCCAGGCTACTAGTTAAAATTCGCTGTTATGGTTGAAACCAGACCCATACTCAATGGCTAAGTTTAGATGCAAACGTCCGGGGAATAGGAGAAATAATTTCTCCTGGGAATCGTTCCCCCACTCACATCTGGGTTGTGGTATTTATGTATGTACGTAATGGGTTTCTTGCTACTTTTAAATGAACTAGTATTTTTAAACACCTGTTTTAATCTTAGTATGACAAATATTGATCAATAAAATCCCCATAAAGAAAACCCTTTCCAGTCTTCAATCATTTTAAGTGCAAAATGGTCCTGTGACCATTTTGATTACCCCTGTTCTCCAGCAGCCTGTACTACTATCATTTCCCGCCCCTGGGATCGAGTCTCTGCTGTTGCGCTGTGGTATGGACTGCTTTGTCCCCAGCACCTAGCACAGTGCCTGGCACTCGGTGGGTGATCAGTAAATATCTGCCCCACCGAAAAACATTGTTGGGAGTGACCAAAGATTTACTGACAAGGACTGAATTCGGGCGGTAAAGAATTGAGCCTTGCATCCAAGCTTGATAAGGTGGTAATAAACTGACCTTGCATCCAGGATGGGACTAGCTGAAGGTGACAGCGAACTGGGCCTCACAGCAAGGACACAGCGCTGAGTCACCCCTTTGGAGTCTGAGTTTAGAATCTATATGAGACCCTTCCCCCTTATTGAATGGGCAGTAGCTGCAGACCCCACTCTAGGGGCTCCCTCTCAGCTGCTGTCCCGCAGCAATAAACTCTGCTTGCTCAGCCTTTCTGCCTCCCGCCTTCCTTTCTTGCTGCTGGTCACAGAAGTTGGGACAAAACAAACATCAGTTCATTTTCCGCATTGGGTGTAATCTAGGCGTTTGGAGGGCAAGCTGCTGTGTGGTTCTAAAAGATTTTTTTAAGAACGAAGCTGTTAGGTGCGTAAAGTAAGTTTCAGGTTGGGAGCTTGAGCACCTGAGTTTCTAAGCACAAGAAGCAGGCCCTTAACTGCAGCCAGGGTTCCCTATTCCCACAGGCCACCCCCTGGTGGAGAAAGGTACCGGGAGATGAAGGGGGGGGTGAGGTTTGGGAAAAGAGGGTGGTCCTTCCACCTGTCCTTCTAGGGTTCAAGTGTTGGTTCATACAAGCATTGCTCATTGCCACACTCATGCAACACGCACTAGGTGCCAGACCCCCAGCGCTTGCGCCACGCAAAACGCGGGCCGGCGCGTACCCAAGGGAAGTCCGAAAAGCACAAGAAAAAGACGCGTTTCCCACGTGGAGGCGAGGCCTGGGCGCAAACGCCGCCGTCTCTTCAGCCCGTGAACCCGGCTGGCGCGCCCGCCCACTCCCAAGATGGCGGCGCCAGGCGCAGCCTCGCTGCCCAGCCAGCAGGGTTACTCCGTCGCCTCGGAGCGGCCGGCAGGGCTCGCCGCCTACTGCG
>NW_004567120.1:33421703-33424941 GCF_000260355.1 Condylura cristata
GGGGCGCGGGCCGCGCGCGGCTGACCGGCTCCTGTCTGTGTTCCCCGCGGGCGTCATCTCGGCCTCTCCGCCCGCCTGGACCCTGCCCCTGGGTTAGGTCGCCAACATGAGTGGCCACAACTTGGAAGGACACGACGAGTTTGACGAGCAGCTGCGAATGCAAGAATTGTACGGAGACCCCAAGGGCGGTGACACCCAGAAGGAGCCGGGCGGTGAAAACGACACCTTCGGCCAGCCGCCGGCGGACACCCCCTACGAGTGGGACCTGGACAAGAAGGCTTGGTTCCCCAAGGTAGGAGCGTGGTCCTGGCGCCTCCGCGGAGCGGGGCCCCCCTGGCCAGCCTCGAGGGGCGCTCTGGTCCGTTTCCTTGGCGGAGGTCCTGGGTTAGAGACCTCAGGGATAGTGACGTTTCTTTTTGTTGTTCTGTGGCTAGATCTTCAGAGACAGAGGTCTGAAATGTGTCTCACTCTTGCGCCTCTTCAGTGCCTAATTCTCTCTACTCTGAAGGTCACAGTTGGCCGTTATACTGGTGACTGCTTTTTATGGCAAAGAGGAAAAATACCACAAGTAATTTAGTAGTTGATAATCGCAGATAGCCAACCTCATTGATCCTAGGTGTTATGTGAAAAATGCATCCTCTTAAAGTGAAGGCAAGTCGCCGTTGATATATCTTCATGGGTTGAATTTTGCGCCTTTCAACTTTCTTGATAAATGCTGTCTGTAGGCCTGTGTGTCTGAACCATGTGACCACAAGATATGACTGAAGGTGCAAAGATGATGGATGGGAAAGATCAGTCTGTTGGTTGAGAGGACTTGGGGATTGTTCAGTGTTTTGTGTCGGCTTCTAAGTAAAATAGCTGGTGTTAAACTTGGTTGTGCAAACTTGTTGGTAAAAGTTTAATGGGCCTGGGGGGAGGGGGGAAGAATACCCAAAACAAACCATTGTTTCCATTGTGTAATTGACTTGTTATTTTAAAAAATGTTTATTTCCATGTTTTTCTTTCCTTTTTTGTGTATCTGTTCCATCCCTTCCAAACTGTTAGGTTTAGTGTTTCCCTTTTGTATGGGTAATGCCAGCTGGAGAACAGATGTGGTTTCTTCAGTCTCCTGAGGGTTTTTGCAATAGTCTGATAGTGGATCAATTGTGTCTTATCTTTTATGTTATGGAAACCTATACTTCTTGAAACTTGGAGTTTAAAAAGTCCCCCATCTCTCCCTGTCCCCAACATTGATTGGCATGAAGATATAACTACATTTCTTTCATTGTGCAACCGTGCCTTTTGTTCTCCTTGAAAGCCATGAGGATTTGTTCTTAATGTGTCCTGACACTAAGTGACTATATGATTAAATTAGTGAGTTCAGTATTTATTATGATTGTTAGCCACATTCTTTCTACACCAACTCGGAGTACTGTTCTGTGTGTTCTCTGCGTAGATATTTAAGTATTTTGTGTACATAACCTTTTGTGTATCTAGATAGTAAAAGAAAAATGGATTCTGTTGTTAAATTATTAGTTGACTATTGGCTCTTCTGTTTCATTGTTATCCAGTACTTCTTTGTTATTTGTGGTTGTAGCCTCAGTCAAAGAGGCTGTAATAGATAAATCACAGGTGGTAACTTACATGTAGTCATTTATAAATGAAAAAGCTAGAAAAGGTGCCAACATCAGTAAAAGCCTTAAGGACCTCTGACCTTTGTATTCACAATCCAAATACCTATGTATTACTTTTTACCATTTTACACATAGTTTCCTATGGCAGGTATTCCTGCATTTACATTGTAATGACAAGTGTCATCTACAGAAACATTTCCATGTTTAAATGAATATGCTGTAATTTAACATGGTATAAATTCTTGGTGGGGGGGGGACCATTTTTTAATGGCCACATATATGTATGCTGAAATTTTTTAGATCACTGAAGATTTCATCGCTACGTATCAGGCCAATTATGGCTTTTCTAGTGATGGTGCATCCAGCTCTTCTGCAAGTGTGCAAGATGTGAGTGGTAGGACTGGAGAGGAACCGCCACAAAGAAAAACCCCTGAACCCAGTGATTCCAAAAAGCGGGGAGAAAAAAGAAAGACCGAGTCAGGCAAGTGGAGCTAACTAGCAAAATATGGGCATAAAAATGAAAAGTGTGTATACATACAGCCCCTTTTGGAGGCTTATAATAACTTTAAGGGAAACATAAAATGAGGGTTTTTTTTTTAACATATTGTTTGGGTTAGTTTGTTGTCTGTTGTGCTGACTTTTGCTCATTGTTGGGCTGTTTCAATTTGGTGCCTCACTTGCTCCCTTTGCAAAATTGAGCTGTTAATAGGGAGTTTTCAAAAGTTCTGTTCATACTTTGGGGTCAGTTTTTCTTTGGCTTGGCCATATTTGACTTAGTAGATTGGAGTCAGAAGGCAACTTATGCCAGAGTCTAAAGTCAGTGCAGGATGGGTTTTTTAAGGTAGTGTCAGGATCACAAAGAACCAAGGTAAACCAGCCATCTTTTTTGAGACAGAGCTCTGAAACTAATTATCTGTCGAAAAATCCAAACACTTTGAAAACTGGATGGTGGTTTGAGTTAGTCTGTCTTGTCTAAGGGTGAGAGAAAGTTTCTGGAAGTTTTGAGAAACTGCTACATTGTTAAGATTTCATAACATGACTTCTCTTGCTTGTGTTTTATTGATTGACTTAATTCATTTTGACTTGTAGGATGGTTTCATGTTGAAGAAGACAGAAATACAAATGTTTATGTGTCTGGTATGTATATTTTTTAAAACAAATTTCAAGTCTATGGGAACACAGTTTATGTCATAGAATGCTGAGATTCAAGCTTCCTTCTCATATAAATAGTCCCCACTCTCCCTCAAATAAAACAAATTTGGAGTAGAAAATACTTGATTAGAGAAATGTTTTGCAAAGTGAATTTTAGTTTTCAATGTCTCTAAAGTCTTTATCATTGTGTCATTTCTTTTGCTTAGCTCTTTATGTGCATAAAGAATTTATTACAGAACAAAGAGAAATTTAGTGTATGAAATTTGCATGCCATTTGATTTGTTTCCTTGAGGTAACTTACAGCTCTTTTCCCCTTCAGATTCAGTAATGCAAGGCTTAAGCAGCATATTTTTTTAAAAGATTTATTTATGCGTACAGAACTGGGGTACAGGCCAGAGGCTCAGGGGCGGTGAGACAGAGTGGGGAGCAGAACAGGCAGATGGATGAAGTACACTGCTGAGGGGAGCAGTGGG
>NW_004567120.1:33425041-33445590 GCF_000260355.1 Condylura cristata
GGACTCACACCGGAGCAGCTGAGTCTAGCTTGCATCACTGCTGAGGGGAGCCGCGGGCAGGTCAGGAGAGGTCTGCCACGCCATGTGGTCACCTCCGGGGCAGGCGGGAATCGAACTCTTGTGGAAGTGGTTTTAGCTTCTCAGTGCTGTGCTTTAACCCTCTGCGCACCAGGGAGGGCCGTATCTGTCAACTTTTATCCCCTAATATTACAGGTTTGCCTCCAGACATCACAGTGGATGAATTTATACAGCTCATGTCCAAATTTGGCATTATTATGAGAGATCCTCAAACAGAAGAATTTAAGGTCAAGCTTTACAAAGATAATCAAGGAAATCTTAAAGGTGATGGGCTATGCTGTTATTTGAAGGTTAGTTACATGATCAGATGATTTGCTCAGATCTCCATTTTTAGCCCAGGAACCAGGAGTGTTATTTTGTAGAGGTGAAAAGCAAAACTAAGAACTATTCAAAACATTGTATGAAGAGAACAGAAATTGCAATTTGTGCTTGTGTGTACCACACTGGTAAAGCATTTGGTGGTCTTTCTATGGAAAAATATGTTGTCAAATCAAACTTGTTTTGTATTATAAGAATTCTTATTGCAGAGACCTAGGAATTTTCAGTCTTACTCAGAATGAATTCAGTTTTTAAAAATCCCCAAAGAAAAGAAGGCAGTAACATTTCTTTGCCCCTTGGGGTGAATTAAACCAGGGTTCAGCAAATAAAGTTTTATTGGGGCACAACCACACTGGTTAATTTACATATTTATCTAATAACTGCTTTTGTATGTCAGCATCAGGGGTGTGTGGTTTTAGCACAGACAGTGTGGTCCACAAAGCTTTAATATATTTACTAACTAGTACTTTATAAAAGAAGTCTTCTGGCGCCTGAATTCAACCATAAAGAATATGATGGTTTATGTTTGCCTTTCTGAAATAGTTTTTGAATGGAAAAAAGAAAATGGTTGTAACAAATTTGCAGAACTGTGTGTCCATGATACTAAATGGTTGTAACAAATTTGCAGAACTGTGTGTCCATGATACTAAAACTTAGAGTAAAAAATTTGCAGAACTGTATATTCATGACACTAAAAGTTATCCAGAGAGAGCACGTTGTCAAGGTTGCCATCATTTCTGGAACAGCCATTACCTTAGGAGCTTGTGTTTCACATTATTGGGGGGGTACAAAAGAAACAGGCATGATGATGACAGACTTTTGTCATAGGAGCTGAAAATGACTGCAAAGTAAAATCAGAGTGACACAGCAGTATAAACACCAGGGGTGTGTTGTGAGTCCCAGCCTTCTGATGGGACTGGAAGGGCGTGGGGTTAAACTGACTGCTTTTGGGGAGGTGCACTTTGGACCTGGTTCTTGAGCATGATGGGGATGGTGGCACATGAGGATGACCATTGTAGGGAAGGCGTTATGTGATTGTTAACACGGAAGGAATTTGGGAGTTTCGCAAGTGCCTCAAAGATTATTAAAAATCTAGGAACAGATTAATAAGGGGATTGATCGGATTTTAAAATTTTTAATAAAAATATTAAATATGTGTAATTTGTGACCCAGATTGGCAAACCAGTAAATTAAGTTACAAAAGATATAGTTAATTGCTCCAGGTTCCGTATTTGTGCTTAGCTGAGTTGAATTGTCCTCCTCTGATCTAGGTCCTCATGTCTTCAACTTTGTGTAAGGCTGACAGCCCTCCATTTCTGTAGGCCCCAGAATCCACCAGTGTATTTCACGTGCAGGCCATTGGTAATCTTTTAGTTCTCGGTCTATTCCAGACCTACGTTTTAGTTGCTGAACAAAAAGGTGAAAGGCTAACTATACTATTCCCAAGTTCCTTGAGTCTAATCTTTGAGTGTTAGAAGAATTTCAGACTTGGAATGTCCCATTGAACTCATGCAGGTTGCCTTGTTCTGCAGATAAGAAAATGAGGCTCCAAGAGGCAAGTCTGCTTTTGTAATAATGAGCACTCGTGGAGCATCTACCATCTGCCAGTCACTGAGAACTTTACATAAGCAGTTCGCTGAATTTTGCTTTGCGCCCTCCGATGAAGGCATTACTGTTCCCTTTATAGGGGAAGAAATTGAGGCTCACGGAGCTTAAATAACTTGCCGAAGTTCACATTGCTGGTTGGAGACCTCTGTGTCCTCAACACAGCTTTTGTGATACATGTTCTGGAGTTCTTTATCTTAAAATAGGGAGTTAACAAGTCTTTATTGCAGGTATAGTCATTATTCATCTGACACAACTGAAGTTTTATTTTACTGTGTAACTTGCTGGCTATACCTTGTTTTGCCTTTATAAAGAGGGAATCTGTGGACCTCGCTTTGAAGCTCTTGGATGAAGATGAAATTAGAGGCTACAAATTACACGTTGAGGTTGCAAAGTTTCAACTGAAGGGGGAATATGACGCTTCAAAAAAGAAGAAGAAGTGCAAAGACTACAAGAAGAAATTGTCTCTGCAGCAGAAGTTTGTGGTTTTTTTTTTTCCTTTTTGAAAGAGCCACTTAGTTTTGTTCCACTGAGTATGCCTACAAATTATTTTAAAGGAATATCATTTGATCATTGGGAACTTTTTATATACGTTAGGATGATTTGATGGTGGTTTTCATTTTCTGGGATGTTTATTTAATGGGGTTGAAGGTAAAAGAGCCATCTCTTCCGAAAAATGTTGACCACCAGATTAACTAAGACAGATCAGGCTAGTGTACCAAAGTTCATTTTTGATGTGGATTGAACCTTGGCTACATCTGGATCTTGAATTCTTGTGTATAAGTTTGTTAGTAGGAACTGGAAATGATAGGTTTGTCATATTTGCTGTATATGATTTCATCAGGTTTCTATTTGGTTAATATGCTTTTTGAAATGTACTAGATTTAAGAAATGCATTAAGTGCTTTCCGTTGTCACGGGAGTGAGTTCTAGTGGCCCTCTGACACTGCATAAGCCAGTGAGAGAATCATCTGGCTGCGGGTACTTCTGATGTCCTGCCGCTAGTGTGGGAAAAGGTGAAATCGACACCTTCATACTGTGCAAGTAAGAGTAAAACTTAGGGTGTAACACTGAATAGTTTCACATGTTTCAGTGCAGTGAGTTCTTTGTAATCATAAAGTACCTAAAACCAATGTATAACTTGAACAGTTTTTAACTCTTAACGTGTAAGTACAATTAAGCAGTAGTTCCCAGGATCTCACTGGAATATTTGTAATCAAACAGCAGTCCTGGAAAAAAATTATTCTGGGAATTTCAGATACTGGATCCTTCTTTTACCTGCCCATTATTTTTCTTTTGGAGAGTTCTCTGAGTGGAATGGTGACTAATACACATCATTGTTTAAGAATCAAATATCATAATTAAATTCTCAATAAAGTATTGTATTCATTTTTTCCCTCAAGCAAGTAGGAAATGAAATTCACAATTTCTTCTTTGTTGCATTAGGCAGTTGGATTGGAGACCTGAGAGAAAAGCCGGACCATCTCGAATGCGCCATGAGCGAGTTGTCATCATCAAAAATATGTTTCATCCTATGGATTTTGAGGTAGGAGACAGTGACAGGAACAATGACATGCTTGCCTTAGGGGAGTCAAGGGTCACCCTGGTGGCACAAGGGTTAAAGCACAGCACTATGAAGCAGTCTGCAGCCACTGCAGCACGAGTTCGATCCCTGGCCAGGGGGGTGGTTCACATGGCCCAGCAGACCTCTCCTGGCCTGTCTGCTGCTCCCCTCAGCAGTGGATTTCAGTGTATCCACCTGTTCTGCTCCCCACTCTGTCTCTGGTATATCCTCTCATCTCCCATACCTCTGTCCTACACCCCTGTTGTATGCATAAATAAATATTTAACAAAAATAGAGTGCAGTGTTCCCCTCACCCCTTCTTTCTCACAACACATCCTACATGCTGATGTAGTAGTCAGGGTAGGAAAGTGCAGTCAGGAATCAGTCTGAGTTTTCAGTTCCTCCAAGGCTTAGCCCAGTGTTCTTTTAGTCGTCTCCCTGGTAAGACTTTAATACCCAGTTGGTGGCCCAAAATCATTAAAGGTTTGTGGGAGCTGCTGGTGGATGTGGAGTGTAGTACAAATAGACTGATTTCAGCGGAGAAGACCAGTTTTACATGTGTCAGTGAAAATTTTGCTTTGATGCCAAAAAGTTTGAGCCTTAAGAAAAAGAGTCTCAGTTTAATGAAATAAAGCCCCAGATGTTTATAGTGGAGGTTGTTTCTCAGGGCCTAATTTTTATAGAACCATTTAGTGGTTATTACAAGACTTTCTAATCCTCAATGCCTATGTAAAACCCAAGGACAGCAACTAAATGTGAGTAGGCAAGAGGAGCCACTAGAGTGGGTTAAGGAACAGGGATTGTTGCCTCATTGGGTAGGGTGCAGGGTGCTGTGTTCTGCCTCTGTCTGTTGGTCTAGACCGGTGGCATTGCTCGTGGAAGAACAGTTCTTTATTTTCTGCTGCATTCTGAAGTTAACGATAACAAGTAACACATAGGAAAGAAAATGGAAAATTCCAGATTTACAAATGATCTGGTTGCAAGCCAACCAACTCTTGCTGTATTTGTGCATGTAACAGAGTCAGCTGGCAATGTTTAGTCCCCTTACAGGGGCCCCGAATGGTCTGCTGTGCGCTGCCCTGGCCAAGAGGGTCGGGTTTACCGGACACCCATTTGTGGACATCGGGAAGCTGTGTGGTCTGTTTATAATGTTGCTTGATGTCTTTGGACGAGAATCCTGAAGAATCTTGAAGTCTAACAGCTACCTTAGACTTGTAGTGATAATAAACTGTGTTAAAATAGTTCACATGTACACATGCACAATAGTTGCTCTTTGAAAAGCTGTTCTTGCCAGGTGGCTTGACAGGCATGTGGAGCTGGGGCCGCTAGGTGCCACTCCGCAGCCTCCTGTGACTGGTCACGTTTCTGCCTCCTTGTCAGTAGTTGGTTTTGTTGTTATTCTTAGGTGACCTATTAATTTCTGTGATTTGAGGTCACTGATTAAACATCCCATGCTCCTAATGCTTGAAATTTAATTCAGACTCTCTGGAACTCTGCAAGCTGAAGTCATCCTGTAATGACATCTGTTTCCGTTTCTGCCTCCTGTCTTGCCTGTCGAGACACTGCATTTGAGTCTAGCTCTCAACCTGGAGCGACTTAGATTTTCCTAACTTAACAAATATTCTTTCCTTCAAAAAGCCAACAGGAGCTCTACCTCGTTCCCAGTATTTGGATTGTGACTGGCCCACAGTAGGCCCTCAGTATGTCTGTATTTTAATAAGCCCTCAACATTTATATGAAGGAAAGGTGAGAGAATGGTGGAATCAACTCCCTGTTATTCATTCTCCCAGTAGGTAAATATTTTCTCTTTAGCATCTTTATAGATGAGGTTTTCTGTTCAGATGCTTCTGCCATGACACCTGGAGGCTTTGATAGAGAAAGAAGATTCTCCCTTCCATGGTGGAATCATGTTTAAATTTAAGATGTGTTTACTAATTTGAAAGAATTTTGTTTTTAATAAAATTCTGCTTTCCCTTGGCAAGTAATTGAAGTGGCAGAATTAGTTTATCAAGCTCTTAAAAAGAACTTGTTGGCTGTTCACTGTGTGTAAAAGACTGCCTGTGTGAGGCGCTCAGAACTCAGTAAGAAGGGCCCGTCTTCTGGGGCCAGCCATGCGCACCCCCGCGCCAGAAGCCCGGGTGTGACTTCACCGAGTGACTGCTTGCGCCATGCTCCATTCCTCTCAGGTCTTAACCACTTTTTGGGAAGCAATTTGTCATCTCCCTAGAGCAGGAGAAATGCAGGATCCTGCAGGCTGCAGTTTTAAAGTCTCATATCTGTAGAACTTTTATATTTTTGAGTTTAAATTCAATTTCTTTAGCTATCAGTTTTTGTTTTTTGAGAGAGCTTTGGGAGTTCTTTACAATTCCTCTTTAGTTGGTAAGAAAAATAAAAACCTGTGAGATAGATTAACTGCTAAAAAGTGTTAAGTCTGCTAGAAACGTGTATCTTTGTATGTAATTGAAATTCAAGTCAATGCTGTAATTTATTATGAGCCTTTATTGTGGCTTGGACTTGATTCTTAATTCTCATAGGGAGTCTTAAATCCTTTTGTTACCGGAGGAGAGCTGCTTGAACTCAAGACCACCAGAAGCAACTGCTTGAGTATTTGTAAACAGACTTGTAGTTGCAAGAAAACAATAGCTGAAAATGTATTTTATTACTGCCAAGTAACACTCCTCATTTGTGTGATTCTGTAGCAATTGGTAGGAGATGAGAATATATATCTATGTATGGGAGGTTTACCCTGTGAGTTAAACAGACCCTTGGAAGCAGGAGAAACAATCTTACAACAGTTACTCAACCAAAGGGACCTCTGTATTGGTACAGCATTTCTGTAAATAGGCATCTATGCAAAACACAAAGCAAAGGGTTCTCATGGCTCTTGTGACACCCCGCAGTGAGGATTTTGTGTCTGATTCCATGTAAAGGGGTTTCCATGCCCCTTCCTGCCTTCTCTGCCACTGCACACTCACTGCTGCCTACTGACTTGTCCACTTCCTCCCCCTTCAAGCGGGTGCACCTGTAGAAGCAGGTCATGGTGATCTGACTGCATTTGATTTTTATTTGTCTTAAATTTTGTAGACTGCAGACAAACCTTTTGTAATTTGTTGGTTTCACAAAGCAAGAAAATTGATTCTTGGGATTTGTACCTAAAAAAGAAAGGCAAACCTCTTTTAACCCTGTGCCATTTTGCAGGATGATCCATTGGTGCTGAATGAGATCAGAGAAGACCTTCGAGTAGAGTGTGCAAAGTTTGGACAAATTAGGAAGCTCCTTCTCTTCGATGTAAGTTCATGGCTGGGACAAAGGATCCTTAAAGCATTGAATCTTCTGGCTTAATAAGTGATTACCAGATGGCAATCTGTCCGGTCCCCCCCCCCCCACTCCCAGGGGACTGCTTTATGGAGCTGGTCTGCTGTCTGGTAGGAGTCATTTCTTAGCAGTAGTTCCATGGACCTGGGTTACAAGTCAGGGCTCTGCTGGGCTTTGTATATGTGATTCGTTCTCTTTTTCATCAGTTTAGAATACCTGGTCAAATGTAAAAAAAAAAAAAAAAAAAAGTACAAGGACAATGGATGAAATCTTATGGCTTCCTATTGGCCACATTTCCCCTTGTAAGTTATTCTTTTCTGAATTTGGAGAAGAACAATCCAAAGAGTATCCTTCCGTATGTTCCCCTTCTCACTTTTTTTTACTTCTCAAATGGACATGAATGATTAAAGACAGCAGTTACTGAGTGAGTGCCACCAGCTACTGACAGGTGCTCTCGTTTGATCTTCGCAACCCTTTGAGTTAGGTGGGTGCTATTATACCCATTTTACAGATAAGAAGGCTGAAACTAGGGGTTGGATGCCTAGCCCAAGGTCAGTGAGCTGGTGAACGACAGAGCCAAGATTTAATTAGAGGGCTCTTTGATTTCTGCATCTACGCTTAATGCTTAACAAGTTTACTTTCTTGCCTCTCACTAGACTATTGTCAGCAGAAGCGTTTCCAAAGGTATTGTGTTTGGTTCTTGCTAAACAAGATTCAGCTGAAGAACCAACTAGGGAAGAAAAGACTGTACAGAAAATGCTGACGTGTAGAACCTTTACTGCTTAGCTACTTTGTCAAGCGTGTATGGTTTTTTAAGCCTCAGTTTCCTTTCTCTCTCCTTTCCCTCCTTCTCTGGTCCCCCTCCCTCCCTTCCTTACCCATCCTCTCCTCTTCCTTATCCACCTCTTCCACTTCCTCCTCCTTTTCTTGTGTTTGTAGAGACACCCAGATGGAGTGGCCTCTGTGTCCTTCAGGGATCCAGAGGAAGCTGATTATTGCATTCAAACACTTGACGGACGATGGTTTGGTGGCCGTCAAATCACAGCAGAAGCTTGGGATGGGACTACAGATTATCAGGTAAATGCTGCAACTGTCAAGAACACCAGTTGTTTCATCACAAACAACTACTAATCTAGCAATCCTTCAGCTAAGTTTCGGGTTCTGTTTATTAACAATACTTCTTTTAAATAATACTTTGCATGCAGAAGGTAAACAGAAAAATATTTTGGTCTTTCAATTTGTAAGTCTGAAATTTTGAGGATTGCTGAGAACTGAGAACTCCTTAAATCAAAACATTGCTGTTCTTTTCTGTGTTAAAAATTAGAGCCAGAGCTGAAATGCCAACTTTTTACTTGATGAGACATTTCTGTAGTGCTCTGGTGTTTAGCATTTATTGAAGTGATCTCATTTACAGTTTAACCCTAGAAAATCTAAATGTAAAGTTGAAAACTGAAGCTAGGGAATTGCTTCGGTTACCTAAGAAGACATGCTTTATAACAATCAGAGTACTTTTATTGATATTAGAAGTACTCATTGTTGACTAATTTTTTGGTCTAAAACTGATTGTAATGACAGTTTACACTTACACACAGGTGGAAGAAACCACAAGAGAAAGGGAGGAAAGGCTGAGAGGATGGGAGGCTTTCCTCAATGCTCCTGAAGCCAACAGAGGCCTTCAGCGTTCAAATTCTGTCTGTGCTTCAGAAAGGGCAGGACCTTCCAGAGTGAGGCATTTTTCCGAGCACCCTAGCACATCTAAAGCGAATGCTCAAGAAGCCATAAGTGACATGGCATTTGAAGAACCTGTAGAGGAAAAGAAATTTGGAAAAGTAGAAGATGGAGAATTTGAAGAAGATGCATCAGGAAAAAATCCTAAAGAAGCTGGCCCTGAAAAGGTGGCTGAAGTAAGTTATCCCCCCAAAAAACTTGAAGAAGGCTGCCTCGAGAATCAGTCTGAGGAAGCCTGCCTCAAAAGAAAGCATGATGAAGACGGCCCTGGAAGAGAATCTGGAGAAAGCAGCGTGGGAAAAGAGTTTAAAGATGGCAGTCCTAAAAAGGAAGCTAAGGAGAATGGTCCTGAAAAGGAATCAGAAAAGAAGAGACTCAAGAATGATTATGAGGAGAATGGCCTTGAAAAGGGGTTTGAAGAAGGTAGCCCTGACAAGGAGGGGAAAGAGAGCAGCTCCCCAAAGGAGTCTGAAGAAGATGTCTCAGAAGGAGACTCTGAAGACTGCTGTGAAAAGCATTTTGAAGGTGGCTCTGAGAAAGAATTTGAAGAGAATGGTCTCGGAAAAGATTTTGATGAAGATGACGCTGACAAAGATTTTAATGAAAATGTTCTTGAAAAAGAGCTAGAAGAAAATGACTCTGCAAGATCAGAATTTGATGATGACAGCTCTGAAAACATGTTAGATGAGGAAGGCTCTGAGAGAGACTTTGACCAAGAGTCGGAGGAAAAGGAAGAGGAGGAGGATACATATGAGAAGGTATTTGATGATGAATCTGATGAAAAAGAGGGTGAAGAAGATGCAGATGAAAAGGAGGAAGATGCAGATGAAAAGCTGTTTGAAGAGTCAGACGAAAAGGAGGATGAAGATGTAGCCATAAAGGAAGATGAAGACGCCGACGACAAGTTGTATGCATTCGAAGACGATGATTCCAGTGAGAAGCTGTTTGGCGACTCTGATGAGAGAGGGAGTGTAGGTGGTGTGGGGGACCCTAAGGAAGAAGGCCCCCTGTCCACAGGCAGCAGCTTTGTCCTCAGTAGTGATGACGACGACGATGACGACATTTAACCCCTTCAACGTGCTTTTTAGGGAAGACTCCTCCATCTCCATCTTGCCTGTTAGTCAGGGTAATCACAGTAGTGTCACATGAACATGTGCATAGGGGTAGAGCGCCGTCAGATTAATGTATTGATGTTTTCATTGTACTTCATGATTTTAAATACATGTTAAGTGGCTGTTCAGTTAAAACTTCATAGTTACAGTGCAAATAAACTGGATACATGTCCTTTGTCGGATTTGTTAAATGCATGCAGAATAATATTTTTTAAAAGTATTCTGATTGAAGTTTGTGATATTCAGAAATAAAAATTAAGTTGTTAATATGCAGACAGTGAAAACTGGCCTTGAGTTAAATTGCTGCTATTGCTTTATTCATACTAAAATTTGGTTTTTCTAATAGAGGACTAGAAACATCCCATAGGGGTCTCTTTGCTTCCAGCTTATGTTAGCACTTATTTCCCCATTTCCCTGCTATAAGCCAGGTGTTACCAAACTTCTAGAGTAAGTAACACTTTGGAGTTTTCCCTTAGCCAGTCTTTGCAAGTTACTTTTGTTTGCTGCCCTCTTTCTATGAACATTGACCCTTGGATGTGCAAGAGTGAACTTCCTGCATATATGCAGGAAGACATTAGAATTAAATCATGTACTGTTTGGACCCTTTTACAAGTTGATTAAAGTTAAGGAACCTCCCCTCAGAAATCTGTATGCACCCACTACACAACTTTTGGTATACAGTTTGGGGAGGGCCTTGGCACCTGGAACAGGCACTCCAACTTAAGAACTGCTTTTGTCATTCGTACTTCAGTGTTTTGTTCTAGAGTCAAGGTGCCCAGAACTGTGCTGAGTTGTGTAGTCCCAGTGCAATTCGGGTCTTGTTTATGCTTTCCAAATTCAGTATTGATGAATTGACTTCTGATGTAGAATTAAGAAGTTACTCATAAATTCGAAGTATTATAAAATAAACTGCAATGATGCTTTTTCATGATACAGCTGTAAGTGTAATCTTTACCCTCTCTTAGACAGGAAAGAATTATACTTCAAGCCAGATTTCTGAGGATTTTTTAGTTGCTGTATGGGATTTCTTAAAATCAGAATTTCCACCAACGATTCATCAATAAAAGGTGAAGAGGGCCCTCCCTGGTGGCGAAATGGTTAAAGCACAGCACTATGAGGCTGTCTGCAGCCACCATACCATGAGTTTGATCCCTGGCCAGGGAGGTGACCCACACTGTGGCAGACCTCCCCTGACCCACCTGCTGCTCCCCTCAGCAGAGTATTTCAGTCAGTCTGCCTGTTCTCCCTGCTCTGTCCTGGTGAATCATCCCCCTCACCTCTGACATTTACCCCAGTTATATTGTGTGTATAAATAAATCTTTTTAAAAAGGTGAAGAAAATTAAATATAGAAAAACTGCAAACCAAAATAATGTTCTCTTTGCAGATAAGCCAGGAGTGTGTAAACACTAAATGTGCCGGAGAATTGGTTTTTTAAACAAAAAATGCATTATCTCCCATGCACAGTAGTTGGGACCTGTGATCACAGCGTAAATTAGCTCTAGGACATTCGGTGGGTGCTGTTTTCATTCTAACTTCATTTGGTTGATGGCAAATACTTCTTTTTATATATACACCCTGGAGACAAGAGTCATAAACAGATACAAAATAGTAAATAATTTATGAGGTGACACAAGCAGCCCTGAGTGCACGCGACACAGTTGCCTGTTTACTAGGGAATCGGGTTTCACTGGTCCTGAAAATGGAATTAACTGTGAGGCAACAATACACAGTGTTGTCAAAGGAGAAATATGGGGGTGAATTTTAAGCACAGAATGTTCAATTACCTGATAATGTCTAAAGTAAATACTTAAGGCTAAAATACAGAATAATGTATTCAGTCCTGAGTGCATGGAGCAGAAGCGGCCTTGGGACGCCTCTAAGTGGCTCGAGTGTCCTGCTCTGAGTCCGCTAACTTGAAACTTCGCATTAGAAATTAAAAATACTACTGGCCTTCTGCATGATTTCACTCATGCAGTGAATATAAACGGACTATAAATGGGAAACCAGACAAAATTAAACCCTAGAAATTAAACTAGAATTGAGGCTCCCAGAGTGGGGGTGGGGACTCGAACTGTGGTGGAAGGTGATGGGCACCTTGGTGAAGGCGAGGTCTAGTATCTAAGCATCGTGTAGTGAGCTAGACCTCCATACATTGTGTTGCAAACCAAAGTTATTTCAATAATGTATTAAAAAATATTCCTGGTCTTGGCAGTATTACTGAAAGATTTGATGTCATTACTTCTTTCTACAAAGAACAAAACCCCAAGATGTGACAGGGCAAAAGCTAATTGTTCCAGGATCTGTTTTCTTCTCACGTAAATGACACTGGACTCGGGTAAGCCCCAGCTTGCCAAATAGAATCCATTTGGAAGCCACCTCTTTTTTCTTTTTAGAGTGGAACCTTTTGCTGTTGTAAGTTAGTGATTATGAGGCTTGCAGGAAAAATAGAAGTTAGCTAACTTTCTGAATACACCTTTCTCAAATAATAGGAATCATTTAAAAAAAGTAAATCAGGGGAGTAAAAGTAATTTTCAGTGCAGTGCTGAGAAGTGCTCTTAATTGGTTTGAACAAAGCTATGGCTTGGGGGACAGTAGGAGGCTTATAAATCTGCCCTTTGAGAATATTTGTCAGTGTTCTTTTTTTCAGAGGATTTTTATTGAGTGACATTGTTTTAGCACATTTCTCTAATGCTTTAGGGGAGTAGGGGGCAGATCTTAACCAGCACATCTTCAGTGCTAGAATCCCTTGGCAAAGCAACCCTGTTGGATATAATTCATTGTTTTGATATAACATTGATCTTTTTAAAAGTGGCACTTTGAAGTCATTTCTTATTTATTCTCTGCACACTAGGCAACATTCTGAGATCATATCACGTGCAGAGCCATCTACATGGGGGCCACTTCTGGCCCTGGCGTCCAGGTGTGCCGTAGCAGTGGCCCATCTGGTCAACAGAGTCCCAACTCCAAAGTGTGTGCCTTTCCCTCCAGTCACTTTATTTCATTTAAAATCACCTTTCTCAAGTGATTTTTTGCCTCTTGTACACCTCCTCTACATGGCTGGCTTTATATGTCTCTAAAAGAGATTGACCTGATGTAAGAAAAAATGTTAAAACTATTCCTTTCTAAAGTAAAAAGTCAAGGTTGCAAATAGCTAAATTCCTCACTTATCACAGCTCACTTGCTTGAGAAGATATTTCATGGTTTGAAATTTACTTTTCAGTATTCAGGGACTTGCAGATTGGTTTTACTTTTAGAACCAAGAGGTTGAAGAAAAGGCTCACTTATTTATGTATTTACAATTCCGGTTACTCTTTTAGCCTCGATATACCTGCAGGACCAGGCAGGTCTTCCAAACTCAGAACTTTTTATGTCCGAGTCCCCCACAATTGAGTTTGTTTTAAAACTCAAAAATACTGGGCTGTTCATTCAGACTATGGACTGTGCATGGTAGGTCTAGGGGTACAGGAACAAAGAATGAATTTGGGAGAGAGTAACAATGTGTGCATACATCTTTTAAGTGGCAGGGGCATCATATATGTTAAAAAATAAATTTAGATGACAGATGCTTAGAACAAATCCAGTCGGTGAAATACTAGACAGTTTGGTGGTGGGCGGGAGCGCAAAAAAAACCTTCAAGAGGGTAAGGAGGAGTTGACAGCTGAGCACCAAATAAGAATACGCCAGGTGAAGAGCAGGAGGAAGTTGGTTCCAGGGAGAGAATGGCAAGTGTGGAAAACCGAGGTCATCTGCGCCCATGTCCCAACCACTTGGCCCTTGTACCCAGGGCCACCACAGGAGTCCTGGCGAGCACTCCCTTCTAATATGGCCATTATTATCCAAGTTGTATTCGACTTTGTTATTTTTTCATAGGTAAAATGGCTGACACAGTAAGCTTGTAATGAATGGCATTTTTTAAATTTAACCACATAACTGACAATATTTCCTGCATTGTTATATTCCTGCATTTATATGCCTTGTTTAAGTTTTTATTCACTTAATTTCCCCCCTTGTTTCCATCAAAATTTTAAAAATCATCCAGGACATAGCCTTTTTCCTTTCAAGATTTATTTATTTATGCATACAAAAGCTGGGGTGTAGACCAGAGGTGTGGAGGAGCAGGGGGCGAGAGGATTCATCAGAGAGAGTGGGAGCAGAACACAGTTACACTGAAGGGGAGCTCATTGAGAGAAGCAGCAGGGAGAGGAGAGGTCTGCTGAGTGGCCAAGTGGGTCAGCCCCCAGGCTGGGGATGAGTAACTCAGGCTGCAGAAGTTGGGGTTAGCTTGGTAGTGCTGAGAGTTTAACCACTGGGCCACCAGTAAGCAAAAGCCAACATTGCGGTCAGTCCCAGGAGTTTTGCACAGATCAATGACATTCATGGTGTTACTTCACAGTTGTCTTGTAGTTGTATTGTGTATCACAAATTTGTTAGTGTTAAATGCAAGTTTATTTTTATCTATTGCGTTTGGAGGTAAGGTTGGTTGATAACATTGTGTGAGTGCCAGTGGCCAACATTATAAGTCAACATCATACCCTAACTGGGTGCTTACACTGAAAGGCTAGTTCCCATCTGTCACCATGAAACTGATCCCCTTCACTCAGCCACATCACCCCCTTCTCTTGTTATGCTCAGTGAAATAAGTCAGAGAAAGCAAACACCAGGTAATTTCACTCAAATGTGGGCTATCATTTTAAAAACACAAGTGTTCATATTTCGTTTAAAATACTGTTTACAATAACATATTGTTTATTATATCTTTTAAAAAATTCATAAAGTAGAATTTGCTGCATCTTAAATCATGTAGGTCTTAAATGTTGTTTGATTATGCCTAAACTGTGTGAACTCACAATCCCATTCACAATGGTGTATGTGAAAATGTTGTTGTCTCAGAATTCAGTTAATACTGAATGTTATTGATCCTGGAAATGTTTGCCAGTCTGAGAGCTGAAAATGTTACCTCATTGTAACTTGTTTTCCCCTAATTACTAGTGAAGTGTTGGTTTGAATGTTTGCTGACTCCTAGGATTTGTTTGCTCAAACCCTTTGTCAAATTTTCTGTTGACTAGTTTGCTTTTCTTAATGGTGTGTTGTTCTAATAATAGAGATAACAGTGTGCTGCCCTTTCTCTTCTAAGGTTGTGTTGGCTTTAGGCACACACAAGTTGTGTGTGTCAATCTGGAAATTGTTCTCATGACTTCCGAGCTTTGTGTCATGCCTAGAATGACCTCCCCATTTCGATATTATCCTTATTGTAATATCTTCCCCTACATGCATTCCTGTATATTCTCTTCATGGCTTAATGTTTACATCTTCAAGGAAGGCTGACACTGACTTTTGCATAAAACTTGAGAAACCAATGACAGGTGTGGGGGTGAAGAAAAGCTTGGTTTTAGACCTATTAAGCATGAGATAATTAATTAGAAGAGGGGACAGGGCTGGGGTGTAAATGGGAGGCTTGTGCACCTAGAAGATGTTTACATTGCTGGGGCTAGGGTCCTCAAAGCAGACATTAATTAGGGAATGGGGGATGGAGCCCAGAACCACTCAACACCTGAGGCACTCTGAGAGGTGCAGGTTGAGCAAAGGAGTTTGGCAAGAAAGAACCAGTGAAGTCAGAACAAAGCAGGAGAGAGTGATCCTGGGGAAGCCCAGAGACTGTTCCAAGACAAGGGTGTGGTCAAGCCCACTAAATGCACCAGGAGGTTGAGTAGGATGAAGACAGAGATGATACCGCATGTAGTGACTTGGAAGGGGCTGCTGACCTTGATGAGCAGATACGCGGCAGAGGTGAAAATGGAAGCCCCTGGCGTGTTCAGGAGTGAACAGAAAGGTGAGACATGGAGGTAGTAACCCACCGAGGAAACCCAATCCAGAAGCATTGCTGAGAGAAGGCAGGGGAGGAATAGAAAGGGCCGGGGCCAGGGGCTCAGAATGGCAGTCGGTGGAGACAGCGTACTACAAGCCGAAGAGAAAGGAATCACGGAGCTTTAATTCAGGTCTCTAAGTCATTTCATTTCCAAATGGACACACGATTGAATTGGTTCCACCAGTGGATGTGAATGACTATTCCCTACTGAAGCTCATTGTAACTTGTGTTTCCTTAATTACTAGTGCAGTATTGGTTCAAATGTTGCTGACTCTGCAAACTTCCTTTAGGACTTGTCTGTTCAAACAAACTTGCGATCCGTAAAATTGTGAAGTTCCCACCTGCACGTTAGTGTCTGTTCCAGGGCTCTTCCAGGACTTGGGTTTCCAAACGGAGACACCTTCCAGTCATGTGCATGGCTGTTTAGTGGTTTTGTTTCAACAATTAAGTTTTCAATTTATAAGGACTCTGATTCTCTGAGTGCTTCTTTTTCATAGCACACTCATTTTTCTATGGCTGCAATATTCTCTTGGACAGCTGTCAAGACACTAATTAGAATTAAAAGACTATTTTCCACATTAGCTTTTTCCTCAGAAGTCAGTTGTTTTGCTTGTTCATCTTACTTTTTCCCTATTATCCCGTGTCGGTTTTTCTTAAATGTTTGGTGATTGGTCATTTGTAAAAGGACTATATTGCTAACTTTTGGTATCTGCTCTGGGGCCCTCGGCAGCAGTGAAGGTTACTAGTCACCTGACAGGCTTTCTCCCTGAGCCAGTGGCTGGGGTGCACTGACTCCTCATAGTGAAGTGTGTGTGGGGAGCAGCCTTCAGCCCGAGCAGCTGTTAGTTCAGAGGTTGGGAGACTGTGTCGCTGGGTGCACAGTGCGTTAGAGGATCTCTCTCCTGTGTCCAGTTACCTTTTGCCTCCCTATCCTTATTGTGGCCCCTAAGTTACCTGAGCACTCCCCACTTCGGTGTCCAACCACCACGTCCATGCTGAGCTTCTGCTCTACACACAAGAAGTGGCTCAGGCAAAGCTTTACTAACCCCTGCTTCCCGCCCTGTGACTCTTTGCTAGCCCAGCTTTCTCAGCTTTTTTGGTATTCTACTTGGAAGCTTCACAATCGTGTCTCTAACATGTAACCGCTATTATTATGTTAGCAGAGTGTGTGGTCCACTCTGCAATTTCCAGAAATTTGTTATTTGTTTCTACAAGGTCATATAGAAGTAGCTTAACATGCAGGCTCTAGAGTCAGGCTGCCTGGCTTGGACAGGCTACTTGACCTTTCTGTGGCTCTGTTTAGTCATTAAAAAAATTGGATAATAGTAGTATCTGTCTTGTAGAATGATTTAAGTGGTTGAATACATGTAAATCGTTTCATGCAATAGCTGGCCCATTGAAAGCACTGAATGATTATTAGCCATTACATTGCTTTGGTCTGCGGGGGATGCTTTTTTCTGGCTTCCTAGCACTGCTCTGAATTTTTCGGCCTTCTTATCTTTACACTCCGTCTGGCATTTTCATGGAATTGTGGACAGAAGATGATTGAGCACATTGGCCTAGTCCAGGACCTTGAATAGCATAGCTCTAAGAGCCTAAGTGATGACCTAACAGAAAACTGTTTCAAAAATGGGGAAGAAATGAGAAATAACTTCCCCACATTGAGAATCTATGTAGTGACAGATCCTATACAAGAGTCAAGATGTCTTGTTTCCTTGTGCACTTGCGCTCCGCTCCATCTAAGAAGTAAGGAAATCAGCATGTAGGCAGGCACCCACCTCTGTGCCAGCCTGTCCCGTTGTGCCACCTCCCTCTTATGAGGAAGCACTCCCTTCTCCCAAAGTCAAGCTTTCCACTTGGACTTTTGTTTTTTCACATAGAACTGGGGTACAGGCCAGAGATGTGGAGGGTGAGAGGCTTCACCAGAGACAGAGCAGAGCGGGGAGCAGAACAGGCAGATAGATGAAGTACACTGCTGAGGGGAGCAGCGGGTGGGCCAGGAGAGGTCTGCCCCCCTATGTGGATGTCCTTGGGGCAGGCGGGAATCGAACCCATGGGGAAGTGACTTTAGCTTCTTAGTGCAGCGCTTTAACCCGCTGTGCCACCAGGGAGGGCCCCACTTGGACTTTTATCCCGTTCTTTCTCCAGAATTTTATATTAGCAATAACATCTTTTCATAATACATTCCATTTCCAGCCGGATCCTTTTCATTGGCATGGAATCACATAGAAAGCTAGCTATCCTGTACGAAAAAGAGCGTGGAATTCCTTCAACCCTCCTGCTTCCATACACAGATTCTGCTCTCTTCCCATTCTCTTTGACCTCCAAACTCAAACTCGGCTAAGCACTCTTTCGTGGTCAGAACTGGCCCTCCCCCATTCCATTTCTGTCTGCCTCTGGCTGCTGCACTCCAGCAACCATCTCTCACTGGGTCGCTTTGACCTCCAGGCTATCAACTCCAGTAGAAATCTTTGGGGCATCAGATCGTCCTACTTCTCAGCAGCATCTGACCCAGATGATCAGTTCCACCATCTTGAAACATTCTTCTTTGGGCTTTAGGGTACGGATGCTCTCCTAAGTTTAAAAAAAAAAAAGATTATTGAGGTGACATTCATTGTGAAGTTTGGGGTGTGCGGTGCGATAGTTCAACATCTTTATGCGCCTCGCCATCAGCTGCAGCAAAAGGCTGTTTTCACCCACCACCGCCCAGTGTGCCCCTTGGCTCGTCTTCCATTTCATCCAGCCCTCTGGTCATCTCTGTTCTGTCCTTTAATCTTAAAACTTTGTTTTTGTTCTGTTTTTCTGCCTCCCAGTTTCATCCCCCCGCACCCCCCGCCCCGCTCATTCCTTCTCAGGAAGCTTGCGGGCTTATCACTGGTGAAGGTTGTGCTTGCACAATGCTTGCACACAGTTCTTCAAGTCCCTGGCTGCTCTCCCGGGGTCAGTCAGAGTCCAAGGTTTAGTTTCCATCGCCAGTTCACACTGCCCCCTACTGGTGCTGCCCTCATGTGCTAGATGTACCCCAACACTCCTTCAAATCAACAGGTTCAGACGGAAATCTTAATTTTCTCTGTAAAGAACACACCCTTGCAGGGTTCCATAGCTCAAGAAAAGGCAGGGCACATTCACCTTTCCTCAAGTCATGCAACCCCTCAACCCAGGGACCCTCCTCAGCACGCCTCCTTCCTTTAATCTCTTCGGTACTGAATCTGCTATTTCCTAAATACAGCTTGAATTCACTGACTTCTATCTACTTGTGCCTCCTCCCCCGACCCCTGTTGCAGGTGCCCTCACCTCTCCCCAGGACATGGACAACCCTCCAGTTGGTCTCTTCACTCCCACCTACTCCCACCACCCCTCCCCTGGACTGCAGCCTCCGATGTTTTCACAACACACACCTGATGATGTCACTTCCCTCCCCCACCTCTTCTCAACACTCAACACAAATCTCCATAAAACCCTTAATCACTTCTTACTATTCTTAAGATAAAGACAAAATTCCTCAACGGGCCTGCAAACCGCTGCTTAGTCTGGTCCCCGCTGAGCTTTTCAGCGGCTCCAGCTCCCTCCCACTGTCTCCATGACAAATGCGCTGCTTCCTCCTTTCCTGTCAGTCACATTTGCCAGGTCCTTGCCACCACAGGTCTCTTGCACAGCCAGGCTGCCTTCTCCCTTCTAGGTTTGGTCAACTCCTTCTCGGCCTCTCAGGTCGAGCACTCGTTTCACAGGGAAGGCCACCCTGTTGCCCGGGCTCACTGGGCCTCCCTCTCCCAGCCGCCCCAGCGCCAGCTGCGGGTGGATTACTTCGCAGCTGTGTGTTTACTTGTGTGAATATTTGCATCAGCTCTCTCCCTGCTGCTCATTCATTCATTCATTCAACACATGAATGAGCCCTGACTAAGTAGCGGCATTAGTCTACAGGGGTGACAAACAGCAAACAAATACATATGCAAAGCGACCTCGAGGTGACAAGCGCTCTAAAGAAAGGTGCTGTGGGGTGATTTGAGAGGCTGCTGCTGTGCAGGGAAGTTAGGGAAGGCTTCTCAGGGGAGGGGGCTGGGCAGAGATTGGAATGGCGTGAGCGTAAGACTTGAGTCTGGGTAAGGAGCATCCGGAGAAGAGGAAGAAGAGCTAGAGAAGGCTCCACTTGGCCAAGGACCAGCCAGGAAGTGGGGGAGGGGGAGGGGCAAGTAGGGGCCCGGATGGAGTGGACCGAAGGGGAGAGTGATGTGAGATCTAGACAGTGAGGTGGAGCCTGGGGTCATGCAGGACCTGGTTCCTGTAAGACAGATGCCAAGGAGCCCCTTAGAAGCCTTAAGGTGAGGGAGAGGATTCATGGATGCTGTGTAGGGATCTGCGACTGGCTCTGGGCGAATGGGTCAGACAGGGCTAGGGTCCAGAAGCCATGTCCATGGTCTGGGGGAAATGGCGGGGGCTAGGCCTAGGGGCTGCGGGAGAGGCTGCGACCACGCGGCTGCGTTTCAAAGGCAGAGCTTTCAGGACTGGCCGCCTTGCTCCACCAAAGCCCGGGGTGGGCTTCCTTCTCGCTTAGAAAAAAACCCAAAAGCCACGGATGGCCCATGAGTTCCCAGGGAAACTGCCCCTCCGGCCCCCCCTCCTCTCAAGCGAGGCCAAACTGTCTCCTGGAAGCTGTGAACACACGCGGCAGGTTCCCACCTCCTGCTCCAGACGTGGCCTCATGCCACGTAATCATAGCATCGCCCTCTGGTCTTCTCACCTCCCCTTCCCCGCTAAATTTCTCCTTCCGGGCTCACATCTGTCACGTGCACCACATGCACCCAGCTTTGTGTGCGTCTTCCATGGAGGCAGAGGGTGGGCCTACTGTTCACCCAGACCACAACCCCCAGGAGGCTGGGAGGCGCACAGATTCACGATGGCTGTTTGTTGAGAGAGAGAGAGAGAGAGAGAGAGAGAGAGAGAGAGAGAGAGAGAGAGAGAGAGA
>NW_004567120.1:33445690-33469984 GCF_000260355.1 Condylura cristata
GAGAGAGAGAGAGAGAGAGAGAGAGAGAGAGAGAGAGAGAGAGAGAGAGAGAGAGAAGAGCCTCGAAGGCTCTGGGGTGGGGGCACTGAGTGACAGGATCGAGGACTCAGGTAATCTTGGACAGTTTTCGAAGTGAGTATTGGGACCCCCTGAAGCAAGTCCCCGGCTGGTGTCCCTGACCTGCAGCCTCACACATCCTTGTACACGGGGAGCTCACCAAAGCCTGAGCACGTCCAGATCGGGGGGGGGGGGGGGCAGGTGCCCCTGCTCTACCCACGGGGACAGTGGGAGAAATGCGCGATGAGCCCAACAGCCTATCTGTTCCTGGGACCGAGAGGAACATCATTTTGATCCAAGGGCCATAACTGATGTTTCAGATGTTATTGACTTGGTGTGGTTTCCGGGCAAACAATTGGTCTCCTACGTTAAGAGACAATATTGCTAAGTGCTTTTTATTTTTTCAATGCAAAAAGAAAGAAATAAAAAAGAGCTACCCATTTTCCTCATTCCTGCAGGTGCCCAACCCGATTGACTAGTTGGAGTGCATTTTCTGCATTCTTAATAGATAGCTAGCAGGAAATGCCTTGTATAGCCCCGGCTACAGGGGTAGAAAATAGCAAGGGAGGGTCCAAATCGACGGCCCCTGCTTCCGTCAGCACGGAGGGTTTCAAAAGTGGACAGCACCTGTGGGCATGAAAACACACATTTCCCAGCCATAGGCTTTTGCTCCGACTCGGCTGATGGTCACCCATTAAGGTAGGAGAAGCTGGGGCCTTTGGAGGGAGGACGGATGGAAATTCAACTGGGAAGAAGTCGGGTATGTGTCACGTGAGATGCCATCTGGTCCCTTTGGGGCTTCCTTCCAGTGGGGCATGGTAAAGCCTGTCCTCCCCTCCACTCTACCGCTCCAGGTGCTGGATACATTTGCAGGAGGCTGGGCAGTGCTCATGCAGGCAGGCTGGCAGAGCTGAGGACAAACTGCCGGCGTTGGGTGGCACACACAGAGACTGCACAGAACACCGGGCAACACCACCAGGCTGCTTGGAGCACTTGGGGCCTCTTGATCTTGTGTGTTGGGGAGCTTGCAGGCAACACGTCCTTCACTGGTTATGCTTTTGACTGCTCAGCTGGACGGCTTGGCCTTGGGGTTTTGTCTGCAAGCTCTTTCTCTATAAGCTTGGCGCTGGTACAAAAACGCCTTCTCCAAGGAAGTGCCACCCTTTCTGCAGCCTCCCCGAGGCCCCCAGGGGTAGCCTGGCATCCCCATCTGAGCCAGACCCACCCCACCAATTCACTATGAATAAGGGGATCCCTCTCACAGCGGACTCATTTGAGGATGTCACTGCTTCCATGGCTCCAGAGTGCAGTGAGAGGTAGTTCTGCAAAGGATTAAGCCAAATGACAGTTCTGGGAATCTGAACATCCCT
The DNA here is from genome assembly GCF_000260355.1 of Condylura cristata. NCBI lineage: Eukaryota > Metazoa > Chordata > Mammalia > Eulipotyphla > Talpidae > Condylura > Condylura cristata. The sequence goes on from NW_004567120.1 coordinate 33,447,118, forward strand.
CTTCACCGGGCCCCGAGGCAGCACAGAGAACTGTGAGCTGGCTCCGAAGAAGTAAGCCGCGGCTTTGTTTTGGCGTGGGTGGCTGTGTGTTTGGGAGGAAAAGCAGGCGGAGAAAGCTTTTGGGGTTGGTACAAGCTCTCTGAAGTGGATAGGCCTGGGGCCTTGCCTCTGACTTGCTATCTATCGCCAATCTTTCCTGACTGTGACTGCGGCCAGTTGGCCTGTGGTCTCTGCCCAAGGGACCGGGAGGGAGCATGCTTCTGAGCCCTGCTGTCCCAAGCAGTGACCACAGGTGATCCTGAGAGTAAGAGGCGAGTCCCGCAGAGGCACTAAGCTGCGAGGGTAGCGGGTAGCGAGAGTGTAGCGAGAGTAGCGGCTCCCAGGACGGGCCAGAAGAGAGCGCCCGGCTGGCTTCTGCCTGCCTCCCCAGAAGGAAATCAGAGAGCTGCTATTTGGTTCCTTGCTTGAAGTCTCTAGAAGTTCCAGACTAAGTTGCCACTCTGATAGGACAGGAGGCTCAGACATGTAGAGGGGAAGGGATCAGGGAAAGGGACAGAGTGGAGCCCAAAACACCTGCATTCAAATCTCAGCTCTGCCACTACCTAGCTGTGTAGTGCCAACAGTTTATTGGGGACCCCTCACCTGCTTATCTAGAGAATGGGGATCATAGCACCTACTTTGAGGAGTTGTAAAGTTTGGGGAAGTATCCAGGTAGCTTCTGGCACAGAGGTGGTGTAAACAGTAGCTTCAGAGAAAGTGCTGCCCCCATTCGTGGTAACTTTATAATTCACCACACCTGGGCTTTATTTCTACGCATCGAGTATCTGAAAACACCTGTGCTTTTTTTCCACGGAGAAATAATTTACTAGGGTAAAATGCACAGATCTTAAGAGTACAATCTGGTGAGTTTTGAGAATGTCTCCATCCTTGAAAGTTTTGAAAACGTCTCCATCCTTGAATCCCCTTCATCCTCATCAGAATGTGGGGCGTGCTAACCCCGTTGAGAGCTCCCACAGGCCCTTGCGCAGGTAAATCTCTGCTCCCCACTCACCTGCTCTGACGGTGACTTGTGTCCGCCACAGAAGGAGAATCAAACAATGCGTGCTCTTCTGTGTCTCGCTTCTTTCGCCTAATATACTGCTTTGACACTCGGTCCACGCTGTGCATGGGGGTCTTGTTCAATAATCCAGGGCATGCAAATGACCACGCACGCTGGTTGATTCTCCTGCTGATGGGCATTTGGGTCGTTTCCACAATTTCATTAGTATAAATAAAGCTGCTGTGAACACTCAGGTACCAGTGTTGCTGTGGGCATAGGTTTTTTGTTTTCTTGACAATCTACACCTGGAGGCGGGACAGCAAGGATGTTGGTGAGTGTGTGTTTGACTTTATAAGAATCCGAAAACATTTTTTCCAAGTGTCCATTCTTGTTTTTTTTTTTTTTAATTGCAATGAAGGAATGACGCGTTCCATTTTTCAGGTAGTCATGCTTTTACTATCGACCGGGGGCGGGGGGGAATAGATGGATGAGCTCAACCAAAGGTTTCTGCAGACTTTATCCAGTTATGAGTGGGGCGATGAAGATGGTAGTGACAGAAACTTTTTAGCAAAGGGCTTCTGGCTCACCACCAGATTCTTTCCTATTGTCCCATCTTAATCTGCTGACACTTCTGGCAAAACCACAGAATAGGCTGCAGAATTCATAGACTCCTACCTCTTCGTGCTACCCCGAGAGGCTATGAGGGTCCCCCCTCCCGAGTTAGCCAAGCCCGGCAAACCCCAGGTATGGTTTCCTTGCATTGAGCTTTCTCTGCAGGAAGCTCCATTCAGTCAGCGAGCCATTGTTTACTGTCCTCCCCACCTTGTGCTAGGTGCTAAGGATAAAGAAATGAATAAGAAATGACTCCCCTCCTCGAGGATCTCATCGATTAGAGAGGGAAAGCGGCTATTAAACTCTAGTCATTTTCATGATAATCACAAGAATGAATAGATTAAAGGTGTCTTAAGTCAGAGCACGGGGCCAGGCAGATTGGGCAGCCAGAGGGAACGAATCCTCCCACCGGCTCCTTCTCCGGGAAGGTCACTCGAGTCTAGAGTCAGGCTCCGGCCCGCGTGCCAAGAGACAGCGCCTGTCCTCCAGCTGCTCACAGGTAGGATGCAATGCCACAAACCAAGGCCAAGTTCAAGGCCTCGACTCTTTGCAGGCACCGTTCTAGTTGTGGTGGCTACAGTGGGGGACAGAGCTGACAATCCGGTCATCTTTCCGGGGGTTTTTGCCGCAGTCGCTGCGGTGCGTCAGTATAAAGTTTGTTCCTTTGGTCTTTTGGAATTTCGCGTTTGGTGAGAACAGGCCAGGAGGCCTCAGGGGCTGGTGCTGTTTGTGTCGGTAGATCCGAAGCGGTGGGGCGGGCCGGTGAGGACCTTATCACTCACTCATCGGTGAAGGCATGAGGTCGCCGGGAGCTTTTGGTGCTTCGTTTTCTTGTCTAGAAGCGGTCAAGATGCAAGCATTCTTTCTCGGAAAAACGGAAACGGTCAAGAAGCCACGGGCCGCTGAGGCCAGCTCTCCGGGGAGCACGTGCCTTTGCCCAGGGGGATGAGTCTAGTTCTGGGTGGGTCCAGGCTCCGGCCTCTGGAGCTGGAAGGCATTTCCCGAGAAGGCAAGCAACTCTGCTGTTTGCCCTGAAGGTCCTTTCCCCCCGTTTCCGGCGGCTCTGCCCGTTCGGTTGCCAGGTAATTCTGTGTGCGGGCGAGGGCCCCTTGTGCGCTTCCTACAGGTCGGTCTGTTCCCTGAGCGCGGGTCAGACAAGAGTCCTCAGCTGGTTCTCAGACCAGCACCGCATTGTTGTCGAGCTGGCCACTAACTGCTTGGGGGCTTGGTGGTCCCTGGAGCCCTTGTGCGAGCCTGTGCCCGGTGGGAGCCAACCGCCTGCCCCCGAGTATGCCGCTGCTCTCCAAGCCACTTGGGAACCGAGCAGCGCCAGTAAATCATACATTTGCTCCGCAGCTCTCACCTGTGCCCCCCACCATGGAAGAAATGAGGGACACTGCCCTCCAGACGCAGAAGCCCATAAAGACTGAGTGGAATTCCCGGTGCGTCATTTTCACCTATTTCCAAGGGGACATCAGCAGCGTAGTGGATGAACACTTCTCCCGGGCGCTGGGCAATGTCAAGAGCCCCCAGGGAGCGAGCCCCTTGAGTCCGACTGAAGATGTGATCCTGAGGAATGGTGAGCATGCCGGGAGGGAGGAGGCTGGGGCTCCGCACTGCTGGGACCGGAGACCAGGGCTCCAGGGTCCTCGGATGGGTGTATTTGCCCAGGGCAAGTCACTGCCTCCAGAGAAGCCAGAACCCCTTTCTAGAAGTTTAAAATGGAAAGGAACTTGGCTTCATCAAGTCCGTTTACCTCCTTCATTATGTCCTCGATTGCATTAAATGCTGGGTTCAAGGGTGACTACACGAGGGAGCTCCCAAACACTTTGCTGTTATCATGGTAATTATTGTGACCGCCAAGATGCTCAGCGTTATTATTATTGTAATTCCCAAACTGTTAGCTATTATCGCTGTTACCATTACTGCTGCTGCTGGGCACCACGCCCATATTGGCCTGCTGGGGCTGGACACAAAGGATTCCTGGTCAGAAAAAGCCCTGCCCCTGGATGGGACAGAGCTGGAGGGCTGGGGCTGGGGGGAAGAAATCTCATCACCCCCCACCGGCAACACTAGCGGGAGTGTCTGTTCCATGTACTGGCTGGCAATGTTTCGTAAAATAAGCGTTCTTACATCTCCCAAAGCGGTTGTTTCCACAGAGCTGTGTCAGACTGTAGTCTTTGAAAAGTCCAGGCTTGCAGAAAGCTATCACAATTAAACTCCAGGGGTGTGGTCTGACCCCCAGCATTGGTGACCAATATGTAAATGGGCAATTTGTGAGGAATGGATTCAACCCAGGCCGGACTCATTTTTGTATATCCATTCTACACATTCAACATTCAATTCTTTTTCCTGATTTCCAAAGCCAATCAAAGATCCTTGTGGGGTGCAAGGCGGGGGGCGGGGGCACTGGCCCTCAGGGAGCCTCCCTGGCAGCTTAGAGCCGTCCCTGGATTACCCGCAGGTAGACCAGGGCCTGACTGGAGCTCTGCGCTGTGGCTGTGAGGCACCTTGAGTGCCTCGCTCCCCTGTGAGGAGTATGCCCCCTGGTGGGGTCCCTCCTCTTGGGCAACAGCTCCCCTGGGCCGCCACCACTCTCACTTTTCTCTTGAGGTCTGGGCAGGGAGTTTGTGTATCTCCTGTACTCACCTTTGCAGGATTTACTGCTCTCCTAGAAATTATTTTTCCAGTCAAGTGATTTTTCCGAGAGTCTTGTGAGTTCAGTAAACCTGTGGAGGAGGGTTTGGTAGCTGCAGCTCAGAAAGGAAGGATTGGAGCTGTTAAAATGGGCGCCAGGGGGTGGAGGAGAGCAGGAGGCTATCTCAGGAACACTCCGGTGCTTCAGAGCTGGAGAGGGGGACTATCTGGAGCCCTCTGGGGCACTGGCTTCTGTTAAGAGCCTGTAAGCGTAGCAAGTGGAGTAAGTGGAGTTCGGGGATTAAACCTTTGAGGTCTTTTTTTTTTTTGTCCTTTTGAGGGGCAAAAAAAGAAACCCCAGGCTCCACTGCATAAAGTCTGCCCACACTGGCGCTTGGTTTCATTGATTTAGTTGTAAGGGCAGTTGGCAGGGGATTCAGTGACCTTCTGGTGAGGAGCTTCACTCCACAGCTGCTGTCCCACTTGATACCCGCCTTCTTCACATCAAAGAGGACTCTCCCACAGGACAGGTTCTAAACCGAAACGCTCTCAAAAAATGTATTTATATATATATTACGTCATTACTCATTTTTGCTTTTAAAAAAATTTATTTATTTCTACATGCAAGAATTGGGGTGCAGGCTGGAAGTGTGGGGATTGAGAGGGTTCACCAGAGACAGAGTGGGGGCAGAATAGGCAGATGGACTGAAACACACTGCTGAGGGCAGCAGCGGGCGGGTGAGGACCGGTCTGCTGTGCCATGTAGGTCAGCTCCGTGGCCGGGCATCACTCGGGCTGCACTGGCTGCAGATAGCTTGGTAGCACTGTGTCTTTGACCCCTGTGCCACCAGGGAGGCCCCATTGTTCATTCTGGCCGATATTTGCTTTCTCCTCTCAGGTGCAGTCCCTGCAAAATTCCCTCCACCAGTGCATCTGTGCACCATCACCATAGTCCCCTGTGCTCTTCCCTCCCCTTAAGCCCAACTCCGAAGACTTCCTTCTACCTGCTTGGCCCCTGTCTGCGCCTCTCAAAAACCGGCAGCTGCATTCTTGCAATAGCTAGGACTCAAGTTTAACTCCTCTATCTCCTACCCCACAGCCAACCCTTAGACAAAGTCTGTAAGTTCCGCCTTCCAAGTAGATCCATTTCTCCCACCCACAGATGTCAGTCACCTTGGTCCCTGCAACCGTGTTCTGCCCCCCAGCGCCCCAATTTCTACAGTAGCCCCCTAAGCTGCCTCCCTGCTCCTGGCCTGGCTCCCCCACTCGCTTTACCAGACCACTGTCACGATAACGTGGCTGAAGTGCGAGGCAAAGCCTGTGACTCTCCCTTCCGCAGCCCTCCAACAGCGTCCATCTCGCTTGGAGCGGGGTCCGGAGTCCTCCATGGGGCCCCGCCGCTCTCGGGCCCTGTTACCTTGCTGACCTGAGCAGCCCACAGCTTCCCACCTCAGCCCATCCGGTCTCACCTGCAAGCGGTTCTTGCAACGGGCCAAGTACAGTCCTGCCGCAGGCCCTTTGCACCTCCTCGGCCCCCGCTCCCTGAAACGCGCCTCGCCAGGGAACTGCATGACTTCCCCTGTCTTCATTCCAGGCTGCATCGGAATGTCGCCTCTGCAGACAGGCCCCCTCTGAGCAGCCCACTGAAGCGATAGCGGCCCACCCTGCCCCTCTGTCTTCTGTTTTGTTTTTCTTCTTAGCACTTGTCGTCACTGGCGGTGGGACATATTTACGTGTGTCCTGCTGGTCTCCTCTCGCCCCTCCCCCCCCAGCCTCTGAATTCCAGGGCAGTGGGACACGCTGTTTACTGCTGCTTTTCCAGGCACCTAGAAGGCACTTAGGAAATACAGCCTGAAGGAGTGAAATGTGGTCGGGATCACAGGGTGGTGGTGTCTGCCACAGGCAGTCACTGTGGGGACGGAGTTTCATGTGGTTGTGACTGTTGAACCAGGTAGCCAGGGCAGGGTCAGGCCAACTCCACCATTTATTAACAGTGAAATCTTGGGGCATGTCACTTCACCTCTTCTGCGTCACTTTCCTCATCCTGAAAATGACTATTGTTTCACTGTGGGAGTCCCTGAGGAAACATGTCGAGTGACACATAGGAAGTGCTTGCTAAGTGGGGCTAGTCATCTGTGTGACAGTGGTACTGGGCTGACAGGCGTTTTACAGTGAGTAGCCTGGATGTGAGTGGGGGCCACATCCGACACGGGATCAAAGCAGCAGGCCTCGTCATCCAGGGACTTGTGCTGTCGGCAGTACCATTTCCGAAGCCATTGAGTCCCCTCTGTGCCTTGTGACTTCCCTGCCCACTACAGAAACTTGGACATGGCTGTGTTTCTGGCCCAAGCCAGTCCTCCCAGCCCAGAGAGGCAGCTTTCTTCTCCACCTACCTTCCTGGCTGTTGCATTTTCCTTGTGAGGCTCGTGCACATCTCTTGGCTGTGAAGACACTGTCACTCTCACTGAACTTGAAGCAAATGTTAGCATGGCTGACTGAGCAGATGGAGGCCTGTCCACAGGGTCCTCACAGTAATGAGGCAGCATATCACAAGCGCTGCTCCCTCAGGGGAGGACCTCACGGAAGGAACCTAGCGGTTCCCACTGGAGGTGTTATGGGGAATACATTGCAGCTTGGAAAATGGTGGGAAGTCCATAGAGTGGCCTTTCATCACTGACTGTTAGCGTACTCTCACCCCTACAGGCCAGGTTGCCCAGCCCCAGTGAAGCCAGGCTGAAAACAGGCTCTCATTCATGGGCTCACACAGTCACCTCTCGAATATTCTGAGGACACTTTGTCAAGCCAATATGCAAAGTCCAAATGCAGAGGCCCCAGTGGCTGGGAAATGCCCTCCAATTTCCTGGCTGCTTTGCCCTCATCAAATTTATGTTTTTATTTACTTAGGTCTAATTTACACTGGCTGTACTTCAGAAAAGAAAACACATGCTGGAGATTTCTTTGAATTATCTAGCTCCCTTTTAAAAGGACATTGGGGATGTTAGAGGATGGATCTTGAGAAGCTGCAGTAGTTACCATTTCTCAGGGAGACACAGTCCTCAGGCACATCTCACCCCATATTCCTGCCCCAACCTAAAGCTTGAGCCCCGAGCCCAGCCCCAGGCTTGCTGAGAGAAAGTGACAGGCAGACATGTCTGCATTTCCTTCCTTCCCCTGCCCCTGTAATCCAGCCTGTGGGTGGGGGTGTGAGTGGGTGGGTGGGAGTGGCTCCTTGTTAGTGTGAATATTGATGTGATGTAGCCATGCCAGTCACTTATGGTCCTTGTGAATACTGGCAACTTCACAGCTTACTTTCCAGTAAGGGGCAGCTAAATTTGTACCCACATATATTGAGAATCCTTCTCCCTCAGACATTTTACTACTATTTCTGCATTTGCACTAGTCTTCAAAATCAACTGTGGTCTATAAAGGTCAAAGACATGCACAATGAATCAGTGGTGTTAGAAGACAAGAGAGAGGTGACCTTTGAGGGGGAGGTGTAGTGACTGGAAAGGGACAGGCCGGAGCCACCAGGGAGGCTTGATGTTCTAGTCCTTGATTCCAGGGCTTGTCCCCAGTTTGCAAATTCTTTGCTGCCACTCCAGCTTGTGTGTGTATTTTACCTCACGAAGCACACATTACAAGGTGTATCTGTTCTGTATACAGCCTTGCCTTTCCAGAGGTAGACAATGCAGCCCAGAGAGGCTAAGTGACAAAAATGGGTCACACAGCCAGTGAGTGATGGAGATTGCAATCCAGAGCAGTCACATATGTCAGAGCTAGTCTCTAGTCTGTTCCACTGTCTTCTGCCTTTGCTGAGCCCATTGTATTGTAGACCCTGTAACATGACCCCGACAGGGTTCATGCCCACAGGACAGTAACAGTGACATTCCGATGCTAGGGGCAGTCTGATGCATTACCTCTTTGGCCCTCCACCAACCTAAGGATTAACTCTCACCCTGCCTGTAGTCCTGGAAACTGAGGCTCAGACATCTGAGTGACTGGCCCAAGATCCCACATCTAGTAAGAGGCTGCTCGCATCACATCAGCCAGATGGGTTCTGGGTCATGTGCTCTAACTTACACAACCTTTAAAGAGCTGGCACATGTTCTATATGAACTGTCCAGTTTAAGTTGGGAAAAGGAACCTGCAGAGACTAGGGACCCCAGAAAGGTGATGGTGAAAAAGGGGTGGGCCTGAGTGGACCACCGTTGCCCCAGTAAGCCGCTGTCCCATCTTGGTCTTATTTCAACCTTAACAGATACAAAGACTGTCTTTTATGTTTTGGGGTGAATGTGTGAAGGGCCAGTGCCACCTGCCAAGAAGACAGAGGGGTGAGCCAACGTGGGTGGACTGGCTGCAGGCTGGACCTGCCTGGTGCTTGAGGTGGGCATGTGTTTGCATGCTCTGGGCATTCTGGGCATGCACTTCATCGGCAAGCAGGCTTTGCATTAAAGTCGACACAGTGGAGGGACGCAAGGAGAAGGCAGGATGGAAGGACATCATGTAATTAGGCCTCCAGCTTTCACAGCTGACTCCAACTCACTGATCCAGGTGCCAGATTGTGCCCTAACTTTTTACTTCAAAAATATTAATTTTTGAAAATTTAGAAAATACAGAATAGTGCTCACACCAGAAGCCACGTGTGCATTTATACAGACATGGGCTTGACAACATGACATCATTTTGTGCATCATGGGTAGTGACTTTCATTTCCCAATTGACATTAATTGTATTTAGCTCTTCATGCCATTAAGTCATCTTAATGACTTGAGTGTCCTTTTTTTTTTAAGATTTATTTATTTATTCATACAGAACTGGGGTACAGGCCAGAGGAGCAGGGGTGGTGAGAAGACTCACCAGAGACAGAGCAGGAAGCAGAACAGGCTGACAAGCACACTGCTGAGGGGAGCAGCGGGCGGTCAGGAGAGGTCTACCTCGCCATGTGGTCACCTCCGGGGCAGGCGGGGATGGAACTCATGCGGAAGTGGCCTTAGCTTCTTAGTGCTGTGCTTTAACCTGCTGCGCCACCAGGGAGGGCCCTAGAGTGGTCACTGGGGGTGGAGACAGACTTCAGTGCCTGGAGATGCTTGACGGGCTTCCAGGGCTCACAGAAGAGTGAAGGGCAGGTGCAGACTGTTGCTGGCTTTGCTTAGGAGGCTGGGGGATGGCCTGGCACTTTCTTTCCAAGGGGGCAGAGTTGGAAATGGGGACTCGCAGTTTCTGAAGAGGACCCAGAGCGCGAAGAGCCTTGGGCAATCTAGAGCAGTGGAGGCGGCCGGGACTGAGTGGCTGCCCCTGTGTTCAGGGAAGGCGTGTGAGTGGCTGCCTCTGGTGTTCCTGCCGAACCTAAAATCAGCCTGCCCTGAGTGTCTGCAGGGTTCCTCACCTGCTGTCTGTGTTCACACAGTTGGGGGCTTGCAAGAGTAGCAGTCTTCCCTGGGGCTCCCCCTCAGATGCAAAGATAACTAAAAGGGGAAACTGGTCAGAAAGTGTCACCTGGGCCCCTTCTGGCAGCAGCTGCTTCAGCCTTCAGCCAGTCGGGCTTTGACTTAGGGTCCCTTCACTGGGCCACGGTTTCCATGAGGGGCCTGACTGCTGGAGCAGGGGGCCCAAGAAGCCTAAGAAAACGTGACCCCCAACAGTTGGAAAGTCCGTTCCCTGGGCAGCTGACATGCAAGCCCGAATGGGAAAGGTCGGTTCCCAGATCGCCGCCTCTTGGGTTGCTATGAGTTCGGGTTTGGGATCCTCTATCTCCCGTGTGCTCCCATCCACAGTGAGTTCACAATATCACCTCTTTAGGCTGTATTTCCTAAGTGCTCCACGTGTCAAGCATGGGCTCCAGGTGCTTGGAAAGGCAGCAGTAAACAGCGTGTCCCACTGCCATGGAATTCAGAGGCTGGAGGGGAGGGGCGAGAGGAGACCAGCAGGACACGTAAATATGTCCCACGGCCAGTGACGACAAGTGCTAAGAAGAAAAACAAAACAGAAGACAGAGGGGCAGGGTGGGCCGCTATCGCTTCAGTGGGCTGCTCAGAGGGGGCCTGTCTGCAGAGGCGACATTCCGATGCAGCCTGGAATGAAGACAGGGGAAGTCATGCAGTTCCCTGGCGAGGCGCGTTTCAGGGAGCGGGGGCCGAGCAGGTGCAAAGGGCCTGCGGCAGGACTGTACTTGGCCCGTTGCAAGAACCGCTTGCAGGTGAGACCGGATGGGCTGAGGTGGGAAGCTGTGGGCTGCTCAGGTCAGCAAGGTAACAGGGCCCGAGAGCGGCGGGGCCCCATGGAGGACTCCGGACCCCGCTCCAAGCGAGATGGACACTCTTGGAGGGCTGCGGAAGGGAGAGTGACAGGCTTTGCCTCGCACTTCAGCCACGTTATCGTGACAGTGGTCTGGTAAAGCGAGTGGGGGAGCCAGGCCAGGAGCAGGGAGGCAGCTTAGGGGGCTACTGTAGAAATTGGGGCGCTGGGGGGCAGAACACGGTTGCAGGGACCAAGGTGACTGACATCTGCGGGTGGGAGAAATGGATCTATTTGGAAGGCGGAACTTACAGACTAAGTGTGAGCGTTGGCGCTGTGTGTGGTCCACCACCCACTCTCCTGAACACTTTAGAGAATTCTGGAAGGGAAGCAGTTAAAGGAAATACTGCAAACATGCTAGGGCCCTGCCTTCCACATTTCAAACATCAGGTCCCAGGTGATATGCATGAGATCGGAAAGGCCAGTGCAGATAGAAACTGCCCAGTCGTCAGAGGCTACACTGTTTCCAATTTGTTCTAGGGACATACAGTACCCTCATTCAATGGGAAACTCGGCAGCGATTTTACTAAGACAGCTTAATCGTTCTATTCGTGCAGTGACCCTGAACTGCGACTGGTCTGCAGATACCATTTTTAAGAGTAGCTTTCTTCCCTAGGAACAAATTTTAATATATGTTTCCTTGCCTTGCTTTTCATTAAAAGAGGCCAATCATTGCCCGTCCCTCATTGTGAACAATGTGAAATGTTAGGCTGAAGGTCTGTGCTCGGTGGGACTGGACTTACTTTGCTGTTATCATCTATACTGCAGATGGTGGTGGGTGGGGGCCACATAGATATTTTTATCTTGCTTGTAATTGAATCCAACAGAACATTCAGGAGAGCTGGGGAAGGCACAAGTGGGTAAGGGAACCGGTGTACCGGGCTTCTGTACCGGACACCCCCATCATCCTCTGTCTCCATGCCTACACTCCCTTCATCAGTTTGAATGGATGCGAGCCTGCAGGCACTGAGCATGATCTGCCACCACGAACCCCCTCCGCTGTCTGGCCTGAGTGGTTGTTGAGAATGGGGAAAGCATCTGTCCATGTCTTGAACTATCCTAGACTGTTTGAGAACTCAGTTTCAACCAATAGGCACAGTTAGATTAGTGTTTATGAGACCAAAGAAGACTCCACCCCATTAGCAGATCCGCTGGACTTTGCCAGAAGGAATGAACTCACCCCCTGCTGTGAAAAGTTTGCTCACGCAAACACTGCTTCAGCTCTCATCTCTTCTTGCTTCCTTGGCGTTTGCTACCATAGTCCAGTTTCTTACTGTCCTCATGCCCAGATCCTTCTTGAAAAAGGGTTTTCCATCCCCAGACTTGAGTGAGTGGCTGATATTCGCCAGTGTGAAGCCCTTTAGAACGTTCCGTGGAGTTCTCCTGTAAGTGTATTCAAAACACCAGCTGGAAAGTAAAGCGATAGCAGTGACCCAACACCAATGGTGTTTAACCAAGCAATTCTACTTCTGGGACGGTCCTTGAAGAACTGGTTGGACAAGGACCCAAGGATGCTCAAAGATGCTCAGAACAGTGTTGTTCCTTCCTATAAGTGAAGGGATGACAGTGACCAGGTGCCCTTAACTACTGTGTTCGCCATGGTGCTGTTTTCCACAGGAATAATTTGAGAGCTGCTGTTGTTTCTCTTCCTTGCGAGGGGAGGACAGTCACCATATCTTAATGTGGAAGTGGCCTTGAAAACAGTACAGGCGGTGACAGCACATACACAAAAAGGAACAGTTCTAGAAAGAAGCCTGCTTACTTGTGGACAGCTGCGGTCTCAAGATACCTACACAGAACGCTTAGTCCTTTAACCTTTTCTGTATTTTCTCCACACTGAAAAATAGCGTGTGTTAACCAGAAAAGCAAGCTCCCTCTATTTTGAGAACAACACACACCTCACGTGTCTTGTAAATCTTTTCTTCCCAGATAGTGACATGCCTCCAAATCAGTGGCGTTTCTCTTCTCAGTGGACAAAGCCGCAGCAAGAAGTATCTTTTGAAAGTGGTGGCGCCAACTGCAGCCTGGAAGCCTATGGTGCCGCGGCCACCGAGCCGTTCCCGATGCCCCTGACGGAGATCTCTTCCACCCAGCATGGGGAGCTGTGGCCATTCTCCTCAGCCAGCCCCAGCACCCCAGAGCCTGGCTACCCTCCTGCCTTTACTGAGGGGCACCTGCTCCCAGAGCCTCAGCAGGATGAGAACTATGAGCCCCTCCTAAGTCTCCTGCAGCAAGACAGGTGCCTCGGGCTTCCTCAGCAGTCCACCTCCTGGGAAGATTACCACGCGGCCCCGATTGCCGGAAGCACGGGATTGCTCTTCAACCTGCCGCCCAGCTCATCTCACTGTAAGGAAGGGCCTCCGGGTGCGGGAGGGCTGCCGTTGATGGCTTGTGGTTGCGTGGGAGTCGGAGTGCGGTGGGGTGGCGAGACCATGTCTGCCACTCGAAATATCGGGCTTCGCGAGACAGAATGTCCTGCTTACACTTTCCAGGCTCTTCTGTAGGTGTCCTCACGCCATTCACAGGCCTCAAGCGGGCCACGTGGACTTAGCCCAGAATCTTCACCCTAGTCTGTTTGTCGATTTGGACATAATCCTAGAAAACCAGGGTCTGCTCCCTAATATCGTAGGGCCCTCTGTTCACCTCTTTGAGCTGTCAGATGCCACACTTAGAAAATAGATCTCTGAGAATAAAACAGAACCCTGAGATATACCTACCTGCAGGCTTGAATTTTAGCCTCCAAACAGGCTGACAGCGTGCAATATGCCCGGCTCCTGGGTACAAACACGGGCAAACTATGTAACAACCATCTTCTTCACATACTCGCATTCAGAGGCTCTGCAGCGGCAGCCCCAGCCTGGAGCCTCTCACGGAGCCTGGCAGGCTGGCGCCTGCTCCCTGACGTCCACCCTGCCCTTGAATGAGAATTTCCTTGAGGCTCATTCACTTCTTCCTTCACTCCTTCAGCTAACAAATATTTTAACAGTGTCTTCTACATCAAAATACTCAACAAGACTCCCTTCCTTAATAGGATGGGGCAAAATTGGCCTAAGCCATACGTCCCCCAAAACCTATTCTGCTGCCAGTTTTGGGGTCATATGACAGCTTGGTAATAGCATATATATGTGTTTTATAGGTTCTGGGCCAAATCTGCACTCTGGCATTCAGTGCCTCTGGGTGAATTTACCGGTACAGTTTCCTAGGCCAGACACAGCTGTGGTTCTAGCGGTCGAGGACTGAAAGAAATTACTGGAAGTTGTCTTTACTCTGAACTAAGTATATAGTCCACAAAGGGCCTTTTCAGCATGGCCTACCTGAGGCAGGCACTGTGCTCCATCTAAATATCAAAAGCAAATTGCCCATTAAAATACCAACAGTCATTTCCAAAGTTAGATTAGGAATGTAACTCTAAAAGAATAAATCGTAAAAATACGCCTGGGCAACCTATGAAAATTCCCACCTTGCGCTTGATTCCCCCAAATCTGTTCTTACTGCATTCAGAGGGAAAATTCAGCCAACTGTTTGTGTCTGTGCCTGTGCATACACATCGCGGGCCTCTGTTTCAATACTTGCTTGGAACACAGATGGTTCAAGTCATCGCCTCCCAAACATGACAACTTCATACAGTTCAAATCCAATTCAGGAAAGATGCAGTGAGCATCACCGACAAGCCAGGCACGTCCCAGCACAGCTCCCGCACGGCCATCCTCCTGTTCTCGAAATCTCTAGACAGCCTCAGACAAACGGGCACCCCTAAAGTCTCAAGGGTTGCGAATTCAAGCGCCTGCTAGCATCGCCATCAGTCACACTCACTGGTGACTGATCGCCCAGGATCTGTTGGGAGTTGGCGACCCTCACTCTGAAACACTGCCTGAGAGGTGGGAACAGCCTCAGTGGGTCTTTAAGCTTTTGGGTTTTGTAGTGTCTCATGAGAATATATGCCAGATGTCCACAGCCTCAGGGGAAGGTGATTTGGGGGCCTACGTAGTACCTTCTCACCTAGAGTCAAAGATTTTTTTTTTCCAATCATGCTTTCTTCTGTTTTCTAGATAAGAAAGTATATTTCTCCCCAGATCGTGGACCTGCCACCACCAGCCTTGCAAGTGAAAGTAAGTATCTGTATTTTGAGAATAAACTGAAGGAGAAGCTGGTGGCATAGAAACCAGGGTCTCCAGCAGCTGAAAGGACCCTCATTTCTATTCAGTATTTGCTTGATTAGTATTTGTTTCATTTTCGTCTCAAAGACCTCAGGCACTTGGTATCCTGTAGGTTTTTTTTTTCCTCTTGTTTTGCTATAAAAGCAACTCTATTGAGTTCTGTTACTTTAGCTGGATTGAACTGAGATAACTAAAAAAAAAAAAAAAAAAAAATTCATGAGGATTAGCTTGCTCTGTCCCAGATGTTGTTTCTATCCTAGAACTCAGGGGCCATCCCAAGACTCTGCAGCTGGAGAAAATGACAATTCTGGCCAAAGGTCAGGGCTCTGGGCTCCACACTCAATTTGAAGGCGACATCAGGGTGAACTTCCAAAGGGGCGCAATCTGGGTGGGGTGAGATGAAGATCTCCACGGCCCGGGTTCAGACCCCAGCTTCCATCCAAACCCTGGCTTCCTGACCTTGCCTCAGGGATGAACTCACTTCCCAGCCTCTTCATATCTTAGTTGCCTCATTTGGTAAATGATGTATCACAACACTGCCCACCCCACAGGGTTTCTATGAGGATTAGAAGAAATAGAAATGATTTTTATAACTATAAAATAGACAGCTTTCATAAACACACAAGTGTCTAGAATTAACATTCTGATGCAAATAAGCCACATTAAGTCAGGCAAAATAAACCACTAGATGCACACATCAGAAAGCCAAAGCCTTTTGGGGGCATTGTGTGGGCCTCAAAGACAACTTGTATAGGTGATGGCAAAGTCTAATTTGTGACCAGAGGAATGGCTGGCTGAGGTAGAAGAAGGAAGTACAAAGTCACTAGAGATAAGGTGAATGATAAAAATCATGGAAGTGAAACAAACTAAGGACTGGTTTCTGTTTTCTATTTTTGTCTTCATTACAAGTAGGGAAATGGAAGTTTAGAGAGGTTCAGTCACTTGCCCAAAAAGTCAAGATGCAAAAGGGCCAGCATCAGTCTTTGCAGATTTCAGAGTTCTTGGCCTTAGCTGCTAAGCTCAGTTGCACAGTGCCCACCTCACGAGGGTTTCTGTAATGTCAAACGTAACAGATGGCATGTACAAAACGACAGGACCCAGACTACACAGTAATGCCACTCTACCACTGAAGATGCCGCTAACATTATTGAACATATGTGTCAGGTGCTAGTCTAAGGCCTTGGGATGTGTCATATTCACTTTATCCTTACCAGAATCTTGGGAGGCAGATATCATTTAGGTCTCCATTTAACAGAAAAGGAAAGAGGGCTCAAGTAGACTCAGTGACGTGTCCAAGGGAGGCTAGGCAGTGGGGAGGCGTGGATTGGAACCTGGGCCTCATTTGACCCCAGAGCCAGTTTCTTCCTCATTATGCTTATTCTGTCTTCCAGAAACCCAGTGCCCAGGGTCAAGTAAAGATATGTTCTTTTATTGAACTTCGGTTTGAAGAGGAGAATTCCTTCCCAAAGGAATGATTTTCTACTGTGAGTCCAGAGAGTCGAAAGATGTCACCATCCTTTTCTGTTTCTGCCACTAAAAAGCATTGAGCCAGGAGCTACTTTCTGTTTTCCAAAAAAATGTCTGTGTCTCTTTCCTGTCACCTAAGTCCCATGACAAGTTTTTGAATGTGTTAAGTGTGTCCCCAGCCTATAACATGATGAATTGTTCAGGGACCAGGGCCACCAAGGCCCACCGCCTTGCACATCACATTCCCTTTGCCCTCTTAGAAATCACAGTCCCTCACCCTCCACTGGCAGGTGTTTCATGCCAAGGCCAACCATGTGGTCTCCTATGGGATTGTTCCATTTTCCTAATGAATAGAGATACCAAGGATAGCCTGATGTTTTCTAACCTTACCTAGACTGTGGGGAACTTCATTCCTGCCTCTACCAAAAGCAAAATGAAAATATGCAGGCAAGACCCATTGAGAAGGAGTTGAGACTGGGTGTTGTGCACCCTTCAAGTATTGAAGGAATTTAAGGTTGACCCTGATGAATGAATGAAATTTCACTTGGAAAATTTGACCATTCAATACTAAAAAGGTGATTCCAAGTGGCATTGCTGAGAAATCTAGGAACTAACATGGGAAGTCAGTTTTGCTAGTTCTCTTAGCCAAGCCAAGATAGCAGGCTGGACCCAGAGACAGTTCTGTAGCCAGAATGTCTTAGGTGCAATTCTGTGGGTTCCTGTCTGTCCTCACTCTGGATGAAGACTGGCATCGGTCACCCCACAGCTTCATCTGGACTTTGGGAGCATCTTAAGTTCTCCTTTACTTTTGCATTGCTTGTGACATCTGGGAAATACTATTTTCGGCACAGAACTACGGGGGTCACCCCATGGATACCACTGCGTCTCAGCTGAGTTAGGTGTGAAAAGCAAGGCTTTGTCTAAGACATGGTGGCTGGACTCCCTGCAGGTGTTCTAGATTCAGTCACAAATTGCTCAACCCTTATTTCTCTCCAGTCTGGTAGACAACCCTGCACTCAGTGTGAGCTTAGTACTTGCCCATGGTGAGCCCAGAATCCCTGCTGAATGCACCCCATCCTTACCCTGTTTGCTTCTGTGGAACAGCTCAGAGGGTGAATAATAAAATTTCACATTTTTGGATTCTGCTCTTCTTTCTTTCACACCCAAGTTCTCATTGAGACTGCCAGAACCCTGTCTCGAACACTTTCCTGTGTGTTACATATGTTTCCTATATTTAGTAGGAAAAAATAATCACCTAGCCAGTGCATTTTGTCTCATTTACCTTCCAAAGTGTGTTTTGTTTCAGGTGATGGTTAAGGAAATCGGTGTGGACACTGGCATTAACATCTGTGATGCATAATTATACATGGCTGGCTCTAGAAAACTTATCTGTGTTAGAAGATGACATGCAATCAGAGTTGAGCTTTTCATATGCTGTTTTGGAAAGGAATAAATGATTCCAGAGGGCTGGCATCTTAGGGAGATTGGGCGATCGGATAGCCTTTCCCGGCAAACCTCCCAGTGTGGAAGCTCTCTCTTGACTAAAGCTGAAAGCAGTAATCAATTTTCCCCTGGAAATAAGGAGGGAAGGAAAGGTTCCCTGTGTGGGGGACCACTGCTCCCCTAATGCACAGGTAACCCCTATGATCCATGCCTAGGTCAACTGTTACTTAATCCCAACTGATATTTTTGGTTTTCTATAGTCAATCCTTAAAAAAAAAAAAAATTTATTTTAGGTATGTAAGAACTGAGGTACAGTACAGGCCAGGGGTTCGGGGGTGGGGCTAAGGTTTTAGCAGAGCAGAAATCCACTGCCTAGGGGAGCAGCGGGGACTCAGGAGAGGTCTTAAGCAGCCTGTTCTTAATGTCACTGCAAACATGGGCTGAGAGTTAGGATACCTGGGTTCCCATCCTGGCTGCGTTTAGCTGTGTCATCTTGACTAAGTCACCTCTTAGCAGCCGCCACCAGCCCTGCAGCTGGGTCTGTTTCTCTACGTGTAAACTGAAATGGTCCCTTTGGTCATTTCCGGCTCTGACAGCCTGTATTTTCAAATAAATGTATGACATGAGCTATCCAGAGCTGCTCTACTGGAGCTCAAAGAAGAGGACCGAGTCCAGATAACCCAAGGGCAGAAGGAGAGAACACAGTGGCCATTCAGCAGCAGGGAGCAGACAGCCAAATGCTACCACCGCTTAGCACCGAAGCATCTGCTTCGGCTGCGCTCTTAGTGGGCAGCTTCCAACCCACGGAGTGTTGTGGGGTGCCAGCGCCTCCACTTCTCCCAACGAGGGACTCCTTTAATGAGGAATATTTGCTCCAGAGCTCCTGTTGAGTTCACTGAGACGGCCGGATCTGCCTCATGTTGTGAGAAACTCCACTTCTCCCTCAAGTCTACTTCCTCCCCCAGGTGTTGCTCATCAAGGCCCCATAAACCTCTCACACACCAAACTCCTCCGTGTCTGCCTCCTGGAGGGCCCAGCTGACACACATTACAGCGTTTTAAGGATGAAGACAAGTGGCAAGGCTCTTAGTGATTAGACTAGTCTGACCAGAGGAGAGCATTCAGGTTGGCGCTGGTGAAGAGTTGGGGCTGATGAACACTGTCACGTGGAGTTAGGACTGGACAACTTCACTTCTAGGGCTATCCACCGAAAAGAAGTTAGCAAATGCACCAAAATTTAAGTAGACAGGTGTTCAACACAGCATTGTTTGGACAATTCATGTCAGGAACGATGTAAATGCCCACAGACCCAGTGTAGGGCTGGCATTAAATGAATTATGCTCTGCCCATCCGATATATTCTAGTCAGCCGTTACAAATGATGCTACAGGTGCATTTTTATTCTAGAAAATGTACATCATTAAGTACAAAAAGCTAGGCACCATTGCACTTTAAATTCATTGCAAAATTTCATTGCAAAATAAATGTATAATTCAAAGGGGTGTAATTGTTTACTAGTCATGATAGTAACTGCCCCTCCCCTGATGTTAGTAGTGTCAACTAGAGGGGACCTCAATTTCTTTCAAAAGAAATCAGCTGAGTAAATTACAATGGAACACTATGACGAAGGTTCAAAGACTTGGGTAGATTAATATATACCAGTACAGAAAGATATCAAAGATGTGTCATTGAGAAAGGCAAGTTGCAAATTGGTAGGCTTGGTATCATCCATTTTGTGTGTTTTGAAAAAGGCGTCAGTGTGTGTGAGTATGTTTTTGGCACAACATTGCACAACCCTGGCGTGGTGGCGTGGGGGGTGGACGCTCACATTCTGTCACATGCTATACTGTGTAACTGAAGCTCACTCTGACACACCGGGTGTGTGTACCTATGTAGACACGCAGAGTCTGTGCGCACGCGCACATACACACCAACATTATACGACTCACTGGATACTCTCACAATCAGTGACACTCATCTCCTTCGGAGACTACGTGCTTGTGTGCGTCTGGAGAGCAGGGAAATTTTACCTGTTCTGGTATGAGTTTCTGTGCTGTTCAGTGTTTAGGAGTCAAACTTTTTAGAAGTTGCTTTCACGAGAAAATAATTTTACTCTATCTTATGCAGAATGTTTTTAGAAAAAGGAGCAAAGATTATGTGAGAATGGTGTCATTTGGAAGCAGTGCAAAGTGACCTCGGCAACCCACGCTCATTCTTCCCTTAGCTTCCCTGTCTTCTTGCTATATATTTTGTTTGTTACAATTATTCGTTGTTGAGGTAACATCGGTTTACAACTCTTGTAATCTGTTTTAGGAGTTCAAGTTCACATTTTTTCAAATGTCAGGTGGGAAAAGAAACATACATTTGGAGAAGCAGACAAAGCTTCCATGGCCACCTAGGTCAGGTCCCTGCTTTTAGACAGATTTAAACTATTTAAATGAGCCAGGACACATCAGTCCGTATGAGGAAAATGTTAATGACTTTCTTTGCTAAAGGCTAATTACCTGCACTCAGTATTTTTTCCCCTTGATTGCGTATAACTTATGTAGAAATAAAACCAAATTCCAAACACATTTCTTGAGTGTCTGTTATGAAGTTACCTTCATATGAATGGTCACCTTTGGGACCTCACCGTGATCCTGTGCAACTGACAGAGAAGGAAACTGAGGCTCAGGGAGAGGTGAACACAGCAACGGGGACACAGGGAGGACTGCTAGTGTGCGCCCGCCGTACGCTCTTTACAGTACGGGGTACAGGCATGCATTTGACCCTCCACATGTGGGCCTTCTGAGTCCCATCTTGCCGAGGAGGCTGGGATCCAAGATCAAGGCACCAGCAGATCCAAGCTCTGACCCTGTCTTGAGTTCCCAGGTTCCCGTCCACTGTGTCCTCACACGGTGAAGCTCTGTGGGGTCTCTCAGAAGGGCATTCATTCCATTCACGAGGACCCCAACTTTACGACATGTCCCATTAGGGCTCCTCTCCTACGCTGCCTCTGAAAGGCCCCTGTCCTAATACCTGCCCTTGGGGGTTAGGTTCGAACAGAGAAAGTCGGGGTGACAACATCCACCTCTAGCAGGCACCCTGCTTTTTGACTTGGCACAGCCAGCCTTCCAGCCAGCTCCCCCATTTGGAAGGGAAGTGCTCTCTTCACTAGCCCACTCGGACCTCTCCACCACTTTCTCCTGGTGAACCTTGCATTTCCTTGATATAATCCTGCAATTAAAAGCAATTTAACTTTTTGACTTTTTTCAGAATCCAGAATTCTGCATGTAAGGGTCTCGAAACATCTGCTCCCAGTCCTTGTGAGAAGGGTGGTGGCAAACATGAGCTCAGCTCTGAGATTTGGTTAAGCCAAAGATAAAAGCATCACTGCTGGCCCTCCCTGGTGGTGCAGCGGGTTAAAACACTACACTAAGAAGCTTAAGCCACTTCCGCATGAGTTCGATCCCCGCCTGCCCCGGAGGTGACCACATGGCGCGGCAGACCTCTCCTGACCCGCCCGCTGCTCCCCTCAGCCGCGTACTTCGTAGATCTACCTGTTCTGCTCCCCACTCTGTCTCTGGTGAAGCCTCTCACCCTCTGCATGTCTGGCCTGTACCCCAGTTCTGTATAAATAAATAAATAAATCTTTAAGAAAAAAAGCATCACTGCTTCAGAATTATTCTTTCTGGTGGAGGGGGAGGGAAGAGCCATTTATTTCATGAAAAGTACTACTTTAGTTATAAGCACTGGCTACGGGGAGGGGGGTGGGGAAAACGGATGGAGAATGGTGTAACAGCAACAGTTTTACTTTTGTAAGATAAGAAGTTCTAGAAATCTGTTACACAGCAATGTGAACCCAAAGAACCCTAAAGAATGGTTAAGATGGTAAATGTTATGTTAATAGGTTCTACCAAACATTTAAAAATTAAGTAAAAAAGAAAACCTCCTTAGAAAGTTCTGGAGATTTTTCACAATGTACAAGAAAGAAGACGAAAAGAGAGGGTGGTGAGGAACATGTTCTGTTCTTCAGCTCTGCAGTGTTAGACAGTGTGGCGCCTTGTCCTTTATTCTTGCAGTCAATGCAGATCTAGAATCTTCCAAACTGAACTGATCAAAACTAAAAAAAACGAAGATGTCAGCTATATTTGTGCACACCACTAGATGGTACAAAAACCCAGTTTCTGGTAATCATTTGCTCCTGTTGTGAAGGCAACAGCAGAGTCTTTGGAAGCACTCTGAATATGTTCTTGGTGAAGTTGGAAAGTAAAATAGGTTGAAACAACATCTGGGTAAAATAGCACAACATCTTCGTTTTCTGTTCTTGTTTCCTGTTTGCTATTGATCGAAAAGGCACTTTGGGAAGCACGCTCAGGTCAGGCACATTTTTCAGTCTTTCCCAATGCTTTGGTTGGATTTTGTGTCCCCAACTGCAGTGGAGATCTGTCTACACTGACTGACTTCATATCAACCGTTTGTACAATGATTGAAATGATGGTAAAAAAAACTTTTCCAATTCTAGGTCAGAAGAATCTACTTTTCTTTTCTTACTTAACAGAGAAATGTTTTGGGGTTCTGAAAGGCAAAGAAGCAGGATTCCACTTAAGTAAGGTTAAAAAAAGGAAAAAAGAACAGGCAGTATAAATCTATGGTGTAAAACGTATAAACTTAAAAACAAGAGGACTCTTCACCTAGAAA
The DNA here is from genome assembly GCF_000260355.1 of Condylura cristata. Classification (NCBI taxonomy): domain Eukaryota; kingdom Metazoa; phylum Chordata; class Mammalia; order Eulipotyphla; family Talpidae; genus Condylura; species Condylura cristata. Next base: position 33,469,445 of record NW_004567120.1, read on the forward strand.
TTAAAAAAAAAGAAGAAGAACTTGGATGAAGGGGGAATATGAAAAAATGACATATTTTCTGAAAAATAATGTTCCTTACAATGTTATCATTAGAATCTATGGTGTACATTTAAATCAGTAGGTACATTTAAATCACCTACATTAGTAAAAATTAAGACTAAAAAGAAATTAATCAAATTCTCAACTCAAGAGCAGGAAAAGGACATGATAAGCCAAAAAATTACATACAAAGAAGACCATCATGGCAATAAAAACAAGAGTGGAATTTTCCCCTTGAGAGAAAAAAAAAAAGAGTGGCTGAAAGCGGTGTGGCTCTAGGACCTTGTGGTTCTGGTAATGTTCTAGAGTTTGATCTGATTACTCATGTGTTTTCAATTGCTGACAAATCATTGAACTGGTCCCTTAAGATCTGTACCCTTTCCTATTTTTTTTAAAGATTTATTTATTTGTGTATACAGAACTGGGGTACAGACCAGAGGTGCAGAGGTGGTGAGAGGATTCACCAGAGCCAGAGTGGGGAGCAGAGCAGGCCGGCTGATG
>NW_004567120.1:33470324-33474561 GCF_000260355.1 Condylura cristata
GGAAGTGGTTTAAGCTTCTTTGTGCTGTGCTCTAACCCGCTGCGCCACCAGGGAGGGCCCCCTTTCCTATTTTTTATGAATTTATTTTAATTTTTTTACATAATTCTACATTCTGTGCATTTTTTCATCTCATTTGTAATCCCCATGGAATTTCCGCCATCAATTCACCTGTGTGCCATCACCATAGTCCCGTGCACTCATCCCACCCCAGTTTTGATCCTATTCCCCTCTCCACCCCTGTAAAATATCTCTGCCCTATTTGTGTGTTGAAACATCATTTTAAAAGTTACCAGAAAATATAGGGAAAAGCCCTTTAACTTTGTTCGCAGCACTGGTTTCTTGGTTATGACCCTACTAGTAAACAAACGAAAAAAACACAAGTGGGACGATATCCAGCTAAAACTTCTCACAGCCAAGGAAACCATTAACAAAACGAGAAAGCAGCTTCTAGGAGGAGAGGAAATATTTGCAAACCACATATCTGATATGGGGTTAATATCCAAAATAGGTGAACAACTGATAGAACTCAATAGCCAAAAAGCCACCCAGTAACTAGGTTAAAAAATGTGTGCAGGACCTGAATAGACACCTTCCCACAGAAGATATACAAAGCGCCAACAAGGTGCTCAGCACCACGAATCATCAGAGAAATGCAACGCAATCCACAATGAGACATCCCCCCACACCTATTAGAATGGCCACAACCAAAAAGACAGAGACAGCCAGTGTGAGGCTGTGGAGGGAAGGGAACAATTGGGCACTGTTGTGGGGTTGCAAGGTGGCTCAGACACTACAGAAAACAGAATGGAAGCAGCCCTCCCTGGTGGCACAACGAGTCAAAGCGCAGCACGATGAAGCTAGCTGCAACCGATTCCGTCCCCGGCCAGGTGACCCACATGGCGCGGCAGACCTCTCCAGACCCACCCACTGCTCCCCTCAGCACTGTACTTCATCAATCTGCCTGTTCTGCTCCCTGCTCTGTCTCTGGTGAAGCCTCTCACCACCCCTGCACCTCTGGCCTGTACTCCAGTTTTATATGCACAAATAAATAAATCTTTAACGAAAAACAGTATGGAGGTTTCTCAGATAAACAGACCACGTCATCCACCATTCCCATTTCTGGGATATTGCTCCCCTCCCCCCAAAGAAAGCAGTGTCGCAAAGAGATAGCTGCACACCCATGCTCACTGCAGCATTATTCACAATAGCCAAGACGGAGACAATAAGGGCCCATAGACGCTAAACGGGTTGAGACAATATGGTAAATGGCCATGCCATGGAATAGTACTCAAGCACAAAAAAGAGATTCTGCCATTTGCGATGACATGGATGAACCTGGAGGACTTGCTGAGAGCAACAAGCCAAGCACAGACGGATGAATACTACCAGTACATGCTCTCACTTAGAAGTGGGATTCAAAGCCCCAGTGGCAGTTCCCCAGGGGACATGGGAGCAGCTGGTCAATTATAAGATGAATAAGTTCTGGGCTCTCATATACAACGTGGCAACTATAGTTAATTATACTGGATTGTCTACTTGAAATTTGCCGAGTGGATCCTAAGTGTTCTCGCCATACACACAAAAGAAAAAGGTAACTGTGAAGTGACAGCTGTGTTAGCTAACTTGATGGAGTCACTTCATGTGTATACGCATATTCAATCACCACAGTGGGCACCTTACATATATATTTGTCACACCTCAGTAAAGCTGGGAATTTTGTTAAATTGAGCTCACTCAGAAAGTGCATGAAGAAGTTATAGTTTTATTATTGTGTTCTTGGTTCATCATTCTTCTCCTGGTGCTTAGCCTTATAGCCTTTACAGGCTAGGCCCTCAATAAAGGTTGTCTTCATTAAGGCTATGTGACCCTGTACAGCCTACCACTGTACATAATGAGAACAATGGTTTACGTGCCTACAGCACGGAGCCTCTGGATCCGCGTGTTTCACGTCAGTGAAACAGCTGCCTGGTTCGGGCAAGGGGGTGCGGATGTTGGGAGGGTGCGAATCCTGACTTGGCAATGGGGGCAGTCTTTGTGACCACATCAAGGAAGGGAGTCACCCCAAAGTTCACCTGGGGTTTCCCTGGGACTTCTCGCCCTGGGGTTAGCACAGAAAGCCCAGTATCCCAAGAAAGCCCTCATTCCCAGGTAAACCAGGGCAGTTAGGTACCCGATACCACTGTCCACACATGATGTCATTAACCCGTCTCATTACTCTGTCAAGGGGAGCTATAGTTATTTTCATTTTTACTGATGAGAAAATAGAGGCACAGAGAGGGCAAGTCACTTGTCTCGGGTCACACAGCCAGGAAGTAGTGGCGTTTCGATGCAAGCCCTGCTTGGAATGACTTCAAAGTCAACATTCCTGCGGCTTCACTGCAGGATAGTGAGCTGAGACACATGGCGCTGCTCAGCAGGGAATGAATTACTGAAGTCTTCTGTTAGAAAGATACTTTTCAACATTTCCAGAGAACATGAGAATTCAAGACAAGCGAAGAAAGTGCAGATGCAGGTCGCGCTCTTGCACAGAGCTGCACGCTTGGCGCAGAGTTCTCCCAAGGCAGAGCACCTGATTCCTAGGCCCTATTAGTTTCATTAGCCAAGGTTCCATTTCCGGAGAGCTTGGAGCATTTCCTCTAAGAACAGGTTCCAGAAAACCTGCCGAGAGGGATAGCCAAACTCCAGCCAGAGTGGACATTCAGACTCATAGTCACGGTTGGAGCTGATTGTTGTTGCTTTTTCCCAAACGACCCACCAAAACCTAGCAGGGAATGTAGAATTCCATTGGAGATTGAGAGTCATGACCGTTGGTTGATCCTTAAGGCTCCTGAGGTCAGCTTCCTACTAGGGACACTGTCACAAGAGGCAATGCAGGGCTGGAAGCACTGGCCTGGAACTCAGAGGAGGCATCTGGGCAGGAACAGCAAAGGGTAAACACAAGCGCAAGTAAACAGGGGCCGTATCCAAAGAAGCAGTGGACCTCCAAAACCACTGCCAGAGCACAGGAAACTGCATACTTCAGAGACACCGTGATGGCACATTCTAGGATGAATAACAAGCACACAGTTTGAACACTTCCCTGCCATTTCCCCAGAAGTCCAGCTAGGAATGTTTCCACTCAGTGGGCCCAGGATGGACCTTCAAAGGGGCGTGGGGCACTCCTTTGAACCAGGACTCTGACATCTAAGTCTAGAAGGAAGAAGAAATCGCCCCTCCAGAGTAAAATCGGCAAAAGGTGTGTGTGTGCGAGGGGGGGAAATGATATAATTTTCTAATGTTAGAAGTAGGGCCTTTAGCTTCAGACAGACAGGACTGAAGGTCCATCCCCAGAATTTTCTGGCCAACTTTGGTCAATGACCTCATCCTGCTGCACCTCATTTCTTTGTCAGGGTTTGTTTGGGTCACACAGTTATTATTAATTTAGATACTGATTATTGCCATTGACTGTTCTCATGCTGAATACATAATTGTGTGTGTGTTTAGAATTTTTACAATGTTTGAGTAATAATGGCTACAATTTACAAGCTCTTGTCCTGTGCCAGGCTCTGGGCTAAGTGCTTTTGATGTATCATCTCATTGAATCTTCACAGCAGCCCTTCCAGACAAGAATTAGGGCTGCTGTTTTGCAGAAAAGGAAACGGAAGGTTGGTGAGTGGAGGACACGCAGAGCTCATCCAGGTGGTAAGTTATACAGTCAGGATTCAAGCCTGCTTGTATCTGACTCCCAGCTCCCTCTCTTAACCATCATACTCGCCTGTTGTCATCAGGAGGTATTAAGATGGAGCCCTGTGAAAGCCAGAGAATACAGTAAGCAACTGGGAAGCTTTCACCTTGTCTTCAAAGACCATTAGTTCCAGAGGTCTTTTGGTGTCACATGGAACAGGGTCTGTCATCAGCTGGTAGCAGCAGACAGCCCCCTGGCGAGGAGGCAAGGGCCCCCTTCCCATGGCAACTCATGTGTTACCATCCAGTCAGCCATTTTAACGATTTGACCCGTGGCCCTTTTATTTGGTTCTCTACATAACTGTAGAACACCAAAAATAACATGTAGAGCACCAGCTGTCACTAGGGAACCTTTGACAATACTACTTTAAAAAAAAAGCTGAAGTCTCTACTTCCCCATCTCCATTTATTTTTAAAGATTTATTTATTTATTCATACAGAACTGGGGTACAGGCCAGAGGTGTGGGGCAGTGAGAGGCTTCACCAGAGACAGAGCGGGGAGCAGAACAGGCAG
>NW_004567120.1:33474986-33479287 GCF_000260355.1 Condylura cristata
TCTGTATGCACAAATAAATAAATCTTTAAAAAAAAAAAAAAGAGTAAATTTGGGTTGAGGTAACATTGTCCCATAACATTGTAAAGTTCAGGTATACTGAGCTTTGATTCTACATCTCTAAACCACTCCATCATGAATATACATTCTCAGTCTTTTAAAGCTGGGAACGCTTTGCAAATTCCCTGAGAACTTCTGTCAAAGGCATCGAGCTCTTGAGCTCTTTGTGGCGGAAGTGGTAAGCATGGCTTGTATGCTGGTCGTCCCAGGAGAGGGTCAGGTGTCAAGGATGCTGCAGCGGACTTCACACTGGGAATGGCCTTGGTGACTAAAACCGCTTCTGTTGTCCTACTTTCGAGCTGAAATTTGCAAACTGCTTAGGTTTGGGGAAACATTTTAGTCAAATCGAGCGTGATTTCCACCCCTTTGGAGAGAGGCCAGACGCTGCTCAAGGTTAGCAGTGAAAGGAGCGCGCCGGATACCGAGCCCTGTGAGCAGCCCTGTGCTTGGGGGGCCTCTGCTGCCCTCTGCTGGCCACAGGCTGTGGCTGTGCCGCCGAGAGAGCAAGGTTCTGGCTGGGGCTTCCCCACTACTGCCACCACCACTGCGCTCCTGCCAGCTGGGACCAGGCAACCTACGTGCACTCAGTCCCAGGCACTGGGCTAGCTGCAGAGCTAGACAAGACAAGTTCAGGTCCTGTCCTTGGTAAACTCAGTCTCGTGGGTCGACGGATTCCCAAACCGAGAGCGATAACTCGCGCGGGAAGCGTCCCCGAGAGCACGGACAGGCGCCCGCGTTTGTCCAGCGCCAGCACTGAGCTCCTACTCTATGTCACTGCGCCCTTCGCCATCAGGTCAAGAGCCGTTGGTGACCAAGATGACCACGCCGCAGTCTCCATCTCCTGCCATATCCTCTCCAAGGGGCTCTAGCCTCAGTGGACACTGCTGTCCAGAGAGCGCACAGGCTGCGGTCCCCTCCCAAGTGCGTTCTTCCACCTGTTTACTTGCATTGCTTAATGGCACCAGCCAGCGTGCCCACCAGCCAAAGCAAGAACTTGAAAGCCTGTTTTTTAATTGGGATAGAGTTCATAAATTCATGCTTTGAAACTATACAACAGAGTGCTTTTTAGCAAATTCAGAAAGTTGTACAACTAACCAGCTTCCCAACCTAGTTTTAGAACAATTCACCCTCCCCCCAAAGATCCCGCTTATCTATTAGTATTTGCTCCCCACTCCCCGCTTTTCCCAGCTCCTGGAAACAACTAATCTGTCTCTATGGATTGTGCTTATTCTGAATATTTCATATAGATGGGGTCATGCAATGTGTGGTCTTTTGTCACTGACTGCTTTCAATGGACACAAGGTTTTCTAGGTGTGCCAGGACGTCTGTTTTATGGTTGAACATGATTCCTTTGTATAGCTAGACTACATTTTATTGTTCCTGACCTTTTGCTATTATAAATACTACTGCTATGAGCGTCCACATATGAATTTTTGCGTTGACACATGTTTTCAGTTCTCTTGGGTAAACCTAAGAAGTAGAATTCTGGGTTGTATGATAATCTGTGTTTACGATGAAGGTGCTACTGAACTGCTTCCCAGCAGAATAGGCCATTTTGCAACCCCATGAGCACTGTATAATGGTCAAATTTCTTTGGGAATTAATCTTGATTCCTGCCTCTCCCATAGTTCACACAGATAACCCATCCCCAAATTTGACATCCTAAACCTCTCTCAAAACTGCCCTTTTCTCTCAAATACTACTGCAACTACTGTCAATCCCACTTCACTTTCTTACTTGGGCTGTTGCCAAAGCCTCCATCTGTGACTCTTCCTTCACCGGCTGTTGGAAAGAGATTTCTGAGACGCGCACTTGACAGTGTCGCTGCTCTGCCTGCGACCCTGTCACGCAGTGGCTCTCAACCCTGGCTGTCCAGTAGAATCACCTGGGCAGATTTCAAATTTGTACGCTAAGGTTGACCCCCCCGGCCAATTAAATCAGATTTCTGGGGACAGGATTTAGGCATCAAGAGTATAAAACATCTGCAGGTGGCCCCAATATGTAGCTAAATCGGAGCACTGTAGTTGCTCACAGTAAAGTTCACATGTCCTTCCTCTGCCTCTCCTACCTCCCCCTGCCTTACCCATAATGCCCCAGTTACACCTGCCTTCATGGGCCTCCAACAGAAACACGATTTTCATTTCCTCTCTTCTTTGCCTGGAATACTCTGATCCCTTAATGAATAGGGGACTCCTGCTCATTATTTTGCATTTAGCACGTCTAGGAACTCTTAGATTGTGACGCTCTTGTCCCGTGTGCTCCCACTGGAATTGTCTTCCACCATGACTGGCCTGGATTAGCTGACTCGTTCCTCTCTGGCTAGCATCTGCTATTTATTATGCTGGGGGATGAATGCATGTTTTCCAGAGAGTCACAATATGCCACTGTGTGCCATCTTAATTAGACCCATAAGGTAACTGGGCCAGAGAAGAAAAGGTCTTTAACCAAGGTGGAATGCTGTTCTTTGCCCACTACTCCAGCCAGGAGAATGTGGGCACCCCTGAAGCCTGTCAACAGGCAGACAGGTGGCTCTCAACTAGAACACACTGGACATGAAGCAAACTAGGATTAGTAACATGAAGCAGATGCCTTCGTAGGTCCTTTACCCTAAACCTCCAAAACCCTGCCATAGAATGGGGGTACCCGCCTGCACTTGAATATAGGACTCCAACGTGGGCCGCTCAGAGGTGCCCTCCACCTTAAGTCTCCTCCACCCCATCCCTGGGGCTTCCATGTTTTCTGCTTTTCCATCCTGCCCCACCTTCAGTCCCAGACATACCCTGCTGCTCTGACCAGTCCCGACCTGCCCCTTGGCACTGAACCTGAGCTCTGCAGATACCTGGTAGCAACTGATGAGTCTTCCACGCCAGTACCAAGCCCCGGAGCGCTCTCTGAGGAGGAGTCAGCCTGGCCAGCCTGCCGTCTGCTCAGTGTCCAGCACAGACTTGGCCCTTCGATCTGGTACTCACTTTCCATTTATTTCAATACTAACAGGAGATAGCGACACCTGCACTCATTATCCACCTGCCAGCTAGAGGGGAAAGCACTCTTTGAAAAAAATGAACAATTTTAGAGATCTAATGACTTTATTTAAATGATCATGAAGTGGGCAGCTTCCTGTCTGTTTTAGATACTTCAAGGGCTCACACAAAATGCAGCGTAATTACAGACAGAAAAGTGGTGGAACAAGGCTTTCAGCAGAAGAAAAGATTATTTTAGGTAAAGCCACCTTTTCTCTGGTGAAGTCATGGGACTTTTGTCCTGTAGGTGACCTCATGGTGCTAATTGAGAACCTCCAGATTGATTGGTTTAGGATGATGCTTTGGGGAGAGGTTGAAATTACAAACGGTAGTAAATGTGGCTGGAGGCTCGGCATTAAAGGACTTTATGCGGGGCCCATTTCTTAATGCTTTTTACAGAAGGCACACAAGACTGTAGATGTTTGAAACCTTTATTATTTTAGCTATGCTTCATTGCTGTTTAATTCTTGGTTCTTAACCTTGGCTGCACATTGACATCACCTAGGGACTTTTAAAAAATAACGCTGCCCATAAGTAACTAAAGGAATCAATCAACTGACAGTCACAGACTTCTGGAGAGCAGCTTGGCCACCGAGCATTTTTAAAACCTTCCAGGTGATGCTAACATACATGAAGCATGAAGACCACTCGCCTTGGTGGTCCCAAACATGCTTCCCGTCTGCTTCAGGCTGGGCAGCACTGGCGACATTAGGCTTGCTCTCAGAAAGGCTTTGGCCCCTCACACCCAGGATCTCCTCTGGGTCTTAGCTGCCACTCCAAAGGCATTGTTGGGGTACCCTCGCCGGCCATCCCTGTGAACTTCCTGCCCCTAGGTCGTTGAGAGTTTATTGCCATTATCCTGCCTCTAAGTGTAACTGAAGCTGAAATCCACTCTTCTTTGCCGTTGGGCCTTTCAAAGTCAGCCTGGCTTCTGGCTTCAGTCTTTGGCTTGTACTATGTGTCCAAACTGAAAGCCCAAAGTGGGAGAAACCCACGCTCTGGAGTGAGTCGCTGGGGTTTGGTGCCAAATCTTCCAACGCCCACCTTCCAGTACCGGGTGACTAAACTATGAAGTAGCACCACCCGCACCCTACTTTTAAGTTCCTCCCAGTGCTTGCAATTGCCAATTTTATAATTAGCAGATGATTAGCAGGAAAAAGATCTTCCTTTCTGAATTAGGCTTCCAAATTGTGTTTTTTGACTTCTGACCCAAATTGCAGGTCA
>NW_004567120.1:33479387-33484286 GCF_000260355.1 Condylura cristata
ATATATATATATTTCACTCACCAAATCCTTGAAACCCATTTTGGACAAAGCAGCCTGAAGGCAGAATTAGGCTGTTTGTGCCCAGAAATAAGCCTGTTTGGTTTTCAGCAATGGTAGATAGAGAAACGACTGTCCCCTTTTCTAGGAAAAGTTGAAGAAGGCTGTGGGGGAACCATGGCTCGAGATTCACTTAAGGGAAATTGGATTCAGTTTTCCACAGGACACCTGGGGCTGTAGAACTGTTACAGGGCACCCCAGTGTGGATTGGGTTGCCTGTCTGTGGGTCTTCACCCGCGCGTGCACTTACGATTCAATGGTAGTATGGACACACTCAAAAAGGTTAAATAATGGATTTATTTATAAGGAGAAAGGTAAAGGAATAACCCAGGGGAAAAGGGAGAGAAATACAAGTTAACTAGAATGTCCTACCAGTTCTGCTGACTTGGACTCCACCAGCACGCTGAAAACCCATCGAGAGCCAAAACCATCAGCCGCGAACCACCTGGCCAAGAGACCCCCAGGGCCCACATGTCCGGTTTTATCCCAACCTGGCCGCTCAGCTCCGCCCTCACGTCCCAGCGTGTTTCTCCTTGGGATTGATGGGATTAGTAGTTCCAGTATGTGGAGTGGGGGCGGAGTCCATGAAACCTGTACCTGTTACAGAACCAGGTCATCACCGACTCCCTGGTTTTGAGGAGGCATGCGCGCTCCATGTTGGGCTTTGAGGATGACGTCATGGATGCTGCCCGAGCAGCTCACGACCCGGCAAGCTCGACTTAGCACTCCAGCTCTCTCCCTGAGAAGATGCCTCTACCACAGGTCCCACTTCCTTTTCATAATTTACTTATTTCGCTCATCAGCAAGAAAATGAAAATGTCTTTTTCACTTCTCTTTGATCACCTTCCGAACTCAGCAACTTAATGCACCTCTGTCACTTTGATTTATGCAAATGATGTGAAATGTCAACCCATTGAAGGTCTGAAGGGGACCGTGGGTAGTGTCACCCACTGCCCTGAAAAGCCAACGGATTGCAACTCTCTGAACGGATGTCACGGGGGGCAAGGCTGAGCTTGTGGGATCTCTTCCTGTTCTGCCTCGAGGCTCCTTGAACACACTGACAGAGACAGACGGCACCATGTTGGCAAGAGAAACATTAGTCCTGACAGACTTTTCCCCCAACTGTGATTTCTTAGAGAGCCAGGTCATTCTTCTGGCACCTAATGAGGCAGAACCATTGTTTCAACCACAGTCTGGTCTTACTGGCCTGGCAACAGCGCCAGCACAGGGGACGCTAAATGAGGAGGCAGGGATGGAGGACTGTGGTGAGGCCTCCCTCCTGAGTCCAGACACAGAGGCAGGAAGTTCTCATTTCAGGTTAGCCATTGCTGTGATTATTCAATATTTGTTTTTCAGAGGTTCCACGGCGGTGGACAGGTAGACAGATGCACTATGAGTGTGATTAACCTCAGACATGCTTGGACTCCCTGGGGCTTGACTCCGAGGGTGGTAGGCATGGCCTGGGGTAGTGAAAACCATCAGAAGAACATCAAGGAGAAGGCTAGATTCTCCCATTGGGTTAGAGCTCAGTCAACGCAATGGGTCTTACAAAAACTGGACCAGAGTTTGAGGCTTGGAAAGGCAAGAGTTTGCTTTGGTTGATGGCATTGGCATGAATATGGCTCCAGGTCAGACTTGTGGTATTTTGCCTGCTTCCTTGGGAATGCTGGGGCTGACCCTCAGGGGAGGGATAGAATGGTTGACAGAGCCTTGGTGTAGTTTCTCAACAGGGAGTGGCACGTTAGCTCAGCACGTAGGAAGTTGCTCATGAAGTGCTATATATAACAAAGATCTTGACGTTGTTCTTAGCTGAGGTTGGACTGGTTTCCTGTAGCGCATTTGCTAAGTGGCCTTTGTGGTTAAACAGAACCCTGAGCTCTGTCTTAACTTCTTTTATAAAGAGGACAAAAGGATGGATTTGCCTGGCTGCCTCCAATGAATATTAGTGAGCGTCTGCTCTGCGTGAGGTGCTGGAAGTCTCCCGAGGACCAAAACAGTTCCAGACTCAGCCCCAAGGAGTTCAGTCCAGGTAGGGTCACAGACGGTGAGGGATGTGCTGGAGCTGCTGCTGCTGCTGCCGCCTCAGGAGAGATGAGAAATAGAAATTTTGCAAACCAATTGCTTTTGCAAACACACCATTCTAGCAATTAAATCATGTAAACCAGTTATTGCAATAAAAAATGTAAAAAAGAAAAAAGGAAACAATTGAAAATTAAATGATATAAACTTGCCATTAAATATAGTCAAAGCAAAGGGGTGAAATACTCAAAGCTTAGCACTCTCTAAACATTTTTCTGCTCTTTTTAAAAGACCCACAGATAGATAACATGCAGATACTAGCATCTCCTGTACCTTGACGTGGAAATCATAGGTAATGCTGTGCTCTTGGGATGTTTTCCCTGCTTGGATTTGAGGCACCTCACGTTGGTAGCTTGAAATTAGCCAGGGCAGGAGTACTTCTACCATGGAAGTCAGCAATCACTATCAACTAGGAAGCTTTTTCTCCCCAGAAAACCAGTTATTCAACATTTACCTGCACCACTCTGGAGACAGACAAGCAAATAGGTGATGACGGTAAATCCACACAGTAGAGGGTCTCGGCTTAGGGGGGGTGTGAGGGGAAGTGTGAGGGAGGCTTCCTAGGCCAGGCAGTGCTGCAGTGAAGCCTTGAGGGGTGATTAGGAGTCAAGACCCAGAAGCAAGATAGGGTGCAATGGATGGGTGTGTCCCCATCCTCAGGCCCAGACCAGAGGGCAACACAAGGAAACAGGCTGGAGGAGAAAGGGGTCAAGTGGCAGTAGGCTTGCTGTGACTGCTTGAAAGTCCAAGGAGCGCCCCCCGCCGGGGGGGGTGAAGAGGCTTCCTGGAGGAGATGAAGTGGTATCTTTAGAGATGAAAAGATAATTAGGAGTAGACAATTCTTAGAAGCTGAGATAGAAACGCAATGTCTTTTTATATCACAACTGGCAGAAAAAGTCAAAGAGTAGTAATTGCTTTAAAAAGGAATTCTCAAGAAGTGTCTCCTTTTTTTTTTTTTTGAGTTTCGTTAACCATTGATATGTTGACATGTGTGGGATGGGAGGCTTCTGTTTTGTAATAGCCCAGACCAAAGTCTTCGAAAATTTTCCTGGATTCTTTGGGGGTGGGTGGGTTGTGGGTAAGGATAGGGACAGAGTAGGAGTAGAGAGAGAAGGACATTGGATGCATTTGCTAAAATTGAACTAAATGGCCCAAAATCCCTCTTTGGGGGAGAATAATTGCTAAGTCCTATATTCAGGTCTGGTGTTTTCTGGGTCCTTGGGATTAATGGACAAAGCACAAACCACACCAGTCTCTTCTCAGTGATATGCATCCTTATAAATACCACAGGTTATCTTTTCAAAGAAAATTGGGCCAGGGATAAGGGTGGGTTTTTTGTGGCCTAATGTGTGAAGGCCAAGGTCTTAGAACATTGAACAAGTTCCTAACTAGAAAGAATCTCAGAAATGATGCTGCCTCACTTTCGTAGTAATAACACCTAGGGCAAAAGACCTACTCTGTTTGCATTCGGAGCTTAAAAAAAAAAGGCTGTAAAGGTCAGATGAGCAACCTAAAACTGAAACTAGAATGGAGGTGAAGAAAGGTAGAGCGGTATGACATATGACTCCATAGCTGAGAAGAGGGTGCTGGTCGAGTCACCCAAACTTCTGGACATGAAATACAGCCCCTTCAATGGAATTAATGCATTTGCTCATAAACTGTTGGAAGGAAAGTTACTCTAAGCTTCCTTAGAGACTTTGAGTTTTCACTTATTCTTTTGCATTTTACTCAAGTATGTGGTTTGCAAAGCATGAGGCTTTAAAGTCCCTAGTTTAGTGTATGGCTGGATGGGGAAACTGAAGGACAAAATCCCTGTCCTCACAGTGTGCTGTCTAGGAGAAAAAATAGAAAAAGCACTGAATTCGCTATCACACAATTTGACACATTTAATTGTGTGATGTGTCCTCAGAGGTAAATAAAGAAGAGATGGTCGTATCCCATATGGCCCCCCCTCAGGGGACTGGAGGGAGTGTTCCCTGAAGTGACCATGGGAGACACTCAGGGATGCGGGGATGAGAGAGGGACTCTGGGTGCCTTTTTCTTCCCCATTGCCTTCTCGAACACTGTGTAACAAAATCCACATGAAAACTGAAAACTCAGTAGCAATATAGAAAAATATTCTGCTCGATCTCTTTTATGCTTGTGGGATCCGCACCCAGAATGCCATTATTTCCCCTGAACAGATGTTTCCTGATTGATCCTCCATTTCCCCAGGAGTGTGATTTTTTTAAAAAAGATTTATTTATTTATGCACACAAGAGGTGTGGTGGTGGTGGTGGGGAGCGGGTGTTTGAGAGGATTCACCAGAGACAGAGTGAGGAGCAGAACAGGCAGATCGATGAAGCACACTGCTGAGGGGAGCAGTGGGTGGGTCAGGAGAGGTCTGCGGCACCATGTGGGTCACCTCCCTGGGAATCGAACACATGTCACAGTGACTGAAGATAGCGTAAATAGTGCTGAGACTTTAACCCCTGGGCAATCAGGGAGGCCCTCCCCAGGGGTTTGATGTTGGCTGGTCAACAGAACAGTGTTTACCCCGACACATTTTGTGTAGCCACAGCGCCATGGGCATAGAGCACCCAGAAAGGAGCACTCACTGGTAAGTGCATGGCCCGGATGTAGCTAAAGATGTGAGAGGACCAATGATTTAAACAAGACATTACTGGCCTCCCTGGTGGCCAAGGGGTTAAGTCTCAGCACTATGAGGCTATGAGGCTAGTCAGATCCCTGGCCAGGGGAGCTGACCCCCATGGCACAGCAGAC
>NW_004567120.1:33484646-33504577 GCF_000260355.1 Condylura cristata
CCAGGTGCTGGCAGATGCGGGGTCTGCTGAGGGCCTGCTGCCTGGTTCATACACGGCCTGCTTCCACCTGTGCCCCTAAGGCACAAGGGGTGAGGGGCTTTGTATGGCCACAGGAATGAATAAGTTCCCCCAAATTGAGAAGACAATTTGTGTTGGAAGAACGAAGTAGCAGGCATGCTGCACTCAGTGTAGTAAGGGTAATTTGCAGACTCGGGCCTTGGTGCTTGTGTAAGCCTAGATTAAAAAGTGGGCGAAAGACATGTGAGAATTTCCTTTAAGATTCTGGACATCTATATTTTAAAATCCCCACTGTCATTAACAAGTTTTACAGCTTTCCCTTAACCATTCAACTAGTATTGATAAACATTCATTCATTTTGTTAGTAAAGTCTTGCAAATAAAATAATCGTAAACACACACACACACACACACACACACACAAAAGTGGGCGAAAGACCTGAATAGACAGTGCTCCACAGAGGATGTACAAAGGGCCAACAAGTATATGAAAAATTGCTCACCATCACTTATCGTCGGGGAAATGCAAATTAAAACCACAAGATGATATCACCTCACACCTGTCAGAACTGGGGCAGGGGATGAATAGAGGTTTATGCATCATGACTGCCGATTAGTACATTTGAAAGAAACAATGGGGAGCTTGGGTATCTTGCCAGGCTGGGACAATTACCTGTGATGGGTTTAGGGACCTAGGATGGCATCCGTACAAGATGGAGACACTTTGGTTTTTCTACAGAGCTCTCTGGGGGTCTCTTTTGTAAGGAGAATAATCCCACCCTCTGTGACCTACTCATGTCTCAAAGGCACCCCCAATACCATGACCTTGTAGAGCTAACAACACCACTGACTTGTGTTTCATTGACAGAGCAGATGTCATGTTCTTGTGACAGAGCTATCACATTTCCACATGTACTTCCTACCTGAGAAGCTGGAGAGGGGACATTTGCAACCCTACTCTGGCCTCACAGAATACCCTGTGCCCAAGAATGTGACTCGATACCCAGAAGACATGGTGTCTATGCACAGGACCTACTTTCCTCTTTCTTACCACTATCTCTCTGTCATACCCAGGGTAAGGCTCTTCCCAGAGCATTTCTCTCTTCTAGGCTGATGGTATAGACAGAGTTGTCTGACTGAAGAAAGTCCACTGACCAGAGATTTGTGCTAAAGCACTTTTCATTTTCAGAAAACATTTTCAGTTGTAGTTGCATGAAAGAGCCCTTCCCCTTTGAACCTACCTTTCACTGAATCCAAATACCAGAGTGAAACTCAGTCAAAACCACAGTTAGACCCCAAAGAAGTTAAGGTTTACTTGAAACCTGAAGATTTTCTCAAAAGTTTCTGAGAAGGTATAGATAGGAAGGACCCACCTCATTGGATGTAGAATAAGGATTGGAATTTAAAACCAAGGGTTTTAGGCCTTGGCCACCACTAGAGGTAGTTGGTGAAATAATACTGATGCTATTACCACTACCAATACCACCACCACCCTATGTTAAGCTTTTACTATATGTCGGAACGTGGCATGCTAAGTATTCTTTTTTTTTTCTTTTATTTCAGATAATTCAAACAAAACTTACAAGGTTCTTGAGCATATGGATTCTAGTAGAGTGCACTTTAAAGTGGAGAGCCCAGTTAACTTCTCACTGTGGTATTCAGTCAAGGATAAATGGTATTTCTGAGGTAGTTTTGGCAATTGTTTGGAAAATGCGTGAGAGAGTTTCTTTTTATAAATACTGCAACTTAGCAATCTTAGGGCACTTAACTCCACCAGTGAATAACGTGCTAACTGAGGTTTTGACTTAAGTCTTCTTGAATCTTTTTTTTTTTCAATGCTGCTCAGACATAAGTTTAATTTACTGCAATGAATATTCTTCAGTTGCTTACTGGGGCCTGATGTTGTTGGAGAATATTTAGTCTGCCAAAACATATTGTATATTATCATTCACATGCAAAATAATTCATGCCTGCTAAGTATTCTTTTTAAGTCTCATTGACTAATTCCAGCAACCCTCTGGGGTAAGAATGATTATGACCCCACCGTACAGATGAGAGAGGAGGCTTAGAGAAGTCCACGCAAATGGTTTGTACTCTCATAACCTCTAAGTCATGGACACATAACTCACAGGTGGAATTAGGACACACATTTACCTAGTCAATGCCTATGTTATTAACTCAGGCCAGGTTAAGTGGGAAATATCTGAACTTGACTTCCAAAGCCAAGGAACAGAGTGTCATTGTTCCATCTGGTTCCTGTGAATGAACGACACAGATCACACCTGTTGTACATATAATTTTACACATATAGTCTCTCTTTCATTCAGAGTGCTGGTGCTCTTAACTCTTGCTTTGAGTAGATGTGAAGATTATCATTACACAGGCTTTTAACTGCATTAATATGTGTGTTTTATTGTTTCACCAGATATATTGCTAACTTGAAGGAAGAAAGAAGGGCTATGAGGAGGCAGCTTGATAAATAACTGCTTGCTTCAGCAAGGTTAATAAAAGGATTTGGATTTTTCTGGAAATGGCCACAAAGAGCAAAGCCTCTCACTTTGGTGATACTCTTTGGGGCTATTGTAAATGGGGGAAGTTTGGATCAGGAGGGCAGATGCGTAATCACAGCATCAACAGTGAGCATTCTTGGATGACAAAAACTTCATCTACAGTCTCTCACTTGGTCCCTGAGTATTTTTGTGATATTTTATGATGAAAAAACTATAAAATCACTGGAAGTTGCAAAGAACTGCACAGGGAGTCCTGAGCAGCTCTCCCACAGCTTCCCCCAATGTCGGCGTCTTACACAACTTACAGGGCAACATCAAAGTCAACAAACAGATATTGGTGAGCTCTGCAGTGTTTAGTCAAACATTACCAGTTGTCCACAGCACAACTCATAACATGTGCCATGTGGCTCTATGCAGTTTGCTCACATCTTAAGATCTGTACAACTGCCATGATCGAGACACTCTACTATTATCACAAACTGGCTACTTCTTTCTAACCAGACCCATCTTCTCCCCCTACCCCTGACATCACCCAATCTGTGCCCCATCATTATAGTTTGACCACTCTGAGAGTGTCATCTAAATGAATTTATTCAGGATGTATGTTTTTGAGTTTGGCTTTCCCCCCTCATATTCATTCAAGTTGTTGCATATTATCCTTGTTTGGTTCTTCTGTGTTCCAGTGTAATCCATGGCATGGATGCACTGCGGTTTGGTTAGCTATTCATCCGTTGACGAACCTCTGCATAGTTTCCATCTTGGGACTAGTACAAGTAAAGATGCTGTGGACATTTGTGTACAAGTTCTTCTTTAATAATTTCTGTCCATACATTGATTTATATTACTGTCTTGTTATCCTGTTAATTACTGCCAAATTTGCCGGGATAGCCTTAAATTCATTCCTGAATTTGGTAACTTGTATCTTCTCTCTTCATAACTATTTTTTTTTAAAGATTTTATTTATGTATACTAAACTGGAGTACAGGCCAGAGGTACAGGGGTGGTGAGAGGCTTCACCAGAGACAGAGAGGGAAGCAGAACAGGCAGATCGATGAGGTACACTGCTGAGGGGTGCAGCGGCCAGTCAGGAGAGTTCTGCTATGCCATGTCGATCACCTCCCTGGCAAGGCGATCGAACTTATGCTGAAGCAGCTGTGGAGAGCTTCACAGTGCTGCACTCCAACCCGTTGTGCCACCAGGGAGGGCCCTCTTCATAATTTTTTAAACTTGCTGTATAGGCTTATCAAATTTATTGAGTTCCTTTGAAGAGCCAGCTTTTGGCTTTATTATTTTCTCTATTAATGTCACTGGTTTCTGCTCTTACTATTCTTTCCTTCTGCTTTCTTTTGGCTTACCTCGCTATTCTTTTTCTAGGCTCTTAAGGAGATTTGAGATGGATTTGAGACATTTTTCCTTTTCTAACTTAAATGTTTAGCTGTTATAAATTTCCCTTTTGGCAAATTTTAGATACATGCAAGATATGTTGAGGTTTTAAATTTTTCACTTGCATTCAGTTCTATGTATCTTTTAATTTCCTTTGAGATTACTTTTTTAATTCATGCAGTATTAAGTGTGTTGCTTATTTTCTAAGTGTTTGGTGATTTCTATTTTATCTTTGTTATTGATTTCTAGTTTGGTTTTTGTCAAAAACATATTTTGTATGATTTCATTTTAGATTTGTTGAATTTTTGTTTTTTTTTTGACACAGGATATAGCTATCTTGATGAATATCCTACAAATACTTGACCAAAATGTGTGTTCATCTGTGGTTAAGTGTACTATTTTACACATGTCAGTTAGATCCTGTTGGTTGATTGTGTTAAGATCTTCTGTATTCTTGCTGATTATCTATCTAGTGGTTCTATCAATGGCTAAGAGTGGGGTATTGAGGTTTCCAACTATTATTGTGGATTTGTCTATTTCTCTTTTCGTATCTGTAGGTTTTACTTGCACATCTTGTAGCTCTGTTGTTTGGTGGGCTCTTGGAGGAACTGACTTTATTTTTTTAAAGATTTATTTATTTATTCATACAGAACTGGGGTACAGGCCAGAGGTGCAGAGGCGGTGAGAGGATTCACCAGAGACAGAGTGGGGAGCAGAACAGGCAGATTGATGAAGTACACTGCTGAGGGGAGCAGTGGGCGGGTCAGGAGAGGTCTGCTGCGCCATGTGGGTCCCCTCCGGGGCAGGCGGGGATCGAACTCATGCTGAAGTGGCTTTAGCTTCTTAGTGCTGTGCTCTAACCCGCTGCACCACGAGGGAGGGCCAGGAACTGAGTTTTTAAAAAATCACTAGGTCTGGCCCTCCCTGGTGGCGCAGCGGGTTAAAGCGCAGCACTGAGAGTCTGAGGCCACTTCCGTATGAGTTCGATTCCCGCCTGCCGCCTGCCCCGGAGGAGACCACATGGCGAGCCAGACCTCTCCTGACCCGCCCGCTGCTCCCCTCAGCAGTGTACTTCGTTGATCTGCCTGTTCTGCTACCCACTCTGTCTCTGGTGAAGCCTCTCACTGCCCCTGAGCCTCTGGCCTGTACCCCGGTTCTGTATGAATAAATAAATAAATCTTTAAAAAAAAATCACTAGGTAGTGTCATTCTTCGTGGTAACTTCCCTTGCTATGAAGTTTGTTTTAGCTGCTGTTAATATGACCATCCCTGCTTCCTCTTGATTAATATTTCCATGGGATATCTTTTGCCACCCTTTTACTTTCAAGCTGACTATATAGGCACATCTAATCTTATTGTGCTTCCCTTTATTACTTTCAGATATTGCACTTTTTCCAAATGGAATGTTTGTGGCAACTCTGCAACGAACACAAGTCTCTTGTTGCCATTTTCCCAACAGTACGTGCTCTCTTTGTGTCTGTGTCGCATTTTGCTATAATCCTTGTGATATTTCAGATGTTTTCATTAGTTACAGATCTATTATGGTGACCTGTGACCACTGACCTTTGACGTTACTTTGGGGGACCATGAACCTCACCCACATAAAATGGTGAACTTAATAGAGGTGTGTGTTCTGACTGCTCCACTAACTGGCCCATCCCCACCTCTCTCCCTCTCCTCAGATCTCCCTATTCCCTCAGACACAACCATATTAAATTAGGCCTATTAATAACCTTGTAAATGGCCTTTAAGTGCTCATGTCTTTCACTTTAAATCAAAATTTAGAAGTCATTAAGCTTAGCGAGGAAGACATGTCAAAAGCTAATAGCTAGATCCCTTGTGCCAAACAGCTAAGCAAGTTGTGAACACAAAGAAAAATTCTTGAAAGAAATTAAAAGTTCTACTTCAGTGAATATGAATGATAAGAAAGTGAAACCGCCTTATTGCTGATATGGAGAAAGTTTTAGTGGTCTGAATAAAAGTTCAAACTAGTCACAACGTTCCCTTAAGCCAAAGCCTAATCCCTAGCAAGGTGCTAACCTTCTTTAATACTCCGAAGTTTGAGAGAGGTGAGGAAGCTGCAAAATAAAATTTTGAAGCTAACAGAGGTTGGTTCATGAGATCTAAGGAAACTGGCCATCTTCATAAGTGTGAAGAGCAAAGTGAAACAACAGGTGCTGATACAAAAGCTGCAGCAAGTTATCCAGAAGATCTACTAAGATAACTGATGATAGGATACACCGGGTAACAGAGTTTCAATGTGAATTTGTTTTTTTTTTTTAAGGTGTGTGTTTATCTATGTGTTTATCCATATATCTAGATAGACTTTAGACTAGCTGTCGTTTCACACCTAATAGACTACAGTACGGTTTAAATAGAGCTTTTATATACTGGGAAGTAAAAAAATCCATGTGATTCACGTTATAGAGGTGGGCTGGAACCAACCCCACAATATCTCTGAACGGTGCCTATATTGTTATATTTGAAGTGGGTTTCTTATAGACAGAATAGAGTTAAATCATATATTTTTAATCTACTCAACCAATTTCTGTCTTTTAATTGGTGAATTTAGAACACTAACATTTAAAGTTACTATTGAATTGTCAAGGATTAAATTTGTCGTTTTTAAAAAAGATTTATTTATTTACGCATACAGAACTGGGGTACAGGCCAGAGGCTCAGGGGCGGCGAGAGGCTTCACCAGAGACAGAGTAGGGAGCAGAACAGGCAGATCGAGGAAGTACACTGCTGAGGGGAGCAGCGGGCGGGTCAGGAGAGGTCTCCCGCGCCATGGGGTCACCTCCGGGGCAGGCGGGAATCAAACTCATGCTGAAGTGACTTTAGCTTCTTAGTGCTGTGCTTTAACCTGCTGCGCCACCAGGGAGGGCCAATTTGTCATTTTTAATAAATACATTTTAATAGATTATACTTTTATTCATACAAGAACTGGGGTACAGGTCAGAGGTATGGGAGGTGGGAGGATTCACTAGAGACAGAGTGGGGAGCAGAACAGGCAGAGGGACTGAAGTATACTGCTGAGGGGAGCAGGAGGGAGACAGGAGAGGTCTGCTGTGCCTTATGGATCACCTCCTTGCCCGGGATTCAAACTTGTGCTGCATTGGCTGCAGATAGCTTCATAGTGCTGTACTTTAACCCACTGGACCACCAGGGAGGGCCCCGTTTAAAAAAAAAAAAGATTTATTTATTTGTTTATTTATTTACTTATTCATTCATTTATACAGAACTGGGTTACAGGCCAGAGGTGCAGGGGCAGTAAGAGGCTTCACCAGAGACAGAGTGGAGAGCAGAGCAGGCAGATCAGTGGAGTACACTGCTGAGGGGAGCAGCGGGCGGGTCAGGAAATGTCTGCTGCACCACGTGAATCACCTCTGGGGCGGGGATAGAACTTTCACTGAAGCGGCTGGGCCAGCTTGCAGTACTGAGTCCTAATCCTTGCGCCACCTGGGTGGGGCCCCATTTTTAATAAATGTTTTATGTTTGTTTTCCGTTTCATGATTCTCTTTTTCATTTTTCTTCCTTTCAGTGGGTTACTTGAACCATTTAAAAACTCTGCTTATTTATAATGCTTTTGAGTATATTGTTTTGTGTCATTTTCTTTGTAGTTGCTATTCTTTGTTGTAGGTATTCCCTCACAAGTATATAAATTACCACAGCCTACCAATGTTGACATTTTACTACCTTGAGTGAAGAATAGACAGTTCAGTATCATTATCATTTAGGTCACTTTGCCCTCCCCTGTTTCCAAACATGATTGTCTTGTATATATCCTCTATGTGCATTGAGTTCTAACTGTAGATTGTGTTATATCATGTGTTTCAACCACAAAATACGATTAAAAAATTTCATGACATGACTAGTCTATGTTTACTTCTATTTTTATCCATTTCATTGTTTCTTCTTACTTTCTGAAGTTTTCTGCCTTTTTCTGTTGTTATTGCTTTCTCTTTGTAGAACTTGTATTAGTTAGTCTTTCAGGGGAGGCTTGCTAGTGACAAATTCTTTGAATTTCCCTTAATCTGAGAATGTCTTGATTTCCTATTGCATTGCTATAACATAGTTCCACTGGATACAGACTTTGTGACTGACAGCTTTTCTTTCTGAACTTAAGAAGTGTTGTGCATTTCCTCTGGTCTCCAGAATATCACACGAGAAACCACTGTGATCACACTGGCGGACCTCATAGGGTTGTTTATATACCGTGGGTTCATTCTGGTTGCTTTCAATTTTCCCCCTTTGCTTTAGTTTTCTGAAATTAAATGATGCTGTGTCGTGGTGTGAATATTGTCGGGGATGTCGTCTGACATTTTCTCAGCATCTTGAATCTGTAGGTTTATGTCTTTTGTCAACTCAGGACAGTTTTCATTCATTACTGCTTCAAGTATATTTTCAGCCCACAAAGAGTATCCCTTCTTTTTTTGGTGTCTTTAGATGAATGTTTTTGTTTCCAGAGAATTTATAAATACAAGAGAACTTATAACTGTTGAAATATTTTTATGATATCTGACTTAAAACCCTTGTCAGTTCATTCGAATGTGAACCATCTTAGGACTGGTGTCAGTTTGCTGTTGTTTGTTACTCAGCTTGTAGCTTCGCTGTTTTTTTGAGATAACAGATAATTTTTCATTGTATTCTATGCTCTTGTTTGTTAGCTGATTTTGATCTTATTTAAATCTTTTATTTTTACCATGTACTTGCTCTGTTCGGGCTTAGCATCCAGGTTCTGGATCACAGGTATGGGCTTTCATTTTACTGGGAAATTAGTTTTCCACACCCATGGGAACCCTCATTATGGCAGTATCTGCTCTGGGCTCAGGCAACCTTTCAAGATTTCAGAAACCTCTGAATGAAACCTGTTGTAGTGTTGCAAAAGTCTAACAAGTCCCAGGGGTATCTATTCAACTAGAAATTTCCAATACCATAGAAATTTAACTCTGAAGCCAATGTTCTGCTAATATCATTGCCAGATTTTTGTAAAGTATGTTGACTAAAGAGGATGTTCTCAACATGATTGGTGGTGACATTTTTATCCTTTCTGCTTAAAATTGGTCTTTGCTGCAAATTATTGTTTCCTAAACAGCATGTATATGCCATTTGCTTGCTAATAAATTTTATCTCCACATTTCCTCTGAAGCAGTTTTTCTTTCTGTCAACTTCATGCTATCATAATAACTTCTCTGCAATATTTATTGTGAACAAATACATTTTAACTTCAATGAAAACTTCTAGAGGGTAATATTTCTGAAGGACTAAGAGTAATACGACATAACTATTCCAACTCTTCCTAATTTTAAAAACTACTTCACTCTTCATAAAAAAAAAAAAGATGGGTATACTTGTAGATGTAGTAGTCATGGAGTGTTATCTTAGAAGAAGAAAACAATTGAGCCGAGATGACTGAATGAGAATCTAGCTATACAAACATCTAGAGAAATAACTCCCAAGATGAAGAAAAGAGACTGCAAAGACTCTGAGATAGGAACATGCTAAATGTATTTGAGGAACAACAAGGAAATCAGTGTAGTTGTAGCAACATGAGCAAGAAGGAAGCTAGTGGGAGAGGTCAGCCAAGTGACGGGAGTCCCTTCAATAGGCCTCTGGGCCATCGTGGACTTTATTCTAAGGAATTCTACTGAGATACATATTGAAGCATTAGGAGACTACGCTTTTTTGAAAGACATGATTTGATTTACATTTTAGAAGAATCATCTGGCTATTATGAAGGGGATGAATGGGAATAGAGTCAAGGGTAGAATCAAGGAGGGGCCTCCCTGGTGGCACAAGGGTTAAGCGCAGCACTATGACGGCTCCGAAGCTGCTGTAGCATGAGTTTGATCCCCAGCCCGGGATCTAACCCACATGGCACAGCATGTGGTTCTTGCCCGCTGCTCTCTAAATCTGCTTGTTGTGCTCCCCACTCTGTCTCTGGTGAATCCTTTCATATCCGGTGCCTCTGACCTGTACCCCATTTCTTGTAAATAAGTCTTTAAGAAAAAAAAGAGTAAACTCAAGGAAAACAACAAGAATGCTATTATAGTGGTGCCAGCCAGGATGCTGCTTCTCTTGAGCATATTTTACCTGTGTGTATGGGGGAGGGGGAAGTAATGAGGAATGGTCAAATCTTCACAAACTTTTATTTTTTTTCAAACTTTTATTTTTTTTTAAATTTATTTATTTATGTGTACAAGAACTGGGGTACAGGCCAGAGGTGGATGGGGTGAGAGGATTCACCAGAGAGCATAGAGGGGCACAGAACAGACAGATCTACTGAAACACACTGCTGAGGGGAGCAGCAGGTGGGTCAGGAGAGGTCTGCTGCATCCTGTGGGTCAGCTCCCTGGCCAGGGATCAAACGCTTGCTGCAGTGACTGTGGGTAGCTTCATAGTGCTGCACTTTTTAACCCGTTGCACCCCCAGGGAGGGCCCCAAATATTCACAAACTTTAAATATAGCTCATTGGAAGTTTTGAGAGTTTAGATGTAAAGAACGAATGAAAGTGAGGAATCTAGAATGACTCCTATGTTTCCTAGGTTTTGTTTGAGCAAACAAACAATTCTGCTGCCATTTACTGAGATTGGAAGTCTATGATAGGCTCACAGGATGGGAGAGGAAATATCATATTTTGCTTTGGTTATGTTGAATTGGAGGTATCTATTAGATCTGAAAGGAGTGGTAAAGCAGGAGGTAGGAAATATGAGTGAGAAGCTCAGAGAAGAGGTCTGGACAAAAGATAGACACTGGGATTATTGTGACATAGATCTAATCTATAAAGCCACAGAACTGGGCGAAATCATTTAGCGAGCACAAGCAGATGACAGAGCCCAAGCTCAAACTCTTTAACATGCCAACATTTAGAGGTGGATCTGATAAACAGGCATAAACCAGTAACAAAGTGAAAAGTAACAACCAGAGTTCTGGTGACATATGGTGTCACTGGAATTAAGAGAAAGCATTTATTTTAAGAACTAAGGTGTGTTCAACCATGTTTAATGCTGAAGAGATTGATATGAAAATAGTGGTGTGACTATTGAAGTAACCAAGCAGACTTTGACAAAGGTGTTTTTAATGGTGTCATGGGAATGAAAACCCATTGGAGAATTGAAGAGTGAATGGGTCAGGTGATTACTAGATAAACAGAATATGACCTATCTTTATACTTATCCAGCCATGAAAATAATGGGGTTATGGATGGGCTGCAACATCTATGTCAGATTCTCTGAGATAATCTTTTATATGACTTCAATTGAGAAAAGACAATTCCACAGAGACAAAAAGTAGATTAGTGGTTGCTTAGGGTTTGGAGAGGTGAAGGGTGGGAGTGACAGCAAAAGGATGCAGTTTCATTTTGAAGGGATGAAAATCTTTCTACTCTGACTACACTAAAACCTATTGTATTGCATGGCTTCAATGTATGATAGGTGAAGAGTGTATAGACAATTTGCAAAAATTTTGTTTTGAGAGGGAAGAGTTGGAGAGGTATATAGTATGAAAAGAGAATTTGCTTTGAGATAGGTGTTGTTACAGAGAGCTTATACACTGATGGCCTTGGTGAATAGGAAGGAGAAGTCCATGGTGCCAGGAAAGGGCATCCTAGCTGGTATTTCCAACTTCACCTGGAGGTCCTGCTAGTCTTCTGTGTCCAACTTGAAACTTACCATCACCCCCCACCCTTACCACCACCATCACCGAGATGTGCTTCCCTTCTTGAGTCCATAGCTCAAGAGATTCTATGTGCTTGACAAAGAAACCCAGGAATCATTCCACATTCCTCCTTCTTCTGTCATTCTTTCTTCTAAAACATCGCAAAGTCTTCCTCGAGAGATTTAAATCTGCCCCTTCTCTATTCTCAATGAAATTACTTTATTTCAGATCTCAGTATTTTTTTTTAATTATTATTCTCTTGCAACAACTTCCTTGACTTGGTTCCTGGTGTCTAATTTCCCACTTCTAATCCACTTTGTGTCTTGCCGCTGGACTCATCTTTCAAAAGTGACAATAAATTCATCTCACCAAGTAGGCTTAATTTCTCAATGCTTCCCTCCCTCATTCCCTACAGCAGAAGCCCCTAACATGGTATCTGTGGACTTCCAGTTCCTACCTCCAAAAGAGAACGCTCCCCAAACGAGCTTCTCTCCCAGTCTTGCACACATAACCTTCAAGCCAGCTGTCTGTTTATCACCATCCACCAAGCTGTTCAGTCCCCGGACTGAAATATCTTTTATTACCATAGTTCCCTCATCTCCCCATTCAGCCCATCAATAGAAATTATTGGCTCTAACTCAGATGTTACCCAAACCGCTTGCCATCTCCATCTCCACACTGCCACCTTGATTCAAGCCCTCATCTCTTGCTGGGCTGTTGTAACAGCCTTCTGACGTGGTCTATCTGCCGCCACTCTTGAGGCCTTACAATTCACACCCCAACGCAGAGGGCTCACTGTAAGCTGATCTTGATACCCACCTGCAAGCCCCTCAGTGATGCCCAGTTTTCTTTACAATATGGCCTGAGATCTGTGCCTTGGCCGACAAGACTAAGGTCTGACTTCAAGCCTCACGTCTTCGCCCCTAGCCATGCTCCCCTTTGCTCACTGGGCTCCAGTCATAGTGACCATCCTGTTCCTGGAATTCATCATTGTGCTTCTTCTCACCTTTGAACCTTTGCACATGGATAGTCTCTGCTCTCACAACCCACTTCCTACCTCATCACCCTTGTGGTGTGATTTGCATCTATGCATCGTTTAGTATATATTTCCTAGGGATCTTTTCTGACCACCTAGATGAAACTAGGTCTATCTGTTCCCATAAACACTGCACTCTTGCTCTCAAGGCAGAGCACACAATGTTGTATCTGTTCCATGATTTCTCTTCTTTTTTTCCCCTTTTTTCAAAAATCCACTTTATGAAGACAGAATCTAGGTTTTTCTTGTTTGCTTGTGTTAGGTTGCTAGGGCTACTGTTACAATGAGCCACGGACTGTGTGTATGGGCGGGGGTGGGGGAGTGGAGTGTAAACAACAGAATGCATTCTCCTACAGTTCTGGAGACTAGAAGTCCAAGATCAAGGTATTGGCAGTGTAGGTTCTTTCTTTCTGAGGGCTGTGAGGGAGCACCTGTTCCAGGAGTCTTACTTGTCTTCTAGGGGGTTGCTGCCAATCTTTGGCAATCCTTGGTTTGTAGCAGTATCACCTTGATCTCTGTCTTTATTTTCACAAGGTGTTTCCCTGTGTGTGGTGTGTGTCTGAATTTATCCTTTTTTCCCCCCAAGATTATTTATGCATACAGAACTGGAGTATAGGCCAGAGATAAGGGGTGTAAGAGGATTCTCCAGAGACAGAGTGGGGAGCACAACAGGCAGATCTACTGAAATGCACTGCTGCGGGGAGCAGCGGGTGAGACAGAAGAGGCCTGCTGGGCCATGTATGATGGAACTCTGGCCGGGGATGGTACTCGTGCTGCAGTGGCTGTGGAGAGCCTGATAGTGCTGAGTTAACCCCTTGTGCCATCAGGGAGGCCCAGGAATTTACTCTTTTGATAATGACGCCTGTCTTGTTGGAGTAGAATTCACCCTTATCACTTAATTTTACCTCTATTATCCTTGTTTCGAAGTGTCATGTTCAGCTCAGGTTTAGCCCCTCCAGGAGAACTTTCCTGACTTCTCTGGAGACAGCTCAGCATTTCCATTTCTGGACTCCTGTGTTCTCACATTTACCAAAACACCTCCCATAGATGGGTGTCTCTCCTCATGGCACACTGAGATCCTGGGAGGTGGGGATCATCCTTCACTCACCTCCGATTCCCTATACTAATCGGTATCAGTCACAGACCCTTCAAGAGTGAATTAAAAAAAAAAAAACAAACCAGAATGACTGCTCCAGGGAAGACGGAATCCAACTTCAAACTTAAGTCCTTTTCAACCATAAAATGTGTTACTTTCTGCACTAAATAGTGTTGGGGCTCTAGACAGTCTATGGTCTCCCATGATGGATGATGATTTCGAAAGAGAATGTGTGCATGTCAGAGGCTGGGCTGCCCTGGCCCAAGACAGCGGCCGAGTCAGAGTCTCTGAGTTCATGAAAGTCTGACCTCTGTCTTTCCTCTTTTCTTTACTTCTGACTGGAGTGGAACTTTTGGACTGGAGGTCGCGTCGCCTCTGAATCGACTGATTAGGTCAGGTTTAGAAAAGGTACTTTCCAGAAGTTAGCCATCCCGGGCAGATTCACGGTGCCTGGCTTTGCCTTCTCAGCACCTCTGACTTCCCATCTGAAAACTGACTAATACTTGCTAATTGTATGTTCTGAAATCCTTTGATGAAAATGCCATAGTATGTAAGTATCGAGTATTGTTATGAATAATAAAAAATGGATGAAATTTCTGTAGCTTTCTCCTTGAGTGACATAGAAAATGGATGTCTCTTGCCAAATCACAGGTCATACTTGCATTGTAGAAGAAACTGGTAAACATACTCACCCCCTCAGTCTTTTGGATTTGACATAGCAATATACTCACTTTCCCAACATTCTCCATTTGAGTGCTGTAACAAATTACCATAGAAGGAGTGGCTTCTGAACAACAGAACTTTCTCACAGTTCTGAAGGCTGGGAAGTTCAAGATCGAGGTGCTGGTAGATTTGGTGTCTGGTAAGAGTCCACTTCCTGGTTCATAAATGGATGTCCTTTGTGTCTTCATATACCCGAAGGAGGAGGGACTCTGGATTCTCCTTCCAAGGGCACTAATCCCACTGAAGGGGACTCCCCTCTCACAACCCACCACCTCCCAAAAGTCCCACTCCTAAGACCATGCCTCGGGGGCTAGGGTTTTAGTATGTGGATTTTGAGGAACACAAATAGTGAATAACATCCTGAGTATATAAATGCTTTAGGGTCCTGTGACGTGATTGTGGGTTGTGCTCAGCAGACTACCATCAAAGACAGTGAGGCCTTGCTGCAGTGGCTGCCTAGTTTTTGGCTTCTCTAGAGTGTTACTTCCCTTCTGAGAAATGTTTCTTTCTCCTCTCCAGCCATGTGTATGAAGGATGACTGCTTTGTTCTTGCAGCAGGCTATTGCTTGGACATAGTAATTGGTACAGATACAGGCACCCGACCCAAGCTGGGCCAGCAAAATCTTCCCTGGGACTTTCAGTATTTGGCATGAGGATGAGGAAATAGAAATTCCCTGTCTGGCAAGCTGCTCTGGGAGGTGTGAGTACAGAGGCAGCCGGCTGCCACGTGTCCAGTGTGTAAGAATTTAGTCTGTGGCAGTGAAGCTGGCACCAGAGAGACAATTGGGAGATGGAACAGGAGTGGGAGGGGGAGGGGAGAAAATGAGAGGGGGAGGGGCGGGGGGACACTGTGACGGGAGGGGAGAGAGAATCTTGTTGATCATTTGAGTCCTTTGCTCCCCTTGGTCTTGCCTTTCCGTGGCTTGGTTTCACGAACCAACAATTCTCTCCTTTTGCCTAAGCAAAACTCAGGCTGGGGTTAAGCCACAAGGAGAATCTGGACTAGACTGATATACACACATATTATTAGCACCAGAAATGAAAAAGAACCTTGTACTTTCCAGGTACTTTCAATTCAAGACAAGTGTTTTCTTTTTCAAACCACTTTCTTTTTTCTTTTTAAACTAAAATACATCATTGTTCGTTTTTGTGTGTTTGATTTCTCTTCATAGGTGTAGTCCCCATAAAATTCCCACCACCATGTCACCGAGAACCATTACCAGTCTCTTGTGCCTCCCTGCTTCTGTTTTGATTCATCTTCCATCCCCTCTCCTGTTGTATGTCTCTGATTTATAGTTTGTCTGCTAGTTTTGTTTTTCTTTTTTTTCTTTCCCTACCCCTTGTTTGGTTTCCTGATATTCCTCCTATAAGTGAAATCATCCAACATTTCCCTTTTTCCTTCTGACTTATTTCACTGCGTGTGATCCCTTCCAGCTCCATCCATGTTGCTGGGAATGGCATGAGCTTATCTTTTTCTTTGCTGGGTAGTATTCCATTGTGTAAATAGACCACATCTTCTAGATCCATCCATCTGTTTTTGGGCACTTGGGGAGTTTCTGTATTTTAGGTATTGTGAATAGTGCTGCAGTAAACATGAGAGCACAGGTTTCCTTTTGAATGAATGTTTTTCTGGCCTTTGGTTAGATTCCTAGGAGTAGAATGCTGGGTCATCTGGTGGATCTATTTTTAGTAATTTAAGGGTCTTCCACACAGCTTTCTCTAGTGATTGGGCCAGTCTGACCTAGCAGCAGTGTCAAAATGTTCTTTTTTCTCCACATCCTCACCAGCACTTGTTTGTGGGTTTTTAATACGGGCCATTCTCACTGTTGTGAGGTGACATCTCAATGTGGTTTTGATTTTCATTTCCCTGATTATAAGTGATGCTGAGAATTTTTTCATGTGCCTGTTGGCCATCTGCATTTCCTCTTTGGAGAAGTGTCTTTTTAGCTCTTCAGCCCATTTTTTGACTGGGTTCTTTATTTTCTTTTCACTGACTTGTGTGAACTCTTTGTAGATTTTTGATACTAGCCTCTTATCAGTTGTGTGGAGTGCAAATATTTTCTCCCAGGCTGTAGGGTGTCTCTTCATCTTGGTTCTTTTTCTTTCTTTCTTTCTTTCTTTTTTTTTTTTGGCCATACAAAAGCTTTTCCATTTATTTACTGATTTTTTAAAGATTTATTTACTTATGCATACAAGAGCTGTGGTATAAGCCAGAGGAGCAGGGAGGGGGAGAGGATTCACCTGAGAAAGGGCAGAGAGCAGAAGAGGCAGAACTAGTGTGATACACTGCTGAGGGGAGCAGCGGGCAGGTCAGGAGAGGTCTGCCACGCCATGTGGGTCAGCTCCCTGGCCAGGGATCAAACTCCTGCCGTGGCTGCCAATAACTTCATAGTGCTGTGCTTACACCCATTGTGCCACCAAGGAGACCCCAGCTCTTTAGTTTTCTTAAACCATTGTGTTGAAGTATGATTAATGTTGTTAAGCATCAGTATGTACATGTGGACAACTTAGGAGGTAAGTGGGCATCCACCACCAGCATCACAATCTTTTCTATGAATACATCCATCACATCCTAAGTTTCCTCCCACCCTTTAGTATTATAACTGTTACTATTGCCATTTTGTGACAAGAACACTTAAACATAAGCTATTCCTAGGAGGCAAATTTTTCGGTATACAATCCATAGGCACGCTGCTGTTCAATAGATCTCTAGAACTTACTCCCTTATAACTGGAAGCTTGACCCTCTGACTCATGTCTCCGGTATCCCCATCCTCCCAGGCTCTGGCAACTACCATTCTACTGTCTGCTTCTATGAATTTGTTGGCACGATTTAATGAGATAATGACTGGAAGGAATTTAGCACAGTGATTTTGTTCACATATGAGGTTGTTAGCATCTGTGCTGCTGAAACGCTATGGCTACTTTAGAAAAATGACTGCTTTTTAGTCATCATTTTTCTTTCCATTATTCACAAGTAGTGACAACTGAACCACTCTATTTTATCACAGGCGTTTGAGAATAGCATCAAAAATAGAGATTTAAGGATAACTTTTAAAAGCACTTAATGAGTTTTCAAGGTGATGCATTAAATTTCAAGACGTCTCTATTATTTTTCAGAGCAAGAACGGTAGACCTTCAGCAGTAATTCTAGATACTAATGTACTAAGGCATCTACTGTTTGGGGGACTTTCAAAGAAGAGGCACTTTTAGATATATAAAAATGCCTTACATTCTTCAAGTTTCTGAAGTCTATTTTAAAATAATAAGAAGAGGTTACACTGAATAGGGTCAGGGAGCATGCGCAGGAGACACACATTGACGTCATATGACCTCGTTTAATCCTCACAACAACCCCATGAGCTGATGCCCATGTGTGCTGATGCCCATGTTCTGCCCATTTCACAGAGGTGGAAAAGGGCCCAGAGAGTGTAGTAACTTGCCTAGAAACACAGTGAATCAGTGATTCAGCACAGTGGAATCAGTGATTCCACAGTGATAGTTTCCTATTCATCCCAGATTGAGCCCTCACACTGACAGGAAATAACCCCAGTGCTCTCGGAGTTTTCATTTGGTCTGTGTCTTGCATCAGTTGGGTTGCTGTCATGCCACTTTGCCAGCTTTGAGGGGAAGTGGCATCTCCTTTGTGGCCTGCAGTGCCAGCAGCAGCTGCAAGCATCACCTCACCTCCTGACAACTTCCAAGCAGGAAGTGGGAGTAGGAAAGAGACTTTCTCTCTCTATGCTTCTCTCTTTGTTCTGAGAACAAAACCTATCCCGGAAACCTCCCAGTGGACTTTCTCTTTGTGTCATTGTCCCAAACTAGGCCAACAACCACCTCTAAATATGGCAAGGTCAGTGGGATTACTACGCTTGGTCTGGAACAGAAAGACAACAGCTGGGAACACCTTCCCCTGAGATCAAGGGTTCTTGGCTTGAAAGCCTGACGGAATTGGCGGGGGCGGGGGGGCTGTCTGATATCAAGGAGGACGTGGAGGTTGGAAGGTCAATGGGCTGGCATCCAAGGGTGTCTTCTTTGGCCTCCATTCTCTTATGGACAAATAAGCAAGTTGTTCTGGGCTACCTCTCAGTGAGCTGGAGAGTCTCTAGCTACAGTTAAAAAAATCAAATAAAACAAAATAAATACACCTAAGCAAATTATGCTTTGCCAACTCAAGATCCTCCCCCATTCCTCAAACTACACTACCTTTTATGAGTTTTTTTCCCATCACAACTCACCTTGACATTCCCTTTAAGTGACTTTTCACAGATGGTCGTCTGAGTGGTGGGAGGGGAAAGAGGACGCTGTCTTTCCCTAGCCTCCTCCGTCATTCCCTCTATCCTAAAATCTGTTCTCAATCAATCTGGATTTATGCATTGACCTGTTCTGTGCTGCTCATCGAAGAAATAAGCTGCCATAGAAATCGCCCATTGTGGCTGTGTGATAGATACAGAACACATTTGTTCTGTTAATTTATAAGGGGATTGTATTCGGCCTCAAGTCCATCCCAGTCAGAAATTTTCCTCCATGTTTTGTATTGTGTTACAAACACAACACAATAACGTAATAGTTTATTTTTACATCATTTTGTGCCTTTCTCCATCTCAGTTGTAATCCCTGTGGGCTTCCCATCACCAAATCACCTGTGTGCCATCATGTCATAAGTACTTTTTAAGGAAGCTGTCTTATTTTTAAACCATAGCATTTATTTATCTATATATACTTGACACCATTGTCCCTTGTGCTCATTTTGAACCCTCCCCGTCTCCTGCAGGATGTCTCTGATTTATAGTTGTCTGTTTAGTTTTGTTTTGTTGTACTGTGTTATGTTTTAAAATTGCTATTATTTTGTCCCTAATGCTTTATTTGGTTCCCCTATTTAATCTAATTTGGTGGCATAAACCTGTCCCATCAACCCCACAATGGTTTAGGGGGGTCTCTGCTTTGGCAAGAATTCTTGTTTATTATTTTGCATTCAATATTTTAACATCAACCTGAATGCTTGTCAAAACAGTTTCTAACCTTTCTAAAATTGCTATGAAAACTGTTTAAACTGTAACTCGGGTTCTTGATAATACTAGTCTTTTTTCCCTATAGGAAGATTTATTTTTCTAAATTTATAAGAAATGTTCTGTTGTTTTTTCTTTTTTCACTTTTCAAATTTCTTTATAGGCTCTATGGCTGAAAATATGCCATTTTTTTAATCCATAGAACATATAATTATTTTCAGGTTGCTGCTTTTTTCTTTTCACAAAATCTTCCAGAAGACTTAGGGCAGACCATTTTTTAACTCTCCAAAGACAGTGATTCGATTACCATTTTTCTTTCTTTCTTTTTTTTTAAAAAAAAGATTTATTTATTTGTGCATACAGAACTGGGGTAGAGACCAGAGGTGCAGGGGCCATGAGAGGTTTCACCAGAGACAGAGTGGGGAGCAGAACAGGCAGATCGTAGAAGTACACTGCTGAGGGGAGCAGCGGGCGGGTCAGGAGAGGTCTGCAGCGCCATG
>NW_004567120.1:33504677-33570558 GCF_000260355.1 Condylura cristata
CCTCCGGGGCAGGCGGGGATCGAACTCATGCGGAAGCGGCTTTAGCTTCTTAGTGCTGTGCTTTAACTCGCTGTGCCACCAGGGAGGGCCCTTGATCACCATTTCCTTTTTTTTTTTTTTTTTTAACTGCCTGTGGAATAGCAACTCCAGCTACCTCCTCAAGCAGAAAGAAGTGGGGAGTAATTAATTACCTTGTGCTCCAGTAGGCTGTTGTTGACAGTCATCTAGAAAACTTCACCTCACCTTGGTCTCAGCAGACTTGGGTGAGGAAAAGCAAAATGGTGCCCACATTATCAGGAGTAGTTGCTGCATATCTGGCCTTGACTGAGTCTGTGACCATTTACACACTCACTCACGGTGGGCACTGCTTTTCTAGACCCAATGAAAACAGCAATGAACGAGACAAAGATTTCTGCCCTCAAGATGTTTGCACACACACTGTGTCGGGGAAAATGACCATCCTCCGGCGAAAACAGAAGAAGAAAGCATGAAAGAATTTTAAAAAGGCTGCAGGGAGGCTCAACTTCCTCAATGAATGGATGAAATCTTGGATGCTGAGATGGGACATCGTTTACCTAAAGTCATACAACTGGGTCATGGACCTGAAATGGGAACCCATATCTTATTTCTTTTTATTGCTATAACATTAGTTTATAACACTATATAGGCTTCCATGTATAGCATGATAGTAATAGCAATAGCATAGAAGTACATCTGTATGTAGTACCTAATCTCTATTATGATTCCATTTTACATCCAATGCCATACAATTACTCCCCTTTGTCAATTTCCCTTCCTACTTCCCCTCTGGTAACTGCCATTTTGTTTTCATAATCCAAGAATTTATTTCTACTTCGTTTTCCTTATTCCTCATCTTCCACATATGTGTGAAATCATATAGTATTTGTCTCCATCTGACTGATTTCACAGAGCATAATCCCCTTCGGTTCATCCATATTATGACATGGCAAGATCTCATCCTTTTTTTTTTTTTTCATTTATAGGTGAGTAGTATCCTGTGTACACCACATAATCTGTATTTATTCATTCCCTCATGGGTGTGGAGGTTGTTTCCATAACTTGGTTATTGAAAACATTGCTGCAATGAACATAGGGATGCATACATCTTTTTGAATTAGTGTCTTCATATTCTTCAGGTAAATACTCTCTGGGAAGCCAAAATGTTCATGTGACGCTCTTCATTGTGATATTAACTATTTCAGTGGTCTGGAACGGAACCCACAACAGTAACTCTGTGGTGTGCTATATATATTTGTCAGGGTTATTGGATGTAATTGTCTCGTAGTGTCCTTGTCTGGTTTTGGTCTCAGGGTCATGCTGTTCTCATAAAATGAGTTTGGAAGTATTCCCTGCTCTTCAATTTTTTTGAGGAGTATGAGAAAGATTGGTTTTAATTCTTTTTAAAAGGATAAAATTCATCATAAAAACATTTAGTACTAGAAACGT
This sequence comes from Condylura cristata, assembly GCF_000260355.1. Lineage (NCBI taxonomy): Eukaryota > Metazoa > Chordata > Mammalia > Eulipotyphla > Talpidae > Condylura > Condylura cristata. Next base: position 33,506,145 of record NW_004567120.1, read on the forward strand.
TTCAGGAGGAGATTTTGATGATTTATTCAATTTCCTTAGGAGTCTGTTCAGATCTTCTGTTTCTTTATGAGTCAGTCTCGGTAGGTTGTATGTGCCTGGGAATTTGTTCATTTATTTTTGTGACATGTAAGTGTACATAGTAGCGTCTACCCTTTCATTTTTTATTTATTTGAGTCTTCTCTCTCTCTCTCTTTCTTTTTTATAAGATTTATTTATGCATACAAAACTGGGGTACAGGCCAGAGGTGCAGGGGTGGTGAGAGGCTTCACCAGAGACAGAGTGGGGAGCAGAACAGGCAGATCAACTAAAACACACTGCTGAGGGGAGCAGTGGGGGAGACAGGAGAGGTCTGCCGTGCCATGTGGGTCACCTCCCTGGTGGGGGATCAAACTCATGCTGACGAGCCTGACAACAGCTTCACAGTGCTGCGCCTTAACCCCGTTGCACCACCAGGGAGGGCCCTTCTCTTTTTTTTCTTAGTTCAGCCAAAGGCTTTTTCATTTATAATTTTAAGTCTTTCCCTTTTTGCATGTGTAAACAGAAGTTAGTAAATTATTTCAACTGTTTCCAAAAGTTGGCTTTTAGCTTTATTGATCTTTGCTGTTGTCTTTCTGGGTTTTATTTCATTTATTTCCTTTCTGATCTTTGTTATTCTGTCCTTCTGCTAACTTTGGCCTTAATTTCTCCTCCTCCATCCCCTCCTCCATTTCCCTCTCTTCTAGTTGTTTCTGGAGGTGTGAAGTTATTTGAGATCGTTCTATTTTATCAGTGTTGGCTTTTTCCATGTACTTCCCTCTGAGAAGTGTGTTTTTCTATCTCACACGTTTTGGTGTGTTGTGGTTTTATAATCATTTGTCTCAATATTTTTCTTTTATTTCCTTCTTGATTTCTTCTTTGATCCATCTGTTGCTCAAGAGTATGTTTTTTTTTTTCTTTTTTCAACTTATACTTTTTATTTGGTGCAATATTTTAGAAAATTCTCCACTTCTATACTTGGAAGTGTACCTGTTTTACTTATTCAAAAATACTTTGTTAAAGTTTATGTGATAGGCACTGAACAATTATCTCTGCCACTTAAAAATTTCTCCTTTAACATGAAATTATACATATTTTATACATTTTAAAGTTATAAAATAATGACTAATTGCTTTTCAAAGAAACTTCAATTTTTACTTCAACCTATGATGAAATTCATTACTTATCAAAGTAATCACTTTCATAAACTATATATGTATAAACGACCAAATTTTAAACAGAATAAAAGTATTTACAGTGAAACTTAAATCTTTACCCTTCCCAAGATACCTTGCTTCTAAATTTTACTGCACAGGTAACCAAAGTTATTAGTTTCTTTTATATTATTCAGTGATCTTAATGCATTAAAAAAAAGATGTTGGCAAGTTTTATATACTATTCTTTAATCCAAGTACACACACAACACTTTTTATTATCCCCCTTGACTCTGTCATTTATTAATGTATCTTAAAAATAGGCCACATAGGGCCCTCCCTGGTGGCGCAGTGGGTTAAAGCACAGCACTGAGAATCTAAAGCCGCTTCCACATGAGTTCGATTCCCGCCTGCCCCGGAGGTGACCACATGGCGCGGCAGACCTCTCCTGACCCGCCCGCTGCTCCCCTCAGCAGTGTACTTCATCGATCTGCTTGTTCTGCTTCCCGCTCTGTCTCTGGTGAATCCTCTCACCCTCTGCATCTCTGGCCTGTACCCCAGTTCTGTATGAATAAATAAATAAATCTTTAAAAAAAAATAGGCCACATAGCCACATAATTCCTAACATCATGCTTTCATTTTTACGAGGATCATGTAGTTAGTGTCCACCAATTTGTGTGCTTTCCAGTTTGTTCTTGTAATAGACTTCCAGTTTTATCCAATTGCAGTCAGAAAAGATGCTTGATACGACTTTACTCCTTAAATTTGTTAAGAATTGTTTGCAACCTACCATGTCTATCCTAGAGAATGTTCTATGTGTGCTTGAGAAGAATATGTGTTCTGCTGCTATTGGATGTATAGCTTAAATCCAATGTTTCTTTATTGATTTCCTGTCGAAAGTGAGATATTGAAATCTACTTTACTTATCAAAGTACTTACTGTATTGCTGTCTATTTTTCTTCAGATCTATTAATTTTTTATAATTACACACTGGATACATAAATAATTACAATTACTATATTCTATTAATGAATTTGTCAATAGACATTTGGATAAATAAAATGTGGTTCATACTTTAATGATGGTTCATCCTTATTAGCCAATCAAAAACAGGAACTAGAGTTGTATGCATCCACATCAAAATATCTTTGAGGTTTGATATTAAGTAAAGGAAAAAGGAATACAGAACAATATTCATATTGCAATGTCATTTGTGTTTAAAAGAAAGGAAAGGAAACCAATGTTTTGTGTATATGAACAAGTAAAGTCTGAGACAACATAAGAAGTGGTTGACACTGGGAATGACCTAGGTAGGCTAACGAGACTGAAGTGCTCTCATTTTGTACTTCTGTAATATTTAAGGAGTTCCCCCACCCCCTCAGTACTGTATATGTTAATTTGTAAATCTAAAAATTGTTTTTTTGTTTTTAAGATTTATTTGTGCATACAGAACTGGGGTACAGGCCAGAGGCTCAGGGGTGGTGAGAGGCTTCACCAGAGACAGAGTGGGGAGCAGAACAGGCAGATCTAGAAGTACACTGCTGAGGGGAGCAGCGGGCAGGTCAGGAGAGGTCTGCCACACCATGTGGATCACCTCTGGGGTGGGGATTGAACTCATGCTGAAGTGCTTTAGCTTCTTAGTGCTGTGCTTTAACCCACTGCGCCACCATGGAGGGCCCACAGAAACATTTTTAAAAGTCAATTACACACACACACACACACACATACACACAGAGTAATATGTAAATGGAAAAAAGAGAGAGTTGTAGAGTCCCAGACACCTGGATCTTTAACAAATAACCCAGGTAATTCTGATGCAGGTGCTCCAAGAGCCATTTATGTATTTTTGACATTTCATTTAAAATGTTTAGCATTTGACACATTTACTCTATCTTTGTATGTGTGTATATGTGTATCAATTCTGGGACATTTGAAAGGAAGTTGGAGATATGTTAACAGCATTTCAGACCTTAAATAATTTAGCATGTAGCTACTCAGAACAAAGATATTCTCCTACAATGCCATTAGCAACACAATGTATTTAATGTTGGTGAAATAATACTGGACAACAAACAGTACAAGTTCATATTCTCCTGACTGTCTAATATTCTTTATAGGTTTTTGTCTCTGATAGCTAGTCAAGACTCACACACTACATTTAGTTGATGTGTCTTATCCGTTCTCTATAAAACAGTTCTTTGCCCACCTCATTCTAAACCCGATAAAGACCTGTATTTTGGAAAGAATGAGCTGCTGAATGATTGGGGTTCTCTATTCTTTTTCTCCTTTTGTAGTGTTTGCAAACCCAAGTGTCCAGTTTCTGCTATCATGCACTCTTGATTCCACCACAATCAGACGCTGGTTCCCAGACTTCATATCCACGCAAGGTCACCAGTAACCTCCATACTTTCCCATTTCCCCCAATAATGTCCACGTTTCCAAATTCAATGATGAATTTGCAGGCTATTGTCTTTGACCCATTAGCAGCCTTTGACAAAGTAGATCACAACCTCCTCCCTGATGTACTTCCCTCTTAGTTTCCAAGTCAACATTCCTCCCTTGACACTTTTCCTGCCATGCTCCAGTCTGAGTCACCATAGCTGGCAATTCCTCACTTTTCTGGCCTTGAAAGCAGTGGACACTCAGGCCCTGGTTTTCTGTTTTCTAACACTTTTAAGTTAGATCATACCCCGCCCCTCCTCCACTCTCAACCCGCCAGTGACTGCTGTCACAGTCTTCTTCCATCATTCCAGCTCTCATGGGCCTGCATAAGCGACTTCCTTCCTTTACCCCTTCAGGTTAGGGTTCACCTGCCTCCACCCCACCCCTGTGATCTCTGTGACCTTTCTCCATTCCCCTCTCTCTAAGGTCACTCTGTTTCAGTCCTCAAATCTCCTTGGTGTTTCTTAATTCTGCCTCTGACCTTTGAATTACTCCTTATTTCCTTAAGGGTCCTGCCCAAAAGTCACCTTTCTGGAGAGTTCTGCCTTTTCTGTTCAGTTGGATCCTTCTCCCTGCTGGGCACTCCTCAACTGTCCTGACCCTGTCTTATTTTCTCCATATCCGCACTTAGCATATTATGGATTCACTGTTAATTTATTTACTTCCTCTCTGCCTGCACTAAACTGTAACCTCTGAGGGGGAAGAGATTTTATTTTTCCGGAGTTCCAGTCCCAGTCCCAATGTCTGGCATATAGGAGGCTCCAAAGAAACATTTTTTTTTTGATTGATCGATTGAGTGAGTGAGTGAATGAGTCATATGTGCATATGTAACACAGAGTATGGAAGGGCGCAGGCTAATGTGAGGTGTGGGGTTGTGGAGGGGGAGTTTCACTTTTTACTTCATACGCTCTCTGTTTTTTGAATTTTTATAGCTAGCACACATTATCTTTGTAACTGGAAAAATATCAACAGTAATGATTTGAAAAGCTTAAGAGTTTTAAAGAGCTGAAGAGTTAGGAAAGCAGATCGGGCAGCAGGTGGCAGGGTTGTTTCAACTTCTACTACTCTGTGCCAGGCTAGTGTGCATAAGTGCCCACAGGCATGTGGCCAAGAAGACTGGTGTGAATACAGGGGAAGAGGTTGCAATTAACATACAGCGTGAAGTGGTGGTTACATCTGGGTGTAGGCTTGACATAGTTTTCTTTATATCTTTGTATTTTTTTTTAAAGATTTACTTATTTGTGCATACAGAACTAGGGTACAGGCCAGAGGTGCAGGGGCCGTGAGAGGTTTCACCAGAGACAGAGTGGGGAGCAGAACAGGCCGACTGACGAAGTACACTGCTGAGGGGAGCAGCGGGCGGGTCAGGAGAGGTCTGCCACGCCATGTGGTCATCTCTGGGGCGAGTGGGGATCGAACTCATGCTGAAGTGGTGTTAGCTTCTTAGTGTTGTGCTTTAACCCACTGCACCACCAGGGAGGGCCTTCTTTGTATTTTTAATGCCTGTTTTGAATTTTTTTCCATAATGGACTTATGGAAGAGGGGAAAGAAAAACATCTCATCTTTTTAAAGAATCATTTTCAAGAGTGTTAAGACCTGCCACCCCAACCCCTTGCAGCTGTCCAGCAGAGATTTCAGAGGACTCTGCTGCATTCAGACTCACCAACGTCACCTTAGCTTCTATGTACTGAGATTCCCCCAGGCATTAGCTGAGAAGTTTGGAATTAGTATTCTGGAGCCTTAAGTGGTTCAGAACTACAGGGTGAGCACATCTCTATAGATACATCTTTGAAGAAGAAAAATCTAGAAAGATGTTCTTATCTGAAACTCTTCCCCATCTCCCCAAGCTTTTTTGTACCAGCTGCTCTCACTGGAGATGTTTTTAAGCAAAATTGTTTGGTCCTTGCCACACTAGCCAATAGCGATGGGAGGTCACGCTGTCCGGATTTGGGCTGGAGACTGGTGGGCCAGGCAGTGCTCCTGTTGCCAGCTGGGCGTGGCCACCCTTGTATGGCTCAGCTTCCAGGACCCACGTGCATAGCTCACGTCTGGCTTCAGATTTTGCTCTTGGTGCCTCCACACTGGCCACATGCAGATGCGCACACGTGGGCACGCACACATGCTTGCACACAGACAGTTAGCTCGAGACAGGAAGCTCAGTAGGTGCTTCTGCCCTTCTGTATTTTACTCTGCAACATGCATCCCTTCTTTTGCCTCACCCAGGCTCCCAGGGCACCCCAGTGCTTCCTGGCCGATGGCCCGCATCCTTCTGAATGTCTGTTGAACCTTTAATCTCCCTCTCCCTTGCAGGCCCTGCCATGGTAACCATTTTGCTTATATTTTAGTCCTGGCTTTTTTGAGTTCAAGAAACAGACATCCATTCAAGCTGGTCCAACGACAAGGCCCCACAAGGGTGGGGCACAGATTATTGTAAGGAGACCAAGGTCTGATGGCCCTCCCCGGACAGACACCACAGTGGGACCTGGAACAGGAAACGAGGTGGCAAAAAGTTCTGGTTTCCCCCCCAGAGGCCCAAGATCTCTCTCTGGCTGTCTCTGCTCCTTTGCACATCCACTCCATCCTCCCCTTTCCATTGACTAGTTTCCTCCTAACTCTTGCTCATGAATAATCCCTCACATATGACACAACTTTAAGTCCTCTTTAGACTCTTTCAGTCCCATCTTGGATGGTGGTTCAGCAGCTCAACTTCCCGATACCATATTTCCAAGGCATGAATCTGATTGCTCAAGCTATGTTCTTTAAGTGAGGTCACTAAGTCACCACAATTGGCCAAATGCCCACCAACTTTGCTGCAATCAGTATGACTGGGAAGGGCAGAGTCCCATGGACATTTGCCTCACAAGGGTGATGTGTAGGGCAGGTTCCCTGTGGGTGGAGCAGGCAAATTATTAGCATCTCAGTGAAGGGCTGGAAACTGTGGTCTGATGAAAAACTAAACCAAAGGGTGCCATTTACCTTCAAGGACTTCTTAATCCCATATGATGTGCACATATCCCCTGTTCTCAGTCTCCTAGCGTCACCGAGGCCAGCTACCTGGCCTAGTTCCTAATCACTGATCCCCACTGCCTCTATTTTAAGTCTTTTTAATGAAATAAAATCTAGTATATTCAGACAATGGGATATTATTCAGCCATACAAAGGACATGCTATAGCAGGGAGCAACCTTGAAAACATTATGGTGAGAAAGAAGTCAATCACAGAAGACCACATATTTCATGATTCCATTAATGTGGAGGTAAGCACTAACATAAGGCTGAGAGCGGGAGGGGTGTCGGGGAGAGGGGGTGATAGTTCAAGGGTATGGAGTTTCTCTTCAGGTATGTTGTTCTCACATTAACTGTGGTGATGGTTGCACATATCTATAGATACACTGAAGTTGACATCTCTCGAAAACTCAGAGGGGCAAAGCTGAAAGAGTTTTCCTCAGACTAGTGAGAAAATTTTCAAATGAAGGAAAAATATTAGACAGTCTAACGGCCCAAGAACATTGTCTCCTTATGAGATGAGTCATGAGATATACAGAGATATACACCTCAGTAAGACAGTTGAGTGTGGTGGTGAAATTCCACCCCAGAGCACACAACGCCTCCCACCGCCCCCACCCTCCAGTTTTAAGAATGAGAACAAAGGGGGCCATATGCTTGGGACACAGTGTTAGACTTTGCCTAGGAGTTGTATTGACTTTTGTTTATGGGTCACCATATACTTAGGTGTGACACAGCCCAAGGCCAGGAGAGCAGAACTTATTTTGGAAGGTGGACACAGGTTCCATTTGTCTGACTGACCAACAGGTGACTTTTCACATCACAGCTGCATTTGCAGAACTTCATGTTTTCACGTCAAATTATTTTTAAAGGTGAGTGGAGTGGTGCTTTGTTTCCAAAATTAAGAGCATGAAAGACTTACCAAGAAAAGGACTTTGCAGATGGGGATTGTCATGAGAAAAGAAGTAAGCATAGGTGAGTTTTTCCCAGGCTGCCCTTCAGAGAAGCTCATTTGTATTCCTCAGTTCTCAATTTAAAAGTTCAAGATGTGGTATCGATGCACGATGGATTTTGATACTACTCAGCTATCAAGACAGATAAGCTCTTGCCTTTGTGACAGCATGGATGGAGCTGGAGGGGTGATGCTAAGCAGAATAACTCACAAGGAGAAAGACAACCTTTGAATGGACTCACTCATCTGTGGAATTTAGAGAAACCAAGCAAAGGGTCGGATAAAGCCAAACTCAAAAACTAACTCTAGAAAGCTAACTCAAGAACTGAGTCAACCAGAGGGGGTGGGAGGGGCGAGGAGCTCAATGGACGATACTGGTGGACTGTGGGTGTCTAGGTGCTGTGCTGAATGTGATAACACCATCTGAGGGGAGAGACCCTGTACTTCTAAAATGCAAACAACATTGCCAACCAGTGTTGTTTCGATACATAAATAAAAATGTAGTGACCCGTGACTCTTAGAAATTTTCAAACATATTTAGCTATTAAATATCTGCAAACTGTCTATTGCAAGGATGCCAGTGTGGCCTCCGCCACCCCTCCAGAATAAAGAGAAACCTTTCCATTTCATGGCTTCTGCCAGCTTGGCACTGTGGCTCTGTGGTGATGGGCTTATTCTTTGTGCTTCTGGAGAACCCGCCCTCCCAGGGCACTCTTTGAAAGAGGAGAAAGAAAATATGGCCACTTTTTTGCATGACAATTCAACTTGGCAGGGTTGGCTTGGGCAGGTTTTGTGAACCTGTGGGAGCTGTTTCTCTTCCTCGTGTATGAATTGGTTGATCTTCCTTGATGATGAATGGATCCCATGGGTGATGAGTTGACCCAGGAGGATGTGGATGTGCCCTCAAGATGTTTGATTTGGTCTGCCTGGGTTCATGTTCAATACTGAAGTGCTGAGTGACCTCAGGCAACCTTGAAGTGACCCGCTGTGTACCTCCTCTGAGCCTTGGTGATAGCTTCTGTACAACATTATTATAAAGAGTTGTGTGATCAAGCTGCTATGAGGATTAAACTGCCCTAGCTCATTGAGTCTAAGACTTCACCAGTTGGAAGGGAAGTCACTGCTTTATGGGCCAATAAAAAAGAAAATCCCGCTACCCCTTCATCTCTACATACCATTGATTTTAAGATGCTCTAGTTTCAGAAATGTAAATGTGCACATCACAACGTCGACGAACTACAGTAGTTGAAACTGACGAGGTGCTTAGAGCAGTCCCTGGCATACAGTAAGTGCTCAAAGTTGCTATTATACAGCAGGATTTCCCTGAAGGAAGGTCATACTTCCCCATAATTCCCTGGAAAATGGAGGCGTCATTTCCCAGGGAAGACCATAGTCTTCAGTAGGGGAGAGCAAAGCTAGGATCCAGGATGTGTTCAGCAAGGACACTGTGTGAGGGTTTCTTTCCTGCTCTTCTGTTGCACAAAACAAAGGCAAAATATCCCACCTTAGTGTATAGTTGGCATCTCTTGCCCTCGTTACAATTCCCCCTCATTAATCTTGGTTGTAATTCTCTCTATGCTCTGCTGAAGTCTGATATGCCTGCAAAACTCAGCTGCACACACTGGGCCTGGGGCCACATCCCAGGCAACAGCACCCCAGTTGGGGTCTATGTCCAGGGGCCCCCCACCCTGGTGAGCAGTGCAGCTGTGGGCAGTGGGCTGCCGAAAGGAATCACTGCATGTGGTGGGAGGGATCTCAGACAGAGACGTGGCTGCCCCGTGACTGTCTGACTGAGGAATGAATGTGAGGGGGTAAAACCCCTTTCCTCAGGATTTCAGAAGAAAAGTGACTCCTGGGGTGGCAGACATGCTGATGCTCAGGTCATGAAGCTGATGCGAACTGAAGACAAGCCTTGGGTCAGCCCTCACTGGCTCAAATCATGTCAATATCTACTTCCTCACTTTCCTTAATAGTAAAAAAAAAAAAAAAAAAAAAATTTCCTTTTTCCTTTTTTTTTATTTCAGTAGCTCTTGCAGTACACTTTACCTGAAAATTGACCTTCTAGCACAAGACATGTCCTCATTTTCAAAAAGTACATTTTTCATATTTCATGGTTTCTAAAATCAGAATGTCGACTAAAACGATAGTAATGATGATGACCATGATGACGATGGTGACGATGACGGCAAGCACGTGCCATGGATTGTGTGCTCAGTGCTATTCTAAGTGCTTCATCAGTATCAAGTCACTGATAACCCAATGGACTAGGTACAGCTCTGACCCCCCTCCCTGACAGTAGAAACTGATGCATAAAAAATGTCAGCAAGCTCTGCGAAATGCCACACAAGCACACCTATCAAGTGGCAGAGGTGAACCGAGTCGCAACCCTAATCATCACTGTCATTCCGTTTGTTGACATTGTTGGGTCTATCTTCTTTTCCAAAAGCTTTTTCTAGACCAATGGTGTGTCTTAAGATACCCAGGGATGTCTCAGGATTGAGGAAATGCAAGCAATGAATGCATTCCTTTACAGGAGATGTCTAAAACGCTACGGAACAGTTGCAGTCTCCCCTTCAGGCACTGGAGAACTCTGGGGGAGAGTACAGGATAGTGATCCTCACTAACTGCATTTGAGCACTGCCATGCCACTTGTAAGCTGAGTTGAGGCTTGGTACGTTTTTAAATTCCTCTGATTCTCAGGTCTCTGCACAATGAGAATGATTGTAACATTTCTACCTCACAGAAATGCTGTCACAATAAAAAGAGAAAAGCTATGAGAAATCCCTTGAACAACACATGTGCTCAATAAATGGCAACCATTTTCCTCTTTCATTTGACTTCCTGGTGTGCTCAGAGAAGGGGCCATCCCCTGAAGGTTCAATGAAGGGAGTTCTTCCGTATAGAAGACTAACATCTTTAAGTAATGCCACACTTTGGTTGGCTCAGCCTTTCTAGATTCTTCTCAGGATTTTACAGTGCCCAGCAGCACTAAGCATTCACTAAAAGAACTGCCACACACTTGGAGAACGGCTGCTACTACAAACCAAGCACAACTGCTTCCCACATGGGAATATGAAACATTTCCTAACTGAAACTTGAAAAAAAAAAAAAACTTCTTGGACTGTTTCAAACCTCACTTAGATTTATGAGATGTTTCAAAGGACTTTGACAGCGAAAACAAACTACCAAAGAAACAAAAACCAGATTCTGCCATCTTGAAGCAATGGATTGCCATGTGCCAAGTAATTAACTGGAAAGCAATGATTCAAGGTCAAAGTGACACCAAAATAAGGAGTGGAAGGATGTTGGGGGTGGGCCTTGAGCCTCTGGTAATTAGGCAAATCCCCTTTTCTTAAATGGAGGCTTATTTTCTCTTGTCCTTTCTTGTGGGTTATTATGATGGAATCAGAAAATTCTAAGAGGGAGTTTATGAAAAAGTATGATCAACAAGAGACTTTCTATTGACAGGAGTGGTCAATCTCTATGAAGAAGTAGAAGCAGATGTCTGTGAGGGAGGGGACATCAAATTCAAGGGTGTAATGTTGTTGTTTTTTCCTTTATAAGAGACACCTTGAAGTTGACCTGTAGATGATGGTAAGTAAAGGCAAGTTTGGCCTTAGCTCCTTGAGACTATCTCATCCTGATTTGCTACAAACGCTCTTTAGAATGTGCCTCTTTGCTTCTTGTTTTCACTTTGACCTGTTCTTCTGTGGATGTACATGGATCTTTGGTTTTAGGCTTTCATGGACTCCTTCTCAGTATGTGTCCTTAAGAGCAACACACAAACCAGCCCTGACCTTGTAACAAACACATGACTCTCTAAGCACACTGAGCACACTGCATCAACCAGCAAACCCAGGCACAACCAAACCAACTAACTCATCAAGACAACTGCTTTCCCTAAGAGCCCAGGGTAGGATGTCTTACTATACATAATAACACAACTCTGGGCTCTCATCCTGGCAAAATTTGGCTTTGGCTTGGAGTTTCTGAGTGTGAAATCAGTCACCTCTGAAAAGTAGAGTGTCTGCCAGGGCCATTGCTGGGCAAGGTGCCCATTCAACTCATAGTTTCCAGATAATACTATGGTACCCATTGGGCTTTAGAAGTTCGCAGCCCTGATTCTCTGAGGAAGAAGTGGGTATGAAAAACACTTGGGGGAAATGTGTGGGTGGGTAACAAATAATTATAAGCCAGCTGGTAGACATCTGAACTATTCTTCTAGTGGGTTGAGCCCTCGGAGGCTAAGTCATCACCTCCTATCTTTTCTAGAAGTAGATGAGGAGATAAATATTACATGAAGTGAGCACCAGAAGCAGGGTTTAAGCAGACATGCCCAAGCAGCCAGCAACAATGCATTATCACAAAGACAGTGAAAGAAACAAACATGGCAGAATGGCTAAGAAATAAGCAGGGGAAGTGGGCTGCCTCGATTTAGAATCTGCCATACCATTCCATAGCGAGGCAAGTTAGTTCACCTTACTGGGTTTCAGTCTCCTAATTTATAAAATGGGGTTAATAACAAGATCATTATCTTGTGAAGTTATTGTAAGATGAAATGTATGATTATATGGAAAATTATTCCAACATAACTAAACACAGGCTAAGTGCTATATATATTGTTGATGAGTTCTAAATGTTTCTAGAATGTTCTGCAGACATTACTAGTTGAATGAACAACCAGTAAAGACAGAGCAAGGAGAAGGTGAGAGGAATGTTGCTGTGAGTTAAACCTCCAATTTCAGGTCACTGATTACCACCCACAAAGTTTTATTCTTCCATACACCCACGTTTTGGGGGTAGGAAACAGTGGATAGTTTCCACATGGAAAGTAAAGTTTGAAATTGCTTATTTTGGGAAAAGCAAAAATAAACAATATGGAGATATAACAGGGGCCGTCCCCACCTACTTCCCAGGCAGCTTCATAGGAAGCTGGCCTTGCCCCTCTCAGCAGTGCGGGGTCATCTGGGCCTGGTTCTGTCCCACACCCACTCTTTTCTATTGCACCATGTAACAAAGAACCAAGTCACTGTTCTCTGGTTACCAATCACTTTGATGAGCGCAACTCTTCATTTCCTAGTAACCGTTTCCTTCCTCATTACTAAGCCCTACCAACCGAAGGCCTCTGAGCTCTTCCACTCTGACTCAGAACAAGAAGCCCGCCCGGCAGGCTGGTTGCCATGAATCAGAGCTTTTCCAGTGTTTGTTGATAGGAAGGGAAGAATGCAGGTATGGCAACAGTGACCACAATATCTATGGCTTTGGAAACCTCTCAAACCAATTTCTAGTCACTTGTCATCTAAAGATTGTTCCTGAGGGTAAAGCACCTTGATGTGAAGGCGGAAACAATGACGCAGACACTGTGAAGAGCTCCCTCTCCTCCCCTCCTCATCCTATGACCCACTCAGTCTCTCGGCCACCGTATGCTTCATCGCTCTAGCTGGGGAGGAAAGGCTTTGACACTAAATTCACATTAAACTCTTAATAGTGGTGAGTGTGACTCCTTTAAACTTTGAAGGGAATCCCAGCTAGAGTAAGAAATCCCTAGCGGTGGGTATCCAAGCTCTGTGACCTCTAAGCCCCATGCCTTGGAATGACATAAGCTGCTTTGGATGAGACCTTTCTTAAATTATCCCAAGCAAATCATTCCCCCCATTCTGGTCATGCTGTACCCAATAACCCCCTTTTATTTTCTTCATAACTTTTACTACTATTTGAAGTTATCCTGTTAATTTATCACTTAATTGATTGGTGTCTGTCTAATTTCTCAAAAACGTAATGTGCATGAGGAGAGGGGCTTTGCCAGTGTGTTTACTCCTGTATCCTTTAGGGCCTAGAACACTGTCTGGCACATAATAGATGCTCAGTAAGTATTTGTGAAGTGAATGAAAGATAAATGAACTGCAATAAATTTTAGGGCAGCACTTCTGAAAATATATCATTCACTTCTCCATAACCTTTGACAATTCAGACCTCCATAAACCTTTTATGGGCAGACAAAACTCTCCTTTGTCCTCTCTGCATGTCAAATGACATAAAGCTGTAGCAGTAATAAGGAGCGACATTTATTTTGTCATTGTCATCATTCAAGAGACTTTCGACAAGACATAAGTTGGAGTATGGGTTGCCAAAATCCAGAATCTTCTCCTGGGTAGGTATGCACTAGCTTAGGGCCAGAAGGAAACACTCACATCTAACGTAATTAAGACACTGAAGAGGAGTTTGAAAGATGAAGATAACAGGTCTCCACATGACAACCCCATAGCACTGAAAGTTCAAAGGTTTCCACTTTGTTAGATATACATCTTTTTAATGATCCCCCGCTCTCTATCACCCTTGCCTACCATAACCCTTACAATAGCAAGAAGGTGTGTAGGTGGCAGGTATTATTAGGCCCATGTGCAGGTGGAGAAAGTGAGGCACAGCCAAGGCGGGGCAAAGCAATTCAACTACCTGCTTATTGTGTGCACCTTTCATGTTGCCACTCACTGAGTATTTACTTGGTGTATGTATAATTCTTGAGCCCTGTTAATCAAAAGCCCGTTATTCATCCCATTCAAATGGGTCTGTGTATGCTTGACTCAAGACTGGGAGAGAGGTCTCTGACAGCCTAGAAGCCACAAATGAACAAGGCTCATTTGAGAGCCCCTGAGATGGCACCCAGGGTTTAAGACTGGTGGGTTTCCCGTGTAGAATCAAAGGAACCTGCTGATTGGGTGGTGATCGCAAGGATTACTCTGGGGCCATGCACTGGGTTTCCCTTTTTTAAATCTCAGCAGGTTCTTAGAATCTTTGGGAGTAGGAAATATCTTTACTCCCCTTTTACAGATGAGGAACTAAAGCTCATTGATTTGCCAAAGGTCACAAGTCTAGTAAGTGGCAGAGGTGCTTGAATATAAATCACCCAGGTCTTTCTGACACTAGAGTCAACCTTTAAGTCATCTGTTTCCAGCTGAAGACATGCTAGCCAGTAAACTATATCATTTGGGTATAGTGTTAGGTAGACCAGAAAGCTCATTCAACTAGGCCCCAACACAATCACATTAGCTTTGGCATCAAAGGCTAATCAACAGCAAAAGCAATTAGTAAATGTGGACTGATAGCATGGATAATGTTGGTAATGTAGCCACTTATTCTTCCAGAAAATGTTTTAGTCTCCTTTGGGAAGCAACATTTTTGAAAGACTTCTATCGAGCAACATTATAATTTGTAAGTTACTTACATAAAAGACTGGGCTTTGGTTGCATGAAAATGAACATCTTCAGGACTTTTGTTCTGTTGGTTCTGAAGAACTGGGTTGAGTTGCCTCCACTGTCCTTCCTTCATATGCAGTGACAAAGCAGTAGTGTATACACGGCAGTGAAGATGAGCATGGACTCCGAAGTCAGACTGCCAAGGATCTCACCTGGGCTCTCTCACACATTAGCTCTATAATCGTAAACAATTACTTCAGCTTTATGTACCTCCATTTCCCTAGCTGGATTAAATGAGTTATTATTTGCAAAGCACTTAAAACAGACCTCAGCCCTCAGTAAACACTGCCATTATGCTATTTCAAGAAAGAAATGATGTTATGATTAAAAAAAAAAAAACTTCACCCAGAAATAGGCCACCAAATAGACAAAGTAGAAGCAGCAAGTTGAAGGCTAATTCTGCAAGTTCTAACTTCTGTGCACTATTTCTCTTTCCACTGTTTGTTGTCGAGCTCTAGAGTAGCTACTGTGGCCCACCAGAAGCCACACTTTGTGACCACCAAAACTCAGGATTGCCCACCTCTGTCTTCTAGCAACTCTAGTGCTGAAGTGACTCAGCTCTTACTTTCTAACTTCCCCATTATCTCTAAAGTCAAGGCTAGACTGAACCACAACAATGGGTGACATTGGCAGTATATCGGATGCTCCCCTCACTCCTTCCTTCAGCATCTCATGCCTCCAATTCTCTCAGATAATCAATGTCCTTATCGTGTTGCTAGATGGGAAGAGTTCCTTGCAAAGACACATAACTCATGCTATTGTTCTAGGGTTCTGTACTTTCCCCAAATGGGACACTGATTAAACAAAACCTATATCCGCAACAGAGAATTGAATTCAAGACCCTGATTTCTTATTCAAGAAAGTGTGAAGTTCCACTTAGAATGGCTTTGTTAGGAGTGTAGGACTGATCCAAGACAATTTTGTTATCACTGAGATTTTTTTTCTCTTATGATGTCTTCGCTTCTCTTGCCAGGCCACACTTTATAGCTTTGTCTTCTAGTTTTTCTAAGTCAGCCATAGTAAACCATGTCTTTGGAGCTTGTGAATGAGAGGTCTGTAAATCTCTATGTTCTCAGTGGTAAAATGTTGATGCCTTTATATACTTTTAAAAATATTTGAGATAATCAGTTATTGTTTTTTCCCCCTTAAAGCTAAAAGATTTGGAGAATTTAGTGTTGGAAAATTCCAAAAAGTGGAGCATGATTGTCTTTTTTCTTGATTCAGAGGAGAACATCTTGTCAGTGAACTGTGAATGGGGGGTTTTCATGAAGCACTCATTTATCTTTCTAGAATGTTGGGTTCTATGCAAATAAAAGTATACAGTGCATGTTTTTTAGTATTGAATTGATTGAATTCACTAGCTGATACCTAGTTCTCTTACATAACAAGTATGTTTCTTTTCATTAGACAGTCCTAAGACAGATTTTGTTCCATTCTTCTGCTCTTCCACACTCCCTACATTCTGTCACCACCATCAGATGCTTTTTTTTTATTTATTGTAGAAATAAACAAGACAGCATGTATATGGGTTGTCCCTCAAAATTCATATGCTGGAGTCCAAATACTCAGGACCCTAGAATATGACTATATTTGGAGATACCATCTTTAAAGAAATAATTTCACAGAGGTCATTAGGGTGGGTCCTAGTCCACTATGACTGGGTCCTTTCAAGAAAAGATTAGGACAGATGTATGGAGGAAGACGATGTGAGGATGCAGAGAGGGATGGTTCTCTGCAAACCAAGAAGAGAAGCTGCAGCACAAACCAACCCTGCAGATGCCTTGATTTTAGACTTGTAGACTCCAATACTGTGAGCCAATGCATTCCTGTTGCTTATGAGAGCCACTTTGTGGCTCTTTGTTATAGCAGTCCTAGCAAACTAATATACTACAAGCATGGCCAATTGATTTCTTTCAGTATGTAAAGTGATCAAATATCTCAGTTTTTACTGACCAGGTACATTGGAGCAGGCCCTCAATGGGACTAGAAGTTTCCAGGGTTAGGGTCACCCACATGAAAGCACTGGCTGTATTAACCAGAGGTGACTACACAACCCAGTTGTCCTTACTGCTTGGAATTCCAGCTCCAGGAAAATCTGTGCTGTGGTTTGCTCAGTTCTTTGGAGAATGATGAAGCTAAGGGGATCAGATCAATTTTGTAGCTGCCCCTTCCTTACCAGAGAAACCTACCCAGTCTGAGGCCTGTTGGGAGAAGAGATACCAGTGCCAACTGGAAGCAACAGGCCTGACCGCCTTGGCCATTAGCATAGGTTAATGTGGAGAGTCCAAGAAGAAGGAAAAAGACCACACTCTAGGACCACAGCGTGGGGCAAAGTGCCTGGACAAGGAATCCTGCCTTCCTCATCTTGTACTCAAGGGTCTGGAAAAAATTGCTTTAGTTTTCAAGGCCTTTTTTCCCCTCATCTATAAAATGAGTGGGCTGCACCCCCTTCCTGCTAGAGCAGGGCTTCTCAAGGTGGGATCAGCATGGACCACCTGCAGCATCACCACCTGAGATACTAGTTACCAAATAGACCTATTGAATCAGAATGTCTTGTGCTGGGGCCTTGGAATCTGCATGTTGACAAGTACCACTGCCAGAGGTCTCTTTCAACCCACCCCCCATGAGTCTGTGACCTGCTATCCCTCTGCTCTAGCCTTAACATGTGTTTAGTTTCTTGACTGGGCTTCTTGTTACTTTTACTTCCGATGTGATCCTTAGTGTGGCAGGTCATGTCCTCACATCTTACAAAAGCCATATTTCTACTTCCAGCAAATGATGACCCATAGCAAGGAGAAAAGCAAGCAAAGTTTTGGTGGGGAATAATTTTGAAACTACCCGTTTAACATAAACTTGATATTGTCTGGCTTTTAATTTTCCAGAACTTGTTTGTCCCTCAAGAACACAAACAATTGCTAGGTAGTCTCACTAAAAATTTCCTTGAGCTGGTTCCTTTGACCAAAAAAAAAAAAAAAAAAAAAAACAGTGGAGACAAGGGTAGGCTCACTAATGGTTTGAATTCTACCAAACATCGCATAATTGCTTTGCATATCAGTATATTGGCCTTTCCTGCTAAAGGTCTTTCCTTGGGGTTGCAAATAGGAGAAGAGTCCTGGTACTGACTGAGCTTTCTTGGTAATGTCGCAAAATTTCCAACCACAGAGTTAATCTCCATTTGAGTCAGAGCAATTAGAGGAAAGCTAATGGTTGTGGACAAACGACTGAAATATTTTATTGAGGAAACCAAATAGGCATTCATAGGGGAAAATGTCTTGTTTTGTTTCATTGTTTTGGACAATGGCGGGGTACAATCTACCACCTTTTAGCAGGGAAATATCTAGAAGCTGGTCTTAAAGAGGAGGAGAAAATTAAGTATTCACGACTCCCTATTTTAAGCAGTAGGGAATGGCGCCAAGGGCATTTCTCCTGACTCTTATGTAGCAGCTGTTTTCCACAATGTTTCTATAAATCAAAATTTAAGGCTTCATTTCCAGATAATCTGGCACTGCCCACATCCTTGTGCCTGCCTTAGTGCCACAGTAAAAGATGCTTATTTCAACCAGCCCAGGATACTATTGGTCAAAGTCATAGTAAGTTCACAAACACTCATCACCTTAGGGTCAGTATAAAAACACCCAGTAGTGTTAGTTAGAAAAGTGCAAAAAGTGATTTTTAGCAGAATTGAATGTTGGCTAGGGAGTGGTAGTCCGCTTGGGAGTTAGAATGGCTAAAGCCAATAAGTTCTCTTCACTTGAGAAAACATTGGCACTAGTAGCTTTATTTCCTGAGCATTGGTGACCAGTGGTGATTTCCTTGTATCAAGATTGTGCTGTCTTTGTGGAATCAGAATAGAAAAAAGGGTCTATACTTAAGGAAGAGAGCCACAGTAGAAATCATTGAATTGATAATGCTTGTGCAAATCAGCAAGCAGTAATTTAGGGATTTCAAAAAAATGTCTAAACCTCTACTTGTCTCTAAATACAACTTGGGGTTGGAGGCTGATAGCAATGAGTCAAAATACTGTACCCCATTTCAGGACTAAAATGTCCAAGTGACACCTCTATCAGCTGAGCCACATAGGGTTAGAGAGAGTCTGCTTCTCATTTGACACCCTCCAAGATACTAGGATCTTCTCACTTGGTTACCCTGGGGGGTGGGTGTGAACCCACCAGGGCACACTCTTTATCAAAGGCACCAACCAGATTAAAAGGGTGTGGAGAGGTTGCCACATATACAACCCCCACATCAAGGCCACTGAAACATTTCTTCAGCTTAACAGTAGGTCTTACAGGTGCCAATACGGAATCTTATTTTGAGGGTGGGAGACTTAGGTCACTGAAAATGACTCATCCAGTTGCACACCATTGCTCATGCTTGGGAACCTGATGAGACAGTCTTTAATTTGATGCTGCACCTGCCTGCATAAGGGTCTTTGAAGAAATGACTATCTACCAGAAAGAATAAAAGTTATGTGAAGGCAGAAGTCATATCTTAAAACTTTTAACCCTTTACCCATTGCAGGAAGTAGGAGAAAAACCATAATCTCATGGTGCTGTGATGGTATTAAAAAGAAGCATTTTATTGTGTTGTCTTTTAAAACCATGGTTGTGAAAATGTAGAGCAAAACAGAAATACTTGTTAGATACGACTAAGTGGAGATAAATATGTAAGGTGAAAGACGTCTAAATTAACTAGATGAGGAGAATCTTTCCGCAATATATACACATATCAAAACATCCTGATTTATACTTCAGATCCTTTAGAACTTTATCAATTGTACCTCAACAAAGTTGGAAAAAGTTTAAATGATAACATCAGGACAAGCATTATATAGATTTATAATTACAACCATGAAAAGTTTCATGTGAAGACAAGATTAGAAGGAACTATGACAACAGATAGGATAGAGAAGTATGTTTGGGAATAGCTTTATGTTTTTTTCTTTCTTTTTCGCTAATAGTATTCAGTTATTTGATACTTGTATAGAAACTGATTAAAAAGAGGGGTTCTTGCCCAGTTATTATAAAGTTAAGTTCCTTGGATGAAAGCATGAGTTGATTTTTCCCTTGCCTAACTTTATCTTCCAGAAACTGATTCTCTTAATGGGGTGAGCAATTCTTCATCTTAAAAAGGTTTCCCAGGAGAGGGCTTGCCTTTCCATGACTAGGCCCAGAGAACTATGAGTCACCCTAGAACAAGCGCCTTCAGTCTCATTCCTATGTGTTCCCCTAAACCAAGTTGGAGGCCATGTTGGGACCCATTTCTCTGTGTGCCTGTCAGCATGGTTTCAAAAAATTGATGCTCGAGGAGAAGGATAAGGACAGCTGGAAGCCCCCAAGATTTCAGCGCGAGGTAATGGACCTGAAATTAGGAAAAGGGACCTGGAAGAAAGGCGACCTTGTTTCCCACAGACCATCAAGTGAATCACCACATTCACTGAAATGTTTTTGTGGGAGTTGCTTACTACATGGGCCCCCCCCAAAATGCCCCAAAACCATTTTAAGTTAATTTAGCAGTTGTTTATTGAGAGATGAGTACAGGGCAGGTGACTGAAGTTTAACACTGAGCACAGGCTGAGGAGATGTGCCATAGCGACATGCTGGTGCCTGGCACTACAGAACTAAGGGCCACAGGAAGAGGAGCTCTGTGGCCACCATACCAATCATGTAAATCTTTCTGGCACCTTCTGTGTGCTGGGGAGTCTCCCTTTGTTACTATGGTGGGTATTTATAGTTAAAAGAACATGCCTCAGAGAGCCACGACTCAAATCAGCTCATTCATTTAAAAAAATCCATTCCTCATAAGGACACATTTGGAAACCACTTAAAGAGAAAAATGCTCACCCCCACATAGTGTTCAGGGAAAAAGTGGGTAGAAAGCCATAGAGTCAGTGTGAAGCTAGCGATGCATCAAATGCGTATATTTATTTCTTTATTGAGAGCATATGCAAGCCCGTCAGTCTAGAAGGAAATACTCTAACATGTTATCGGTGGTTATCTTTGGTTGCGGGTGCTTTTTGTTTCCTTCTTTATATTTTTCTGAATTTTAAAGTTTCCCACAATGAGCACTTATCTCTTTTCTCATCAGAAACCCAGTGCTCCATCAGGTATTGGTGGGTGAGGCATTAAGAAATGTACAGCTTTCCGCAAAAATAACATGAGTCCAAGAACCATTTTAAAGAAATCCCTGGAGAAATGAAAATGAATTCTTGACAGAAAATAGGCCTCTTTGAGGTAAAATATTTTCCACTGAGATGTGTGAGTGTGTGTGTAAGGGGGTTGGTTCAGGCCCTCCCATACACCTGCCCTAAGTACCTTAGTATCTTCACAGATGGCCCAAGACCTGAGCTAGCAGAAGCTACTGCGTGCCCAGCATATCTTCAGTACAGGAAGGATTTGGATTCTACCTGACCACATTTTTGTCCAGCTTCTTCTGTGAACTGAGAGTCGTCCCGTGTTGAGGTGAAAAGCCACAGCATAAGAATCAGACAGCCTTGGTTTTCTATCTTGGTGTAGTTTATTGGTATGGCAAACAGTTCATCTTTCCCTGCCTCCATTCCACCTGAGAGGGACACCCATTCACTGAGGGACTCCTATGAGATAAAGCTATGCAACCCTTCACATAGACTAGGCCCAGTACAAGTGCCTAAGCTGCGTTAGTCCAGGTGGATTCTTTCCCACCTCCGTCCTAAGTTCTGAAGTGCTGTGGTATCTTGCCAGGTGTCAAAGAGGAAAGGTTGCAGAAATGTAGCCATAGTGGGTCTCAGCTGGAGAAAGGGTAGGCAGTGTGGGAGGCAGTGAAAATATCTGCTACTCTTCCCTGGCCAACTTCAAGAAGCCCAGATCTTTTATGTACAGGGCAGGGCTGAGCAGTATGGTGGACAATTTAGTTGCCAATGGTGTTTAGCTCAAAGTTCCCTGGAGTAGGAACAACTCCTGAAGGGAGGGGTGTGAAGGATCCTGCTCTAGTCAAAACTGAGTATGAGTGGCCGGTGGAGGGGTAGGGATTGGGGCCTGATGCTGAAGGGGAGGGGTTTTCTTTAGGCTGATGAAAATATTCTAGAATTAGATGTACTGAAAGCCACAAAGCTGTACACTTTCAATTCGGTGGGCTGAAGGACATGGAAGTTAGAGCTCAATGAAAGTATTAGAACAAATACTGACTCCTCAGGACTCCTCTGGGTCCTCACTCAGAACAGAGCCTCAGTTGCTAAAAGAACAGAAGAGTGATGCATTGTTCAGAACCTTTAGCAACTGCCAAACTGCATACACACCAAGTGAAAAAGCCCAGGTGTCTTTGAGGTAAGGTATCAAATTCATTCTCTGAAGTACTTAGGTTCACCCTTAGATGCTATTTCTCCCCCTCCTTCCCTCACCCAGGATGTCCTTGATCTTTTCATAAACAGTTAAGATCAGACAATCATGGCTGTGTGTGAGGAGAGCCAGGTGTTAAGTTCCGGGTGCAGGTCAGGAGCTAGTTGGGTGTGTGGAGAATTAGTGGTTTAGGAGCCTCTCCGGCAGCAGAGGCCGCAGGCAGCTCTCCCATTGCCTCTAGTAATATAGCAAACACCAACCAAGGGGTCAGCCTTGTTGCTCACCTGGGTTATGGGCTTGTCAGCGTTGCACAGTCTTTTGTGAAGTTGTAATATTTCCCTCATGAGCATTGAATGTAGTGGTAGGCTTTTGGTGAATCAAAACACCTAATATCTGCAATTCTTTTTCCTTAGTTCTATGTCATTTTTTCTCTTCATTCTTTCATTCACTCCATGAAACAAACATGGAGCCTGCCCTTGCAGACTTTATGATCTAGGACAAAAGAAATTAATCATGAATGTAAGCAGAATTCTAAGTTGGTCCCCAAGATTCCTACTGCCTGGTGTACATGTTTTGTATAATTCCCTCTCCTCACGAGATGTGAGCCACATCTGTCAGCAAGATGGACTGTCCCTCCCGGAAGTGGGTTACATTACAAGGCAAAATTGAACTGATTTTACAGGAGTGATTAAGGTCCCAAATCAGTTGGCTTTGAGTCACTCAAAATCAAGAAGACCCTGGGTGGATCTCACTTATTCAACCACCAAGGGAAATTGTAAGATGCCAAGTGGGACAAATGTTACAGGAGGAGAAAGCACAAAAAGCTACTCTGGGACTATTTGCAGTAAACAGCTAACACTTGGCATCATAATACTGTTTTCCAGGCGCTGTTCTTGATGCCTGTTTAGGCAGCACAAACAGCCCCAGTTAAAGAGATGGCTGTAGGTGAGGAGATAAAGGCACAGTGAATTTACCCAGTGGTGTGTGTGTGTGGTGAGGAGTGGAGCTGAGGTGTGAAGCCAATGGGTGTGGCTCCAGGCCTGAGGGTCAGAGTAGCCCAGCAAACACCCTCTTTGAGTGGGAGTTGGGTGGTGCTTCAGGGGATACAAGAAGGTCAAATTTAGCCCTTTCATTTTCTGTGTCCTTGGTTGTCCCTCAAGCCCTGCTCACCTCCCCAGCCAGGTAAGGCTTGGTACTGCTCAATCTGACTCTCTATTCTTTTGGACTCTCCTTTTTGCCTTTACCTAGTTTTAAGACTCCCCCAAGTTTGGGTTACTTGCTCCCTGCCTTTTCTTTTAAGTTTCCTTTCTTTCTGAAAGTACATTCAATTTAATGAATGATTTTTAGGGTATGACAGAGTCATTTGGTTAATTGTTTTTCATGAACCAAAGCTGATGTCAGAACCTAATGATATTGAAGTCAATTTGTGTAGAGGTAGTAAAAGTATACATAACTTGGAGTGAAACGATGTACTGCGTCAGTTTGCAACTCTAGCTACCCAATAGAGTCATGCAGGGTAGCTAGTTTATGAGCTGGGAAGCACTGGGTTAATTCGAACAATGGAGCCGTCAGTACAATTTTCCCTTTAGGGGAGGTCTTGGAAGGGAGAGTGGTCAGGAAGACTGTTACTTTGTTTACATAAGCCAGAGCAGCAAGAGAAGCATTCTACATCCACTGGTGCAAATGGAAAGGATCGGAAAAACCAAGATCGATCGTGTGTCACTTCCCTCAGTGTGTCGCACAAGGTGTTAATGACTATTTCACAGGTGAAAGAAGAGGCAGTAATGTGGTACGGGGTATTGGGCATTGTGCAAATAACATTTTACATTGACCTTATTAAATCATCCTGGCATTGAGAATCATCTATTATTTACACTAATAAAAATATGCATACGCAAAGAGATTGTGAAATGCCCAGGGTTATAGCAATAGTAAGCCTGAACTATTGTTACTTTCTACTATGAATGAAGAATGTCACTATTCTTCCTTTCTAAAGGCTTTATAGGAATCAATGTTAAGTTTTTAACTTTTTCCACTGTTCATCATAATAGTGTTTTTTCTGTTACTTAAGTAAATCAGATGAATAGTTTTAAAAAACTTTAAATGATTTGTGCATTACTTGAATGGCGCCCACTTAGTGAAAGCATGAGTATATTAATATACCGCTAGTTCCCATATCTTAGTAATTCATTTTTCATGCTTTGTCAGATTTTTAAGTTTTATTTTCTTGTCTTAAGAACACAACACAAGGTCTGTCACCTTAATACTTTAAGTGTACGACATTGTGAGTATAGGTGCAATGTTGAACAGACTATATCTAGAACTTTCATCTTCCTTCATTTCCTGCCTGTAGACTAGCATTGTTTCTCCATAGCCAACCCCAGGCAAGCACCATAGTGTATATAGATAGGAGAAAGCCTATTACCTGTAAAGTTTGGGATTCTCCATGGGTTCCGGCATCCTCCATGAATCTTGGAATGTGTACCCTGTGGATCAAAGGGGAGTACTTTACATACAATAGAGTCTCATTCAACTTTAAAAAGGGAGGAAATTCAGGAGCCTCCCTGATGGTACAGGGGTTAAAGTCTCAGCACTATCTTGATCCACTGTGGCCTGACTTTGATCTCCAGCCAAGGAACACAGCAAACCTCTCCTGTCTCACCCACTGCTCCCCTCAGCAGCGTACTTCAGTCAATCTGTCTGTTCTGCTCCCCACTGTCTCTGGCGAATCCTCTCACAGCTCCTGCACTCCTGGCTTACACCCCAGTTCTTCTATGCATAAATAAATACATCTTTTTTAAAAAGGAAGGAAATTATGCAATATGGGATGACATGTATGCAATTTGAAGAGTTTATGCTAAATGAAATAGTCAATCACAGAAAGTTAGACACAGACTGCATGATTCCACGGCATGAGGAAATTAAAATAGCCAAATGTATGGAGTCAAAGAATGGAAAGGGCAGGGGGGTATTATTACTTTGATCTCATTATTTGAACATAGTTTTATCAGATTTTCTATTTCTGCATGATTCAGTCTTGGTTGGTTGTATATTTCTAGGGATTTTAAAATTTCTCCTAGCTTGTTGGTGTATAATTGTTCAGTTATCTCTTATCATTTTTGTGTATGTAACATCAATTATAATCCTTTCTTTCATATCTGATACTATTTTTGTCTAAGTATTTGCCAATTTTTTTATAAAAACAATTCATGTTTGTTGTTTCTTCTTTGTCCTATTGAATGTCCATTTCATTAATTTCTACTCAAATCTTTCCTTTGCTCACTTTGGACTTAGTGTGTTCTTCATCATCTAGTTTGGGTGTTTTATTGTAACCTTTTGATATCAATATTATGCTGGTTTTGCATGAAAAATGAAGGTAAACCTGTCTGGTTTTTAGTACCAGAACACTTTTAAAAATATCGAAATTCTTTGTTCCTTGATGACTTCTCCTACACTGCTGGTGGGAATGTATACTGGTACACTATGGAAAACTGTGTAGAGGTTCTCGCACTGCTAAAAATGGAGCTTCCATATGACCCAGCAATCCCACTCCTAGGTATCTACCCAAAGGACATAAAAACATTGATCCAAAGGACACCTGCACCCCTATGTTTATTGCTGCTCTATTTACAATAGGAAAGATGGGGAATCAACACAAATGCCCAAAAATAGATGACTGGATTAAGAAGATGTGGTACATATACACAATGGAATATTACTCAGCAATCAAAAAAGATAAACTCATGCCTTTTGCTGCAACATAGCAGGAGCATAAGCCATCAGCAAAAAAAAAAAAAAAAGTAATAAAGTAAAAACAAAAAACAATGAACAACTATAAACCAGAGATTATTTTACAGGGGGAGGGGAAGAGGGGGATAGGATCAAAACTGGGGTGGGAAGATTGCACGGGACTATGTTAATGGCACATGGGTGAATTGGTGGTAAAGATTACAAGTAAGATGAAAAATGCATAAAATGAAGAATGATGTAAAAAATCAATTAATGACTTTTTAAAAAGGAAACTTTGACTAAAGGTTTATTTATTTGTACATTCAAGAAACAGTTACAGGTCAGAGGTGCAGGGGTGGGGATGGTGAGAGGATTCACCAGAAACAGAGTGGGGGAATAGTACAGGCACATCTTCTGAAATACACTGCTGAGGAGAGCAGTGGGGAGATAGGAGAGGTCTGCTGAGCCCTGTGGGTCAGCTCCCTGGCCAGGGATCGAACTCATGCTGCAGTGGCAGCAGATAGTTTCACAGTGCTGTGTTTAACCTCTTGTGCCACCAGGGAGGCTCTGGATTCGTTTTTAAGCAACACTGGTGATGAAGATCCCTTCCAGCACATCTAGGTACACATCCAGTGTGATGAACTAATGAGGTAGATGTGTTATACATGCAGGCAATTTTTGAGTTACAAGTGCTCTATACTTCCTGAGATTGACATTAATTTTTTTGGTGTTTTTTGCCCTACTTCCATTTTCCAGCTGTTGAGTCAGATCCCTTCTGGTAGAAGACTGGGAAGAGAAGAGCCAAAGAATTAGCTGAGGGAGTGGGGTGGAGGGAAACCTTTGCTGGGAATTACATTTTCTCTCCCTTTTCCACTTCTACCCCAAAAGGCTTACAAGTTCTTCCGGTACATAGTTTGAGCCTGTCATTCTAGAATGTTCCACAATGCAACTATTACTTTCCTGCAGAGGTCATGAAATGTAGATTTTTTGGCTTTCCGGTCTTGTTTAAAGATCTTCTCATTTCAGTGAAACACCAGTCCAGAAGCTACTTTGAAAAGTGTCACATGTTGTCCCCAGCTTCGGTTTAGGAATAACTTGTGCAAAAAGCCACAATTGCTCTTCTTCACAAAAGCTCTACTGTGGTTTTTGCACATCCCTGCTACCTTGAGCACAGCCTTTCCTCTTTCTTACAGGAGTAAGAGAAAGTATTAGCACCAAGTCAGCTCTGTTCACATTTCCGGTTTCAGAGGAGCTAACTTTAAAAATGTGATCATTTTCATCATTCACTATCTCTCTGAAGAATACTTCCCCAAGCCCACCACCCTGATCAAAAGTTCTGTCCTGAGCTGCAAATGAACATTTTTCTCCATGCTGGCAGAGGGTTTTGAGACAGGTTTTCTTTAAGAATGAGACGAGGAACATTGTTAACGATGAAGTGCGTGAGTTACTGGCTTCTGCTAAATCGCTGGCATCCTGGGCTTTGTTTTGTGCCTTGTGGCTGCTGATGCTTGAACCAAAGCGCACTGAGTGCAGAAGTACATGCTGTTGGAAAATAAGAAGCTACTGTGCAACTCCTCTTCCATGTAGCTCAAAGGCCTGGAAGACTTCCCTTCCCAGGACACGCGGCGCTCACTGTGTGCAGAAATGTGCCTCTGTCCATACCTTTTGCAGCAAGGCTGCACCCTCCCCTTGTCTGGCCAGGAAAGCTCCTTAGTTAAGTCAGCGGTGTGGGAGCTCCTTTTTAAGGCAATTTCCTTACCCACAATTAGTTGGCCCCTAATCCTACTTAAGCTTCCTCTTCCTGTCCTCGTGTGTGTGTGCGTGCATGTGTACATGTGTGTGTAGAGGCCAGGGTTGGGGGAAACTGGGATCCTGCAGGACCCCCAGAGCCCTGTTCCCTGACTCCAGTGCTCAGAGGCCCCTGGTCCTCCTTGCCCTTCTCCAGCCCTCCCTTCCTCTGACTTGGTCCTTCTTAGCTCTGAGCATAGAGTCGCCCTTACCTCCCAGGCAGGACAGCTTCTTGGGAAGTTGAACTTGAAAAGGAGACCTAGGGCAGCAGCCCCACCTTTCTGTACAAAGTCTGCTTTTTGTACACACACACACACACACACACACACACACATGTGGTCTGGTGGGAAGGTGTCAGCTGTGCGAGGGTGTGGGGAGAGCCTCAGGGGTGGTGAGGAGAACCAGAGGTTGAGTTACACTGGCAGGGTGGAGGGGTGTCTTCTGCCTGCCCCATCTCACTTCCTTTCCACATTGCTTTCCATCAAATCTTGCTTTTCGATCTACTGTGGCCTTTTCTGCTCTTGTCTCGTTTTCTTTATGAGGCAGTGAGACCCTTCTCTCTCTGGCTTGCTGCCGTCTTCAGTCTCTGTCAATGTTTCCCATGTTTCCTGTTCCTTGCCCTGAACCCAACTGATAATTCTGGGGTTGACAAGCCCACCCCTCAGCAAAGCTGGCCCTCTTCTTACCCCTGCGGCTTTTGACTGGGTGGCACTACTTTGAGATGTGGAGCCCTTTTGAGACTCACCTTGAACTGTTCTCCCCAGATGCCTCCTTGTGGGTGATGTGAGAGGCCCGCTACAGGACACAGCTCCCCTTTGCCTGGGGCGGGCAGTGGAGGAGCAGGTCGTGGAAGAACAGAACTGTGAAGAGAGCAGGCCCCTCAGCAGCCCGCTGCTTTCTGAAGAACAGAACAGCTTGGTTTGAACAAAAAGGTTCCCAGCAGCCGAAGATACTTCTAGGGTGAAGCTTGCTTTCATCATATCCGGGTCCATGGGAGTGTATGTTCTGGTCGCCTGCTGGCTGTGAGGCCACGTGCCCAGCACAGGGCATGAAAGTACTGGGAGAACAAGACAAGCAGAAAGTTTTGCCCTTATGAAATGCTACTGGGCCAGGTGTTGGGACTGTGGCTGCTAGTCAGCCCCCTGAGTTGACACCTGGACACGTTTCTTCACAGCCCTCCGAGCTCAGCGTCTCTGTCTGTCAGACTGGTGTGAGGTTGATCAGGTCAACCTGTGTTGAGGTGTGTTCAGAAGAGCTTCAAATGCCATGTAAATACGTGGCTTTATCTTTGTCTACTTCATCCATCCCTGCCAGGACTGCCAGGGACTAGTTCTTAGCCTCGGACCTAGAAGAAATGAAGGTGCTCTCAGGGACTGTTTCACCTGGAAGTTTCCAAGCATGCATGGGACTATTTACAACTAAAGATAAGTGGATGGGTGAACGGATGACAAGGAGTAGAGAAATACTTAATTTTTTTTTTTTAAATACAAGCAACACATCCATTGTGGGAAATGACAGGCAAGTTAAAGCAAAGGGATAAAGCTCTCCCAGAATTGATGGCCTGAAGACAAGTCTTGCGGTACCTTCATATGTTCATCTTTCCTGTCTAAATTTTCCTCTTCTTGTACCAGCACCAGTCATTGGGTTTGCCCTAATCAAGCATGGCCTCACCTTAAATTAACTGTTATTTGTGTGATTCTATGCCTGCCCACATGTAACAGGAGAGGAACTCCCCTGGTCTTGGACTTCCAGCCTCCAGAGCTGCGAAGCCGAGCACCTCAATTCAGTTGGCAGAGAAGAAGCCAAGAAAAGTATTCATGTAGCTTCTGCCAATGGCTCTTTTTCTCCTTTCCTGGAAGAATCATTTTTGGAATTTTTAAAAGGGGCCTTCTCCCTGGCAGTAACGATGCTCTCAGTTGCTGCTGTGTTTCTTCCTGTTGTTGGAGTGGTTACTGTGGGTGGAGCATGCTGGAAGTCAGAGGAGTTGACAACTGTCTACCCAAGTAGAAGAATCCTGGAAGTATGGAGTCGAACATGTTGAAATTTAGACTTTATTAATGGATAAACAGGCAGCACCTGTTTATAATCTTACTGGAAACTTGAGGATCTTTACACCTTTGGACATTTTGAAAGTCTCTTAAACACTTTAAAAAGTTAAAAAAATATATCCTATTTCCAAATCAGTCACATTTATGGGCTGCTGGTGGATGAGAATTCCCGGGGTTGCTATTCAATCCAGTGCAAGTGTCAGGCCCACCAATTATTTGACCATGCTCAGGTGTGGCTGGCTGCCCTATGTCAGAAGGGGTGGCCCTATGAAGAAGCATCTGGATACCCAAATCCCCTGGATGGGCCCAGTTCTGGTGTCATTTGCATATGCTTCCAGGGGAGCGGCTCTGTGTCAATACTTAACAAGATGACACCACTTACTGGGGAATATTGTGAAGGAGGGAAATACTCAACTCCAGTGTTTGCAAGTGAACACCTGTGCCATGACACTCTCAAACACGGCGGTCAATGTTTCCATCTATGAACCCATTGGCAACAACCAACAAGGCAGCAGAAAATGGAGGAGAACATAGAGACACCTTCTGTGACTCCGAGGCCCCTTGGGGGACACTCTCCTCTTAGCTTTGACAAGTGAAACTACAGGAGTGTTCAATTTGGCCATAAGACCTGCACTAGCAGGAACTCTCCCTTCTAAGCCAGTAGAAATACTTCTGTACTGAAATGCACTTAGTGAGTCCACTAAATCTTCTGATAGAGCCCTTTCCTCCTCACCATACCCCCTGAAGCGTGACATGGGGGCCACACTGCCTCCTTTTGCACCCCTCATGCTGCCAGAGAAAAATGCTTCCTGCCGAGGCATTTCCTGATTGGTATGCAGATATGGCTGGATGATCTTCATGAGGCTGCTGAGTCAGGCTGGACGGGCCAGGCTAGGTACTAATGCACTAGAGCAGGAAGGAAGCTAGCAGAGGTCGGTGCGCGTGGTCAGCGGGCAGGGGCTGATGCTGGCTAAGGCCTGAGCCTGGCAGGGGCTGCCTGATTCCTAGACACAGCAGGGGCCAGAAGCCTGGGCTGGACTAGTCTCCGCTTGCACTACCCTCTGCGTGACTTGACCTGGTAAGTCGGGCTCCCATGTGTGAAAGGACGGGCAGGCAACGGGGGCGCTAGAGGTCTCCCGAGCCAGGCCTCTGCTAAAAAGACAGTGTCCTATACGGGCTCGTAGGGGATGAGTTGGGGACCGAGGCACTAAAATCAGTAACAGCCCCCAGTCGTTGCTGGGAGCAGGTGCTAGGAGGGGTCAGAGAGGGACTGTCAGAGCCTGAGGCCAGACTGAAGAGGGCAGCCTCCACGGTAGCCTTAGAGCTTGGGAAAAGGGGGCAGAGAAGAGAAGACAAGAAGAGGAGGGGGAGGAGGGAAAAGCGTTGGAGAAGGACGGGAAGAAAGAGAAAAAGGAGGAAGAAAGGGAGAGAGGGAGGGAGAGCGGGAGGGAGGGAAGGAAGGAGGAAGGAAGAGAAGAACCCTGGACAAGCTGAGCAAAAAAATGATTCAAGTAGGGGTAAGTCAGAGGCATCCAGAAAAGGGCTGTGGAGAGGTTGGGGCATAGGAACTAGGGCCAGGCTACCAGAGCACTGCAGCCTGCGGACAATGTAGGAAGCAGACTGGGGCGGGGGGCGGACAGGGGGAGGCAGAAAAGGAACTGGAATCACCCAGGCATTCCATATTCGATTTTATCCTGCTCATTTCACCTGTTGGCCCCTTGACCCTGAACCCTCTCTTTCTGGAACAAAGGGACATTATTACTAGAAAGTCCTGCTATTCTGTGCTCCACCTTTGGACTCCACTAGAAAAGCAGGGCTGCTTATTCAGGCCCCAGAGCAAGGCTTGTGTCCCAAGCAGGCTCCCTCAAAAGGAAAAGAGTCCCAGCCTCTGGGTCTTCACATGGAATGTTCTTTGTCCCTGAAAACATTCTTCCCTCACCCAGAAAACCCCTCAGGGCTTTGAATGGACTTCTTCCAGGAAACTTCTCTGGCTTTCTCAAAGCCTTCACTCACACCTGCGTTCTCCTGCCACCCTCTGTGCGCGCTCCATTGTGGTGCTTCCCAGGTGCGCTGTGGTCAACTCCTTGCTTTTCTACCTGCCTGACAAGCACTCCTTTTCCAATTTAGTCCCTGTCAGGGAGCCTAGTGCTTGCTGGGTGCTGAGCAAATATTTGATTAATGGATATTGACCTATTCGGTCACAAGGTCCCAGTCTGCCATCCTGCCATAGGGAACATCAGTGGGAGAATTTTCTGGAATCGCACAGAAAGATGCCATGGGGTTTGTGTCTTCCTGCTAGACACACATCGTTGAGTGAAAAAGTCCGGCAAGGGGTGCAGTTGCATCTAAGAGCCTTGCTATGTCTAGAAAGTTCCCTCACATCACACTGTGCCTGCTGTGGTGGGGGAGGCAACAGGGGTGAAGGGACAGAAGCCTTCCTCCAGAACACACGTCTGGCGTCTCCCCCACCTTGAGGCAGAAAAAAAGGAATCCCTTTCCATTCACCCTCAGATACTTGAGGCTTGGCTGCCTCAAGCACAACCCTCTCTTCCTTGCCTTCTTTCCAGGCTTTGCCACAAGGCAGAGGGAACACTGATAAACATTTACCCTGTCAGCCTCAGAGCAGAGAACCCCAAATAACTTCTCTAACCCTCAGGACGACCCTATGAAGCAGGAACCGTAATTATCCGCATTTTATAGACAAAGCAAATGAGGCACAAAGAGGTCAAGTAGTTTGCTTGTGACCCCATGACAAGTCCAGAAATTCTGTTACCAAATCCTGATGATTTCCAACCACCTTAATCTGTCCTTTGGAAGGATTGGCAATATTTTCTAGTTTGGTTTAATGGCACTGTTATTTTCATGGAATTTATTTCTTATTTAACAGATTCATTTTCTTTTTAAATTTATTTTTACATCATCATTTTGTGAATTTTTTCATGGCAGTTGAAGTTCCCATGAAATTCCCACCCCCAATTCACCTGTGTGCCATCACCATACTCTTCCCACCCAGTTTTTATCCCATTTCCCTTTCTACTCCTTAACATCTCTCTGGTTTATAGTTATTCATTGTTTTCATTTTTACTTTATTACATTTGCTTCTCTTTCTTTCCCCCTGATCCCTAATGCTCCTGCTGTGAGCAAAATCATCCTGTATTTTTGCTTTCTTTTGTGCTTATTTCACTAAGCATGATCCCTTCCAGCTCCATCCATGTAGCTGCAAAAGACTTAATCTTTTTTGATTGCTGAGTAATATTCTCATGGAATTTTTTTTAAATGATTACATTCTGTA
Source organism: Condylura cristata (assembly GCF_000260355.1). Lineage (NCBI taxonomy): Eukaryota > Metazoa > Chordata > Mammalia > Eulipotyphla > Talpidae > Condylura > Condylura cristata. Next base: position 33,539,136 of record NW_004567120.1, read on the forward strand.
ATTATGGAAGATGATAGCACCAAAGAGAACAGCTCGATGTAAATGAGCACAGAGATGTCCAAAATTATCAGCCTTTAGGGAAATGCAAACCAAATCACAATGAGCGAGTACTACAGACCTGTTACAATGGCTAAGATAAATAATACCGGTACTACCAAGCACTCATGAGGATAAGGAACATCTAGAACTCTCAATCAAAACTAATCTTCGGAGATAGAAGTCAAATAGTGGTTCCCTTTGTGAGAAGCAGAGGGGATTTGAAAGACAATGGGGGGCTTTCGGCTGCAAGCTAGGTGGTGATTATAACGATATATTTATGAAAACTTGTGAGGCTTATGCTTTACATACTTTTCTGTACATTAAAAGGTGGAATTCAATAAAATTGTTATCAAAAATAAGTCATTGCAGCAGTAAGGTATGCTCATTGTCACTATAGGGTACAGTGTATATAGAGTAAACAGTAAGCCCCTCCTCCAGCTCCAGTTCTACTGCCCAGTGAAACTGTTGTTATCTGCATTTCTTGTTTATCTGAGCACATAAACACATGTATTTTTGACGTATGCAAATGCCTGCAGTGCCTACAGTCAGAAACAGAGTAGGCTTTCGCTAAGATGACCTTGGGCAACAGGGTTAGAGGTAGGCAGCTGAATACAGGCTGAGCATTCTGGCATGCCATCAAACCAAATACCTGAAACCAGGGCAACACTCCCTGTCCCAAGCACATCTGTGTATGCTGCAGATGATTATCTGCCAGCCCCCTTTGCCCCTCTTCCTCTCAGCCTTCAGACTATCAGAGCAAATACAGCCAACTAGCACATGCTGCACAGTGAACGGGGGTGGAAGATTTCAGCTAGAAAACTATGGACACTGAATTGGGGATTGCTATTGATGGGGTAGGCATTCCTCCAGAATGTTCCCCCAGCATTCTGTGCATACCTCTACTGTGAAACTTTCTGATTGCTTGATGGCTGTCTGCTCATGTGTTGCTTGGTTTCTGTGGCCTGGGAGGAATTCCTGGCCAGGCAGGGGCTGCCATCTTGATCTTTGTATTTCCAGCATCCAGATCAGCACCTGGCCCATGACAGAGACTCTGGATGTTGATTTGAGGAAATGGACTAATTGAAAGAAATGTCTTCTGAAATTGCTTCATAACCATCTATGTGCATCTAAATGCAGCATAATGGGTGGAGGTACCAGGGAGCACGTCACCGCTGGCTTCTGTTGTGGGCCTACGTGGAGATTCCTTCATGGCGCAACTAAATTCCTCCAGACAGATAGAACCTTGCATTGGAAGCTTTAAAGTACAATGCCTACCTTTAAGAAGATGTGCATAATAGAAATGATTGACTATGCATTGAGCCAATGAGTGGCAAATAAACAGTAACTTTGAAATGATCTTCCTCTTTGATATGTTTAGGTCAGCATTAACTGGTAAATGTTCAAAAAAAGTGTTTTTAGGATTTGTTTTTTCACTGACATTTCTGGAAGCAGACTTTTAAAATGTTCAGAAGAAGTTAATAAAAATGTGTTAATGATCTGAAATATAAAGTATGTATATATAAAATTTTAAAAAATATTGACATTAGGAGAAGCTGGGGGAAGGGTATATGGACTCCATACTAAAAAAGAAAAATGTGTCAATGTTGAAATTCCCTTAATTTTATTTCTAAGTTATTAACATCAATTTTTCTTTGTCTTTAACTAATTTAATTTATTATGTCTGTGGTACCTGATACTTTAGGCCTATTATTTGTATCATATGATATATTTGGTATATTATGGTTGCTACTCATGGGTGGAAAAGATAAGGCAAAGTAGTAATAAAATAATATGTATACCAATTTGAATACTGAAAATTGATACATAGCATATAAGAAATTTGTATCAATTTATAAAGATAAATGGGTAGAATTGTGGGTATGCCTTCATGGTCCAAATTTATTTCTAAGGATTTTAGAAAACCATGATGATAATTCAGTAATGAACCAAGACTCTGCTCATCCAGATGTATACAGGACAATAGCTCTCCACTCTCAGTAACAAGGAATTTGCAGCTCTGTTTAGTGCAAGCGATTATGAAGTGCACAGCACTAGAAGCTTCTGTTGGCATCTCTGTGAACACAGATTTGTTCTTAGTTCTTCTCTTGTACAAATACTATACTTTGAAAACACTAGTGTACAACGAAATTGATGTTTGCTTTCTGTTTGATTCTAAACAGAAAAAATAAAAGGGAAACGACTGAGTTTTCCAGATTCCAGAAATATCTGAAAAGACACTTTAAAACATGGAAAGTATACGGTTACTTGTTGTAGCATTGTTTAATGCCCTATGACTGGAAACGACCCACGTGTTCATTAGTAGGGAACTAGCTAAATAAATGATAGGATGTCATTCATATAATGCAGTTGTAAAAAAAAAAATCACTTTTTGACATGGAATAACCACCAAGCTACATTGTTAAGTGGAAAAAGAAAAGACACAGACCAGTGTCTTTTGTACTACTGTGTGAATAAAATGGTGAGAAAGAATAGCTATGTATTTCCTCCAGTGAGCGCAAAACATTCTGGTGGGTACATAAGACACTGACGTTGGTTGCTAATGGATGTCTGGCAGGAAGAGGTGGAAAGAAAACCTCATGTGCACACTATTGTGTCATTGACATTTCAACATCATGAATGTACTGCGTAGTCAATAACAAATGTAACAAGAATGGGTGCCCAACCATGGGCAATAATGTGGCATTAATGTGAGATAAATATGGGGAAGTGAGCGAGTCAATGAATTTGGACTAATTGAGAGATCAGAACAGAAAACATTGTGATTTAGGAAATCAGAGGTTAGAGTGGACTTTCCCACAAAACACCCATCTCAGGTCAACGAACACAAAGAGTGGGGTAGGCTGAAGAGCAGGTATTAGAGCAGCTCATGTAGGAACTGCAGGGGAAGCAGGTTGGACAGGTGTGCCCTTTTCGCCCTCTCTCCTATCCCCAAAGACCTATCTATCATCAGCATCAGCTGTTTGGCCTGTGCCCTCAGGCTAATGTTGCCCCAGGATGACGCTAGGGAGGTGCTGAGACACTTACCACAGATAGAAAAAGGAAAACCAGCCACAGCCAAGAGTGAAACTCTCCAAAAAGCTCCCCCCTATCAAGAGAGAAAACCCTCCTTCACGTTATCACTTGTGGGGGGGTCCTTGGTTTTCCTGCCTCTCCACCCACATAACCTAAAGGGAAGCCTGCCTGTTGACAGGCCCCACCCACTTAAACAGAACCCACAGTCAGCCTTCCCATTCTGGAGAGGCAGGTTTGTGGGGGAGACAGATAAACACCGTTGCAGAAGAAACCATGCCACCTGCCCCAAAACTGGCCTCGCTCTTCATTCATAAACATGTCTAGACAACAAAGGATCAGGACACATTGGAGAAAACCATGGACATGAAACAGAAGGACCAAAATAAACAAGTGAAACTACCCCAGAGGGAAGAGAGATAACTAAGGAAATCAAAGAACACTTCATATAAATACATTCTGATTTATATTGCCAGAGAGGGTAGTCAGTATTATTCTACCAGGTTAGAATGTTTTACAACTTCCCTTTCTATACCCTTAAAAGAAACTTTAGTAATTTGGCAAAGATTTTACTCATGTCTTACAATGTGTCAGAGAGAAAGCATTCAGAGATTTTTTTTTTTTAACGCAGTTCTTTTCTTCAGGGCTTAAATGGCAGGGAAATCAAACAAATTGATTATGATGTAATGCAGCAAGTGCATGATGGATGAAGCAAGAAGAAGGTGACTTGTCAGCTAGGAGGGGATACTTCTCAAAGGGGGTGTATTTCCAACATTAACGGATGAGAAGGATGGGCCCGTGGGGTCACTGGGAACTACTTAAACAAGCTCATCACTTTTAGGGTAATAACACGAGCTTGATATTTTTGATGCTCAGGGTTGGGTAGGAGATGAGGATAGAAAGGTGGGCAGGCACTGTGCTAAGAATCAAAGGCTCAAGATGCTATCCTTGAGGCTAGGGTTTTCCAGACATGTTCAAGGAAAGGAGAACAAACAAAATGCTGATATGTTTAACTCTCTCATATGTAGACTGGAAACAATTTTCCTAGCAGAAACTATGACTGTGTTCTAGCTTATCATTATCAAATCACAACCACAAGCATATTTGCACCAAAAACAAGCTGTTGAAGTATGATCCATTGCTTTTTGAATTTGTCGCTTGGTACATATTTGCTGCAGATCAATCAGTAGCTACCAGAAAAGCAATGGAAGAAAAGAGTGACAGAGATTTACCAAAATTTTGTGTAAGAGAAACCAAACACTGACACGACTCCATCCACCAACTACTTACTATGAACTAAGAAAAAGATGGTCAGTATTTGACTTCGGCTGGAGACTCTACCATGTATCCCACAAATCTGCAAATTTCTTGGAAACTAAGCTTAAGGATCACTTTATGTATTAAAGCATCTAAACACTCTTAAAGAAACCCCAATGCCAGGCCAAGTACCTCTGTTCAGAGAGAGACACAGTTTGGGGGTTCCTGACACAAAGAATACAGAATCAGAAGTCAGAAACTACAGTGCAAGATTTTGATGTTGGACAGGTCCAGCTAGAGGAACAGGAGAAGAAGGATGGGAGAAGGAGGAGGCTTCAGGATGGAAGTATACGCTGAGCAGGGCAGTCTGCCAACCCCATTCAAGTTGAACATGCATGCCAGGAGACGAGTCTTAGGGCATTAAATCAGGTTCAATGATATGGTCAGCTATAAGATTTAGAATTAGCATTCTGCTGGTAGCATGGAGGCTAGATGGGGTGGAGCAGGAAGGAAATGGGAGAGCGACATTAGGAAGATGCAGTTCAGTATTCTAGGAGAGAGCAGATTCGGGCCTGGACTAAGGTGCTGGAGAGCTGGAGAGAAATGATGGCAATTAGGAAGCTTTGGTGGTGAGGGAGGAAGAGTAATCTGGGCGAGAGGGAGGGAAGGAGGACCCATGGATGACTCGCAGGTCGCTGACCTGGACAAGTAGGTAGGTGGTGGTACCGGCTGCTGAGGTAGGGAGGCTAGGTCTGGGGTGGAAGTGGAATGGGGAGATGGGTAAAATTTGGGGCATTGCCAAATGTTATAGGATATGCAGGTGGAAGTATTCAGAGGTATCCTTACACCTCTGAATCTGGTGTTCAGATATAACGGCTGCAGTTATAGATCTGAGGTTTATCACATTGAAGGCCATAGCAGAAATTAAGAAAGTGAATGGGAATCACTCAAGGAAAACTTGGAGAATGAGACAAGGGAAGGGGAGGGGAGAGCAGAACGAAGAGGAGGGGAGGAGGGGTGAGGCAGCATGGACAATGAATGCGTAAGTTTCCAGGGGTATAGTGAAAGAATGGGGTGGCATGAAGAAGTGCTCTAACAGGCAGGAGGGAAGAGTTTTCAGAAGGATGGCCACGGAATAGCAGGTCCATAGCATCATAGAATGATCACTGAAATTGAAGTATGCAGCCAAAGGTATTCTTGTGGTAACAATGATGGGAGTAGTTTCAGGGGGATGTTGTGGGCAGGATTCAGAGGGCAGGAGCTGGAGATCAGGAAGCGGAGGCAGGGAGATGAGACAATGACTCTTCTTTAAAAAATATTTATTTATGCATACAAAAACCTGGGCACAGACTAGAGGTGCGGGGGTGGTGAGAAGATTCACCAGAGACAGAGTGGGGAACAGAACAGGCAAGCTGACTAAAATATGTTGCTGAGGGGAGCAGTGGGCGGGCCAGAAGTCTGCCAAGCCATGTGGGTCACGTTTCTGGCCGGGAATTGAACTCTTGCTGCAGTGGCTGCAGATCACTTCATAGTGCTGCTCTTTAATCTGTTGTGCCACCAGGGAGGGCCACAATTAGTCTTCTTAACGTTGATTGCATGAACAAATTCTAACACTGTATTTCTGTGGTCTCAGCATCCTCTCCCTTGAAGCTTGGCTGAGCCCATCTGCATGGGGTCCTTAAAGTTCTGGCACTCTGTAATTGTACGAAACTGACCCTAGAAAAGTCCTTGAGCTCATTGTGGCTCCCGTGGTAATTTTCCTTCAGGGGAACTAAGGTTACTTGTCTAAGAACTGGAGCCTGTGACTTTACTGATCAAAGATCAGCACGTGCACTGAAGCCACCGACTTGGCATATGTAGTGAAAAGCTGCACTGATCTTGGGCTCAGGACAGGATGCCAGCGTGTGGGAGGAAAAGAGACAGATGCTAACTCTACAGAGAGCACGCCTGAGGAGCAGCTTGCAACATTTCCTATTTGTCTCTCAAAACAATTTTATAGGAATCCCCAAAGCAAGCTTCTAGAACTGGCTTCTAGACCATGATTTCTAGGCCAGGTTGGGATGCAGGGCAGAGATTTGCACCATTGCTTTTCTTTCAAAGGCAATCTGATAACATGATACAAAACCATCTAGAAATTCACAATCCTCCACACCTCAGTGATACAGATCATTATCTAATTGTGGCTGTTTGTAATATCATTACTGTTCATTTGTGTTTTATTAGTATACAAAGAGCTGGTGATCATTTGGAAAACACATCTTAGGTTAAACAGATTCCAAAAAATACAGGATGGGAGTTGTTTATTGCTTAACAAGCTTCAAGATCTTTCAGGCGCACATTTATTCGATCTTCACAAGACCCTATAGGGTCAGCAGTACAGATACAACTGTCCCCTCTGGAAGTGAAGAAACTGAGGTCTAGAGAGGTGAAGGGATTTGCTTGAGATCCACAGCAATTTATTGGCAGAGTGAGCAGAATTCAGATCTCTTAACTACAGCTCATTCCCCTGCTCCTGACCATTACATCAGCACCAACAAATTCCTGGTGGACGGCCGCCAGGCAAATTGGCTTAATCGGACTTAGGTTCTTACTTCACCCTCAACCCTAGAGTTCTAGTCTGGCTTCTCTCAAGTGTCCTTTTCTTGGGTTCTGAGAAATTTATTTTTTTCTCGAATTATCTTTCCAGCTCAATTTTATTTAATCATTATTTGCACTCCTTTTCACTCAATGCTTTGTGGACTAGCCTGGGAAAGTTGCTGAGATTTCACTGGGTTTAAAAATGAATCAAGTCTTGAGGTGTAATTAGCCAGTGTCATTATCACATGAAACCATTCCATACTTTGTTGACATTGGTTTCTGTCCCCATATACCAGGTTCCCGCTTTATATTAGTAAGACTGAAATTGAAATAAGTCTGTTGCTGGTGGATTAATTTGTCACTTTCCTTGAAACTGGTGAACTCAAAAATTAGACAGTGATAGGAAAATACTGCCATTGTCTGTTAAGGAGTCTATGACATTTCAAGGCAAGAATGAATGTATGGAAGAAGAAGCTTGTTTCTTCTTTACTAACAAAAGGGAAAGCCTGGAAGTGAATGATATGGGTATGATTTGAAAAAAAAAAAAACAACAACAAAAAAAAACCTTTACGTAACATTTTTGCAGGTAGCGAAGACTACGAAGCACATTTTCCAGGAAGTGTGGGCTGCGACGATTGTGCACCCTTAACTAATTGTTAGTTAGTCAGGTACGCCAGTTATAGGCTTCTCATGCTGCCTCTGCCACCGTCTCTGCCAGAAGCTATCATCTCCACTCGAATACAGAATGATCGAAACCTACAGCCAGCCTTCTCCCCGACCGGTGGCCACGGCACCACCAGCCAGCATGAAAATTTTTATGTATTTACTCACTGTTTTTCTTATCACTCACATGATTGGGTCAGCATTTTTTGCCGTGTATCTTCACAGAAGATTGGACAAGGTAAGTTGAACCCTAAAAATGGATTCACTGAATGTGGGGTCCTTGTTGGTGTGTGTTGCTTGATTTTAGTTCTACCTAAATGATAGGCAATGGAAGGAACACCGAGAGGTGAAAGGTCTCGAGGCATAGTGCTTGTCGTCTGCTCAGCGAGATCTGTTCTTGTTCCTGGTCAAGAGCTCCAGTGCTAGAGTCAGACTGCTTGAGCATGGAGCTTGATTGTGCCGGGACCAGGTGTGCTCCTGGCATGTTACTTTCTAGTTCTGTGCCTCAGTTTCCACATTTGACAAGCAGTGATGGTAATGGCACCCACCTCAAAGATTAATTTCACCCTGTAAAGGTTCAGAACAGAGCCTAAACCCTCTATTCACATCAGCTGTATTATTTACACAAGTTTGGCTTTAAAAGTAGACAATCGTTCTGTGGGAGATGACTTTTTTCTTTTCAATTTCCAACTTGAGAAGGAGAGTGGTCACTTTGATCTGAGCTTGCCCACTGTTGAAGCTTAGTACAAACACAGAGGAGACCACAGTTTGCAGTCTTTTAGTAAGTGGGGTGTTCTCTCTCGTTTTTCAAATGCTAGTATAGCTGCTAGTTGCTCGGTTTCCCTCTGAGATGTTTTATATTCTTAAATGGTTGGACTAGTGGGAACAAAAGTAGCGGTTGCCTTGCTTAGGAAAAGAGAGCCATCAGACTTACCGTGTTCTGATGTATTTATCCACTTCCACTAAGGCTGTGTTGGCAAAATACCAATCATCAATGGAAAAGAGAAACTTGATCAGTTATCTGGCTGTTCCCAAATGTCTGGATGTAGGAATCGTGGATGTACACGATTCGAGACTGCATTTTCTTGGGGATGTTTGAGCGTCCTTATTGGGATGCTAACCTAGAGTCATCGCCACTGGGTTTCCTATTGGGATAAGGCCACCAGCTGAACAGCAACTTCCTGGCATACTAGAAGTCAGGGCTTCACCACTGAGAAGAGAGAGGTTCTGGGTCTGGTAGGTTGTTTGTGCTTGACCTGGGAGGCAAATCAAATGCCTGGACATAAGCCTCGCCTCTACAGGGGCATTATCGACTAGGTAGACTCAATGTTGCCATGGCAGCGAGGCATGCTTTCACAGATCATGAAAGCTACTGGTGAACTGGGTCTGGTTTTCAATTTAAAAATTTAATCCTAAAACAAGTGTTAGTTGATTAGGAAGTGAAGTCTATACGTTTAATTAATCTGAGGCATTGGAAAATAAAATAGCTCATTAACATTGGGAATGAAAGATGATTTCTTTAAAAATGCAAATATTTTCTACAAACAGTAAATTGATAAAGAGGGAGATGTGATTAGAACTTGAGTTAATTGACACACGTTTAAATTAACTTCTTTTTAAAAAGCCCTGCATCACAAGCACTGAATTGAAGTGGGCAAATTAGCTCAGCAGAAAACTATTTTTTATAGGCTCAGTTTATAATGACCAATCATTACTGGGGCAATGGGAAATAGGACAATTATAGAATGTTGTCGCTATCCTACACTGAGAAGGTATACTTTTGTGATGAAATTTTATTAGAATAGCTGTGATTTCTCAGTTCTTTCCGGAGATTCAGAGAATGTGACTTCTTAATTGCTGGGTTTTGTAGGCTTTGTAACTGCAAATACCAAATAGCAACAGTCCAGCATAATGACTTTCATTCCCCATTTATACCTGCAAAGCCCTCCTCCTATAATGATGTGGATGCGAACATGTAGGCAGACATCATTAGTGCCATTGTCCTTCACAATGACATTTCTCATGTCCCTGTTATTTCATGAATAGATAGAAGATGAAAGGAATCTTCACGACGATTTTGTGTTCATAAAAACGATACAGAGATGCAAGAAAGGAGAAGGGTCCTTATCCTTACTGAACTGTGAGGAAATTAGAGAGCAGTTTGAAGCCTTTGTCAAGGTAAGGAGCTCAGTGGTTGGGAGAAACATCATGGAAAAGTCTTACTGCATTTGCTTGGTTGGGAAACTGACATCGGAAACACTTATAATATACACGTGTGCATGTGTGTGTAGCTAGCGTCGTAAGTAGTGCTGCGGGTCTATAGGTACACAGAATGCATGTGTGTCACACACGCACATGCACACACACACACACACACACACAGGTGAGTGTATCCAAAAATGGAGCCAAAATCCTGCACTGCGAAAGGAAAGTTGGGAGCGTACCCATCACTTGAGGAGCACACAGAGGCTCTGGGCAGACCACATGCTGTCGCGGGCATGCTCGCTCCACCTCAGCCTCTGAGCAAAATTAGGAAGCATTCAACTTTGGTTTTTGCATTTCTTCATCATCCCATCCAAACCATGATGACATTTTACTGTGAACTTGTGGTCCGGTGCTTGTTTACAGAACCCCATTTTCTCAGGTTAGGGAAACGCTGAACCTTGGTCACAGCTGTCCCACTACAGGTTAGGACTTTGCCTTTGCTGGGGTAGCAGGGACTTCTGAAGGCTGACCCATTCCCTCGAGAAGGTCTGCGCCTCTGACGATGGAGCTTCAGGTGCCATGGCACTGAGACCTTTCCCTTTTATTGTGAGGAGCGGAGGGGTTCATGGGCCTTCCCAGTGCCGCTCAAACCACACCCCGCCTAATGCCACTTACTCCTGAGGCCAGACCACTCTAGGGCAGGTCCCCACCTAGGCAGGGAGAGTTGAAGCCTCTGGCCACCTGGCTGGCACCCAGCACCAGCTAACTGCTGTGCCCATGGCCTATGATGGGTACTCAAAAAAAGTATTTTTAGAGTGCTTGCTGAGGATGCTACTACAATACCCATTCCCTCATCATGGAAAAGGGTTATAGGTGTTCTTTCTCCTGAAGCAGCACTTCCAGAAATCTTTCAGCCTGTTTTCCCCACAGAACACCAACTCAAATATCTTGACCCTCAACTGACATTGGGGTCATGAACAGGAGGTAATGTTCCATGTCGAGGGTAGCTCTGAACCATGTGGGTGGGTATCAGGATAAACCACAGATTTAGTTCTTGTACCTGTAGATGGTATGTAATTTAACCAGGAGCTAAAGGTTTCAACTCTTATTTCGGAACTTATTCCAGTCCTCCTGTCCAATCCCAGCTGTGTGGTTTAATCCAGTAGTAAACACTCTTATTCTCGAGTCACCTATTGGAAGACAAATCCAGTTCAAATCTGCTGTTGGCTTTCGGGTTCTTTACTTTAGGTTTTAGATGAAGACTTCTAAGTCTTTATTTACAAAGCTTAGAAATGGTTTGAGTTTCTCTGATTCTTTGAGGATATTTGTTGCCTTTACAGGGCTTTGGGAAGTGTTACAAATTTAAATGTAAAGAAACCACTTTTCGAACAATAGTTGATAATCCAAATAGCATGTTTAATGTGCTTGGCTTTGTGACCTTGTGACCTTGAGCAATAACTTCACTTCTCTGGGCCTCAATATTCTCTCCTGTAAAATAATGAGAGGACTGAGGTGGTCTGTATGCGCACAACCAGCTGTGACATTCTGGAATGACATGATCAGCCGTCAGTTCCCTCCAAGGGCAGAGGGAAAACATGCCTCCCCGCCCCCCACCCTTGATCCTTTTCCTACTATTTTACAGATGACCTGACAACCCCTAATGACCTTATTTTGGGTTGGATCTATAAAGCTTACGAGGCCTGATACCCAGAATAGGAGAACAGAAAGCAGCTAGTTTGGCCCCTGCTTACATTTGCGTGAAAAAGATGGCAATGCCAGTCTCCTAGTCTAAAAAGTTAGACCTCAGGCATGTCAACAAGGACCCCTCACATGTGACCGAGGAGTGTTCTTGCCTCGATGGCAGCAGGGGTGGAATCCCTGTCGACGTCATTTGTAGCTACAGTGCACACAATGGTCGGACACAATCTCTCTCCAATGCCATCCCCTTTCCAACCCACATTCCCCCAATTTCTCATCCTAGGACATCTTGGACTTTTGTTTAATCCCAACAGGCCAACTACAGAACCCCAGATTGGACTTTTATATTCTTCTCTAATGTCAACAGACTTTCTTTCTGGGTTACAATCTTACCAGTTCAGAACAACCTAAGGTTTGGATTTGGGGGCTCTGAATTATAGGGCTTGACAGTTTCTTAGAAATCATCAAGTCCAATTCTCAACCCAGAGCTTCAGTCTTACCTATCAAAATTGGGACCGAGTCTCTCACCCAACTGGTGAGATTGGGTGATTGGGATGTCACTCTATCTGTGTTTGAGTAGTTTTAGTGACAAGGGAGTCATTATCTCTTGTGGCAGGTAACAGGTAGCTCTCACTTTGCAGGGGGGGGGGGGAGAAAGTGAGGTTCTGGGATTTGGTTAGGGTAAGTAGCAGCAGCACTTGAACAGTGTGATCTCCCATTTAAACGTCCTGCCCTCCCCGACCCCTGCTAGAATGATCAATGCCCACCAATGCCCACGATGAGCAAGGCGGCTCCCTTTGATCGGGTCAAAGCATTTCCTTTTCAAGGGAAAGGTTGACCTGTCTGGCCCTACCACATGGAGTTCCCAGAGAGGAAAGAACTAATTCCAGATCTTCTGAAAGTCAACTTGAAAAAGTCTTTCAGTTGAGATGGGGAGCAAAGAAATGAACAAAACGAGGCTGTAGGGCGTGGGGCTGGGGGAAAGTTCACAGAAAGGCAAGGCTGGGCGCATGAAAGACCAAGCTGCTGACTTCACGCTTTCATCTCTGCCAGGCCCCGACACCAGCGCAACCACCTAGCCTCAAAGCATCTCAATCTCAATCGTCACACTTCTTTATTTGAAAAGACACAAAATACTCATTTGTTTACTGGTTATCTCACAAACATTTTCCTGTCGCCGCATGTTCACAGTGCCACACTTCAGCTCAAATGGAAAATTGAAGCTCTGCAGCCTGTGTGAGCATTGAGAGGTGCAGCTTCTCCTTTAGGTGTCACGAGAGACACCCGCCCAACTAGCATCTGAGCTGAGCCTCCACCTAGGCACCCACAGCACCCACACAAACTCTTGCTAGAGAAGGGGCAGAAAGGGGGGCCTGCAGAAAACCCATCCCTGTCTTGGGAAGGGGTGCCAGGCTTTCCAGGAGCTGTGAACCACTGCTGTGGAGAGTCCAGTCATGGATATGACCTCACAGTCTCCGCTTTGGCTTCAGCCTCAGCCTTCCTGGCTTATGCTGTGCCAGCCCATTACTCCCCCAGGCCTTTGTTCTGGATCTTTCAAGTGGCAGCTGTAGTTGTTATGAACTGCACCAGCGACAGCTGCTGCTAGATTCTTTGGGTGCCCCCAGTATTCCTTCAGTAGTTGAGGGAGAAGAAAAATCTTAAGAAGCATCACCTTTGCAAAATGGATGACAACCGACTGGAGGGAATGGGGAAAGGGTGGAGAGGGAAGCAGATGGGGTGTGGGCATGGGTGGTTTGGTGGAGGAATCAAAGAAAAAAATAAAATAAATTGAAAGAAACAAGAAATCAATCAATCCAACCCACACTGTCTATTATAAGGCTTAAAAGTCTCTGTATCCATGAGTAAGTGGCACTAATATAAAAAGCATATATAGTCCCTCCCTGGTGGCACAGCACTGCAAGCTGGCCACAGCCACTTTGGTGCGAGTTTGATCCCATCCCAGACGTGATCCACATGGCACAGCAGATCTCTCCTGATCCACCTGCTGCTCCCCTCAGCAGTGTACTTCCACGATCTGCCTGTTCTTCTCCCCATTCTGTCTTTGGTGAATCCTCTCACTGCCCCTGTACCTCTGGCCTGTACCCCAGTTCTATATGCATAAATAAAAAAAATCTTAAAAAAAAAAACAACACATATCGTGGGGGAAAAAAACCAGTGTTGTATTTGCCCTTGAACATCAGCACTTTGAGTGGTTGATACCTGTGGTTCTGAAGGGCTGATTATTCCAAGTAAAGCTCAACCAGACAGGGCCACCACATAAGGGGTTCACTTCAACTGTCGAAAGAGATAAAATAAAAAATTGCTGAGTTTCTTTCCACAGTCTGGCAGTTGTCCCAAGGTCAAACTGACTTAATGCCATTTCCAAAGAGATTTCAGACCACTGTTTCTCTATAGATACATACCATGTTTCATGCTTAACAATATCCTACATGCCAGTTTCCAGGGTAGACTCATCTCTGCATTCAGTACTATTTGTCAATGCTTGTCAAAGTCAGGAGGCTGGGGTCACAGGAAGGGTCATGATAGCAGTCTTCGGTCTAGAGAGAGCACTGGAAGAGTGATAATAAGGCCAAGCGTCTGCTTCCAGATGCTCCGCTGGGCTTTGGGACCTATCAGCTCATCTGTCAGATCCATGGGCTTCCAGTCATTGTGATATAATTAGAGACAGGATCAGACTCCTTAGGAAAATCCTCACTAAAACCAGACAACAGAGTAATGACAGATGCCAAATGAGCAACACATCTAAAGCCCCATAGCAGAGTTCATGTGAAAATGACCTTTTACAATGATTCTTATTTCAGGATATCATGCTAAACAATAACAAAGTGAATGAGAAGAAGATGGATGGGCAAAACTTTCAAATGCAAAAAGGTAGGTTGCAATTTACCGATTTCTCTGAATACTTGAAAAGGAAAAGGAAGCTTTATGTTGGTTAGATTGAACAAACACCATGGTGAATCAGGAACTTCTAAGCCTGAAGATACCATGGGAACACAATTGCCAAATTGATGCCTTCTCTGGTAGCTGTGATTTGGAACAGTTTTACTGGCATAAACTGCCAGGAAAAGCTGTGTTCTTTGAAAGCTGACACTCCCAAGTCTGAAGAAATCCCATCCCTTTCAATACCTCAACCAAAGTGGTCCTAGAGCCTGGCACCACCTACAGAGGATGAGATGCCAAGGATGCCATCCTTTGTTGGCAAGGGCACTCATGGCCCGACAATGATAGTCATTGGCTGGGAAGCATCACCAGGGGGGCCAGGGTAACGAGGAGTGGTTTGGTGAGAGCACATTCTACTCTTCGCCCTGTTCTGGATATTGCAGTACCTTGACCATCTCAAGCCTGGGAGGGACCAAGATGGCTCTGAAATTGAGCATCATCCCCAGAGCACGAGTCTCCTTCACACCACCTGGCCTCTGGTCAAACTTGTCTAAGGACCTTCTACATCCTAGAGCAGCCTGGCCATCCTCGCTTGATTACTGTACTACTTGAGAGAAGTCTTTTCTCCTCTGGGATTGAAATCTGTTCCCGTAATCTCTAACCACGGGACCTAGTTCTGCTCTTTAGGGTCATATCAAACAAAGTTTGTAATTCCTCTCCCACACAGCAGCTGTCCAGATGTCTCAGACCACTGAAACTTTCCTCCCAGGACCCTTTTCAGGACCCATCGCCCTCTTGGTTACTTCTTTTTCTGAACATATTAACTTTCAAATCAAACACCAAAATTCCTGAAGTAACCTGAGCAGCCAGGGATGGGAAAGCTGGAATAGTGATGAAAGACTATGATGTCACAGAGTTAGGGAAGATAAAAAAAAAAATAGCAGTTTCTGTAAATTTAACACCCACCCAGAAACCAGATGCACATAACTGTTTCCTAAGGGAGAGAGTACTCAGAACATGCTTTAACTGTTGATCTGGACTCAAAGGGTCATCTGATTTCCAGGAAAGTCTTGTTTCAGAATGAACTGTTGAGTGCCACTGGGCTGCCTGTTAGCTACAGAGACATTTAAGGCAACAGTTGGTAGGGCTGTTGCCTATAGTCTTTAGGAAAATAACAAACCTCATGCAACTCGTAACTGAAGTCATGCAACCTGACTCTACCTTACAGGGCACTACAAAGTGACCCACACTAGGCTGATCACTGCAAAGAGAGAAACTTCCACACAGTGTGTACACTTAGGAGGTCAGAAGATTTAATTAAAGAGTGAGATTTCATGTGAGAAGTAGTTGGAGAAAAACACCATAGCCTGGCCAGTTGCTTGAGAAGAACAGACACCAGAAGCATCATACTAGCTAAGTGGGCAGGCATGAGCCTGGGACCCCAATGGATGGGAGAGATCTCTAAAAGCACACCTGCAGATGGTTAAGGAAGTGCAATATATTCAGGCTGTGTCAGTCTATGTAGTGTGGAGTCGCATGCTGGACAACCCTTAGAAGAACAGGATCCATGCAAAAAAAAAAAACAAAAAAAACCAAAAAAACAATTCACTTGTTCAGATTTCGAAAATCAACTTTTCCCTCCAAGAAAGGGATTTCAGATGATTTTCTGCCTTTTACCCAGTTAAGCACAGACTCTAGGACATAGCTGTGCAGCTAGACTAAGTAGTCTGTGGACAGTGATGTGCCTTTGGCCTGACAGTTTGCTTTTGCTTTCATTTTAGGTGATCAGGATCCTCAAATTGCTGCACATGTCATAAGTGAGGCCAGCAGTAAAACAGCATCTGGTGAGTCCAAAAGCATCTGCACATCAGGTGCCCATGGGTTGGGACGCTGGGGCAAAGCAGCCTAGTGAATATGCTCCTCTCTTCCTCTGGGGCCCAATTTACAGACCAATCTGTGCACCTCTGCTACGCTCACCTTTGTCTTCAAAGTGAGCTTGAATGCACAGATGGAGCTTAGAAGGCCGGAAGGAGGAGGGACATACTCCCAACTTCTCGTTATCTCCTTGCTCTGTGGCTGATTCCCAGGGATGGATTGCTGAGCGCAGGGACCGTTATTCGGATAGCGAGGAAGCGATGGCAGGTAGTGACCCCCCTGCCTGGGAGCACCCCTCCTCCTAACCCCTCTTTGCTGTGTATAAATAGGCCTCAGGGGTGCATCCCTGTATGATTCACCCCAGCCTCACTGGGGCCAACCTCAGGGAAATTAAAGGTAAAATCATTCTGCAAAGATCAATAGGTACCAGGATGTTAGATTTTCCACTGAAGTAACAAGCGATGACGCACTATAAGCTTATCAACTTTGAATGATTTTATTTCCATATACGTTCTGCCATCGGTCTAGCCATTAGATACTTTTCCCCAAATCTGTGCCTCACCATAGCTGGTGCTGGAGAATGTGTTGTATCTGATAAATGGATGGAATGTGCATGCCAGCATAAAATTTCCATCGACTTCAATAAAGGCAGTTAGAGAGCATCATAGTATCAGAAAAAAGTCAGCCCAGTGCCTCAGAATGGAGCGTGTGGGAGAGAGTGTGTGTGAGTGTGCAAAAGAGAGACAGAAACACAGAGAAAGACAGAGAGACAAGGCAGGAGAGGAGCCACCCCAGATCTTCAGGGGTGTGGGCTTCTCAGAGGGCATAACACAGGCGGGTGCATCATGGATCACGGTGTGGGAGGAAGAGCACTGGTCGCACGTGTTTCAACACTGATTTTAGGACCCACGACCATCACTTGCCGGGTGACAGTGGGTCCCTTTACCTACATGGCAGTTTCCTGCCTCACTGACAATGTGGGGTAACTGAGCCTCGATGAGCTCATGTAGAAGAAAGTCACTGACAAGTACTCTCCAAATGCTAGGTGTCCCAACTTTGCTTATTTCACTGACGTTGAGCTGTCAGAAGAGTGCCGTAAAGTCCTTCACTAATATGAGATATTATTAAAATAATCCTGTCCATTACCTTTCTGTCAGAAAATACACTCGTGGGGTAATGTCATGGTTTCAGCAGGTCAGGGTGGCCGGCCACATGAAACTCATCTGGAATAGAAGGCCGTGATAAAACACCACCTACAAGACCAGTTTGCCACTGGTCTTTTGTCCCCTGTGTCTAAATTGTCCTCGTGGATATATCACTTCCTGGTGTCGAGTTCTGCTAATGGGGCCCAAGATGGCCACTGGCCCTCTACAGTCCACAGTGCTGTGGGGTCACAGGGTTCAGGTGGAAGACAGTAACTTCCGTGTCCCTCCCCTGTCCCAGCCTATCTGCCCTTCCTATCTGATGGCCATGTGCTCTAAATTTGGCCTACAGCCCACAGCAAGGAGGAAAGTTACCTAAAGACCTACAGAAACAGTGGATTGAAAAATAGGGAACGCAAAAGTGAAACCATCCTATGAAATGTCGTTTCTGAGATGATCTAGAAAGCAGGAAATGGCGGGCCCTGCAGGATGCGCCCTTCACTAGAGCAGGAGTCTCAACAGGCGGGATCTTGCACTCTGATGGGCCTAAGAGCAGCAGCTAGGAAGTTTTAAAAACCCAAGAAAGCACATGCATCAATGCTTTCATTTCTCCCCACCCCCCACCCCTTGTAGCCTAGCTCTGTGGGAGCTGAGATTTGAAATCGGGTGCTCACACGACTTTGAACCCACTCAAAATCTCAGCTGAGAAATGGCACTCTTGGTGGGTACTCCAGTGTAGCCACAAACTACGGCGACTTTCAAGTTGGTGGCGCCTGTACAACAAGAGATGAAAACATGCGCAATGACAGGTTTCCTTTCATACTTCCTCGCCTTGTTTGAGTCCTGGCTGTGGGAGGCAGGCTGGCTTTGCAACAGCATGATCGATAGGAAGGAAAGCGGACTTTCCCTCTCGCTGACCTAGGCACACTGGCAACTGTCTGACTGTCAAATTCAAGGAAAGCCAGCCGTGACATTCCCCTTAGCAAAGATGGGGTCAGAGCACTTTGGCAAGCAGAAAGGGAGGTGTGGGACTTTGAAATCCTCTCATGTTCTTAAGTCCAGGGTCCAATTGGCTTTAAGAACATGAAAGGGAGAAGGAAGCTCATTAGGGTGTTACTTTATTTAATGATCAAAAGCAGTCTATGGAACACGTGCGACCAGAGCCCCGGGTTGAAGGTAGAGCCCCGGCTTCAGGGGGCACCAAGGGTCTTATTGGAGCTTAAGCAGAGCCAGGGTCGGCAGCCAGCTCCCTCGAGCGCAAAGCCCGAGGTGCGTCAGGAAGCACCTCCAGGGAGGAGGGGTGCTGGAAGGGCTCGGAAGCATCCCTGGCCCCCAACTTTCATTCGTGCATGAAGCCGTAGCCAGAGCTCGGGTCTGGGTCCTGTTGATACGGGAACTGCGCTCTGCAACCTCTCACCCCTGTTTCCCCTCCCGTGCAGTTCTGCAGTGGGCCCGCAAGGGCTACTACACCATGAGCAGCAACTTGGTGACCCTGGAAAACGGGAGACAGCTGACCGTCAAAAGGCAAGGACTCTACTACATCTATGCCCAAGTCACCTTCTGCTCCAATCGGGAAGCTTCAGCTCAAGCGCCCTTCATTGCCAGCCTCTGCCTGAGGTCGGACGGGGGCTCCGAGAGAATCTTACTTAGAGCGGCGAACACCCGCAGCTCCTCCAAACCCTGCGGCCAACAGTCTGTTCACTTGGGAGGAGTATTTGAACTGCACCCCGGCGCTTCGGTCTTTGTCAACGTGACTGATCCGAGCCAAGTGAGCCATGGCACTGGCTTCACGTCTTTCGGCTTGCTCAAACTCTGAACCGCACGACCTCGCACACTGCGGCTGGACTGCTGCCGGCAGTCTTCATAATACAGCAAAGCAGTTAAAACCACTCCCTGTTGAACTGCCTATTTATAACCCCAGGATGCTCCTCACGGAGAACTATTTATTACACATCCCAAGGCACGTGGGGCTGCAGTAACCGAGCATGCGTGCGCCAAGCCCAGGCAGGCCCGTTCCAAAGAGCTTGTATTGTGATGCAACAACCCCAGCGACCTGACACCCAGCGCTGGGCAGACAAGACCCTGTGTGCGGTCCCGAGCCAACAGCAGCTAGTTAGCCAAGCTCAGTTTTGTTTCTTTACCTGCCGTGTCTTGCAGTGGATGACATATTTATCCACGAAAATGTGGGAGGGAGACAGGAAGACTCAGCTCACATTTGGTTATGGCTGTTTCTGGGTCCCTGTGGCTCTGACGGAGGGGCAGGCCCTGCGCGTGAAAGGCAGTGGAGAACTGAAAACCGTGCCTGACCCCCTCCGCCATTCTCACTCTCTGACACACACACACACACACACACACACACAGCAGGCTTTTGCTAATCGGTCATCTTATGTCCATCCTGTCCCTCTCCCCAACTGTGGACCAGCAGGAACTCAGAATCTGCAGCTCTGAGCTGCCCACTCCTCACCTAAGGACGTATTTAAAGGAAACCTGTCTTATCCACCCTCTATCTCCATTGTTTCCACAGTGAATAGTGATTATCTTATTTATTTTTTGAATAATAAAGATCCTTTTTAACCTTATTGTTGTCATTTAGCACCAAAAGCCCCAGGCCAGGGTGGGAGAGGAGGACACATTTGGAAAGTATTTTCCTGACCTCTGTGATGTTTTCTCAAACTTACTTCTGAAGGGAACAGCACCCTGATGGGGCACCCTCCCTGCGGGGCCATAACGCTCTGCTCATCTGCATTCAGCAAAGGAGTCTGGGCCTTTCCTTCCAGCTTGCTCTGGGAAGCTTGCAGAGGAGTGAAAAGAGTTGGATGTGTTTCTTGGTGAGCCACCACTAAATGAAACCAGAGAGAGGCCTTTAAAGGAGAAGCAGCTGCTTAATTTTTGAATAGCTATCAGGTGGTTGCAACTTAGGCCAGAGGAGACAGAGCTGGGACACCCGGGTAGGGTAGTGGGTGTGGGGGAGGTATTGTTCCCTCAGTCCCCCACAGAAGGCAATGGAGTCATTGCTTGTCACCCCCAATCAAGGGCCATTTCGTGGGAGAAACCCAGCGTGGCTTCTTCATCGGCTCTGGTAGAACACTGTGCTGTAAAAAAGGGCTACCCGCTCCCCCCTTCTTATTTAAATATCAGTGTGGACTTCTAGATTTCTACTTTTTTTTTTAAAGATTTATTTATTTATTCATACAGAAATGGAGTACAGGCCAGAGATACGGAGGGTGACAGGATTCACCAGAGACAGAGTGGGGAACAGAACAGGCAGATCGAGGAAGTACACTGCTGAGGGGAGCAGTGGGCGGGTCAGGAGAGGTCTGCCGCGCCACGTGGATCTCCTCCGGGGCAGACAGGGATCGAACTCATGCGGAAGTGGCTTAAGCTTCTCAGTGCTGTGCTTTAACCCACTGCGCCACCAGGGAGGGCCCCTAGATTTCTACTTTTTTTTTTTTTAAAAAGATTTATTTATTTGTGCATACAGAACTGGGGTACAGGCCAGAGGCTCAGGGGCGGCGAGAGGCTTCACCAAAGACAGAGCGGGGAGCAGAACAGTCAGATCGACGAAGTACACTGCTGAGGGGAGCAGCGGGCGGGTCAGGAGAGGTCTGCCACGCCATGTGGTCACCTCCGGGGCAGGCGGGAATCGAACTCATGCAGAAGCGGCGTTAGATTCTCAGTGTTGTGCTTTAACCCGCTGCGCCACCAGGGAGGGCCAGATTTCTACTTTTTTAAAAAGGATTTATTTTATTTATTTATGCATACAAGAGCTGGGGTGCAGACCAGAGGTGTGGGGGTGTGAGGAGATTCACCAGAGACAGGGTGGGCAATAGAACAGGCAGCTCTACTGAAGTACACTGCTGAGGGGAACAATGGGAAGACAGGAGGGGTCTGCCGCACCATATGGGTCAACCCCCTGGCAGGGTTCGAACTTGTGCTGCAGTGACTGAGGAGACCTTCACAGTGCTGAGACTTAACCTCTTACACTACCAGGCACGGCCTATATTTCTCCTTTTCTTCAATGTTTTAAACTCATTATGTCCTTTTGGTGCTCAAATTTCCCCTCAGTTAGCACCTGTGTTCCTGTGACATGAGCCCATCATTTTTTTTTTTTTTTGAGCCTTTGTTACTTCCTGGCACAAGATGTCCCAGGCTCATCTTCTACCTTCCCTGCACCAAACACAGAATCAGCCATTTCTCCAAGGACCTCTATTTTCCTTGAGCATAGAGAAGAATGTTTGGAACCCAAGTTTCAGGTGTTAGCTGTGCATATTATTATTGAGCACATTATTATTATTGAGTGTCACTGGTTTTAGGACATACACACACACACACACCCCAAAGAAGTCACAATTAGCAAACTAAAATTCAGGATACTCAGTTATATTTGAATTTCAGATAAACACTGAAAAAATAGTACAAATAGATCCCATAAAATATTTGGAAAACAATATATACCAAAATATTACTTTTCTCTCTAACTAAAATTCAAATTTAACTGGGCTTCAAATTTATCTGACAATCCTTATACATATATTCATACCACATACATATAAAGAAATGTGCATGTACACATATGTACATATGGATATGTAAGAAGCATGAGTTGACATAGATACTAGAACTAACCCCAAATGGAATAAAAAGCATTTGCTTAACGGGCAGAGAGGGGAAAGAGATTCTGGGCAGGGTATTTTTGAGAGACTCGTTCTACTGGCACCAAAGAGCTAGATTAGCAAAAGTAGCACAGTAGCCCAAGGGAAAGAAGACACTGACAAAATTAGGCAGTGCTTGTATGGATGGAGATCCAGGAGATCCAACAGAGGTAGAATGGGAAGACCTGAGTACTAAATGAATTGAAGGTTAAAGTATAAATTTATACAGAGTTGAGAAAGGGGGTAGAATAACAGTTAATGCCTGTTTTTCTAGCTAGGGCAATTAAGTGGCCCGGTGTGAAGTTTTATGGGATAGAAACCATTGGAAGAACAGATTTGAGACTAGAGGCGAGGAGTGCAGTTTGGACATGTTGTGTTTGAATTGCTGTGTGTCATCCACACGAGCTTTCTAGAAGGTAGCTGCATCCATGGAGCTTAGGGGCCTAGGCAGAATGAGAGATACAGACAAAGAAATCATCTTCATTTTGATAAATGAAGATATGGAGTAGACAAGATTGACTTGGAAGTGGTTATAGAATGGAAGAGATGAGGAAAGGGTGTCAAATATCAGCTGTGTTTAAGGAACAGGCAATCAAGACAGATCTGACAAGGGAGACTGAGGGGTGGTCAGAAAGGGCGAAGGAGTGCAAGGAAAGCAGGTCATCATTAAAGTCATGTAGCAATGTACCAAGGAGGCAAGGGTCAAATACTGCCGAGTTGTCCTCTGGATTTATCAATTAAGAGTTCATGAATGATTTTGAAAGAGTGGATAGCTGAGGAAGAAACCTAGTTAGTGGGTGCCACATTCAGAGGGGTAAATGTGGTAGACAGAGCATGGTGCCAAGAGGCAGAGAGACCAGAGACTGAAATCCGAACTCCACACATTCTAGTATATAGTGCAACATCTCTGCCTTTGTTCACCTGTAAAATGGAAATAACAATAGTGACTGTACCATAGCGTTGTTGTGTTACGTGAGTTTAGCCATGTAAACCACCTAGCACAGTGCCTACTACATGGAAAGTACAATGTTGTAGGTTCAGAGTAAGAAACATAAACCATGCAGAATATCTCGGCCAGAAAGGTAATTACACACCTAAAAAAAAAAAAATCATTGGGCAAGTGAAGTGGAAGTCAGGGGGCTGCTGTTAGATCTAAGGCTTCAAAGTCATAGCACTGAAGTTGTGATCTAAATCTAGTCACTAAATAAATCAAACTGCACGGTTATAACTACTCTGTCGTCCATACACCTATGAATAGACACACTGGAGTGTGGAGTACAAAGCCACAAATATATCCTTGGAACGGCCGGTTAGCCACCAAGCCCTAGGAAGATGACCTCCAACTGCTTAAGCATTCCAAAGCTTTTACAAGGGCATCTCATTGTGGCATGGGAAATGTGTCAGATCCCACATTGTAACTAGAACCCTAGCTACAAGGGTTCGGGATATGTATTTTTTTTTTTTCTTTTTCAGGTTGCCAGGCAAGAGGTGAAAAGGGTAGAAGTGGAGGCTTCCCTGATGGTGCAAGGGGTTAAGTCGCAGCACTATGAAGCTATCGCCAGTCACTGCAACATGAATGTGATCCCTGGCCAGGGAGCTGACCTACATGGTGCAGCAACCTCTCCTGCCTTGCCCACTGCTCCCCTCTGCAGTGGATATCAGTAGATCTGCCTGTTCTGTTCCCCCACTCCATCTCTGGTGAATCCCCTCAACCCCCTTGCCCCTCTCTCTTACACCCCAGTTCTTTTATGCATAAATAAAAATATATTTTTTAAAAAAGGGTAGGAATGGATGCTGAGGAGCAACAGATAACGTCCAGCACATCTATCTATCTTGATGTGTCATTCTCTTGACAGCAACAGTCCGACTGTGGTCAAAGTATAGGATATTATTGCTGGACAAAATCCTGGCAAATATAAATAGGAGTGGAAATAAGACTAAGAGAGGGTTAATGTTGAACAGGAAAAATGTATATATTTTTCTTTAATATTGAAGGAAAATGGTGTGAAGAGGCATGGACAATGTATAGGTTGGGACAAAAGCAGAGGGCTGAGAAGTTCAGGAATGAAGAAAAGAGGTCAAAGATCAGCTGAATTAAGGGAGCTGTGTTAAGGGAACAGGCCAAGGAGGCAGATCCAACAAGAGAGACTAGTGTGTGAAGTAAGGAGCAAATGTTACCTGCCCCTGCTGGAAAAGGGAGTAGCTGTCTGGGAACCTGATGAGAGTGGATAGTGAGTGAGGGAAATGAAAGAGGAAGCGGACCTGGAAGACAATATTACAAAGCAGTAATGATCAAATAGTACAGTATTGGAACAAAAACTAAAGTGTAAACTAATGAGTAGCCAGCTCTGAGATTAAACCCACACAAATATGGAATTGATCTTTGATAAGAAAGCTACGACCATCCAACAGACAAAGGAATGTTTCATAAACAAATGTTGTTGGGAAAAGAGAACTCTGGCACCTGCAAGCCAAAGAAGGAAACACAGGACTTATTTTATAAAGCATCAGTATTCTTATTTATTGAAAATGTCGGTTTTAAAAGTCTTCCAAATAAAAACAAGTTAGAAAATTTGAGCTTGTGTAAGAAGGGACATAACAGAAGAGGAACTGAAAGGCCTCTAGGGGCAGAAATTTCATTACAGGGTAACAGGAGCCCATTTATAGAGTATTGTAAACAACACAACTAGGGAGACGCTGCTCTTGGGTTAACATGGCTTCATTTCCTTTATATGATTGTTTAGTGTGGAGCGCGGACATCTCTCTGCACAAGCTTCATTACCCAGAGTACCAAAGGCCTCTCATCAAAAGGCCCAATCCCCCAAACATGCATATGTACATGTCACTAAAATAAAAGATCTTTCAATATTTTAAGCAATCCTATATCTTATCAACTAAAGTATTTTGTAATTACAAAAATGTTTCCTATGGATATAGTTTGCACATTTATTGCAAGCCATTGAGTAACCACAGACAGGGCAGATGCTAAGATCTGTGCTGTTTTAAATTTTTAGGTGAAGAATGGCATAGCCAAGCTGCTGTGCTTAGCAACAGAACAGCAGGCATTCCTACAAATCCTCTTCATACCTCAACTTCCAAAGACATTTGAGTGTGGCTGGGCTGATGGAGGCCTGCAGGAATTTCCTGTGCATGGCGTCACTTCTGCTGTGCAGCAGTCAATACTAGTTGGCTATGGGAACTTCAGACACCCCCCCACTAGGGAAAAAAGGGCTTCTCAGCAGGCTCGGGATGTCAAACTCCTTATTTGCAAAGCCCACAATTGCAAGCACTGATGAATCGACTTTGATCAGTCCATTGACCCTTTGCCTCTCTTGCCAATGATTTCCCCCACTTGGCCAAATTTCATTGCCTTTGGGAGTGAAAGGCTCTGTTCCAGAGCCTTGGGCTGACATCTGAGGCTCTCCTAAACTTGCTTTCTCACAGTTTCAATTTTTGTGATATTTACAAAGGTGAGGGCTTGATTTGATGAGTAAGTTGAGTAAGCCAATTCCAAATGATCAGCCTCACTAGTTACCAGCATGTAGCGATTAGAGGGGCCCTTTCTGGATATACAAATGGGACCAACAGCACACTTTTGCACAAAATGCTTACCGCCCCTCAAAGAGGCCCAAACTCCTCACAGCAGTGGGGGGCAGCCATCAAGTGTGTGATGGTATTTACTAGGGCACAGCAGCTCCTCAATGTGGAATTGTTTTGAAAGATGAGAAGTCCTGATTTGAATAGGCAATGAGATAAAGTAACTGCTCACAATCTACATATTTTAAAAAATAAGCAAAGTACACGCATACTGTCTGGCATAATTGGCCAAAAGCACTGAGGAAGTCTAACACTGACACATGAGGAAGAAGACCGAGGGTGGAGCCAATTGTACACTGGGAAGAGACGGTCAGCTCTGTGGCTGAAGGGAAGCTGGCCAGCATAACTGACCCCTGGATTTGGGGTTGGCATGGATGAGTAGAAATGTGAAGTGATCCACAAGGAATAAGGGCCCTGCCGTGTCCTCGGTCTTATACATGGCATGTGGCAGTGATTTTCTAAAAGTGGGCATGGGGGGGGGGCACTGACGGTCTGCGAGAGCGGTTGGATCATTGGGCAAATGCATTACTCTTTCACTCTACCCTCGTCATTGCTTAAGAAACGTTGCTTTCAGTAAATTAGGTATTGAGGGGCTTCTGGCTACAGCCACAGATAGGGGAAACATGAAGTTCACATTTAATAAGCCACAGCCAGCTGCTTTGGGTCAGCAGCAAGCCCGACCTGAGTGACCTGAGGGTCACGGCTGTGGCAGACATACTGAATTGCAGGCCACTGCAGGGCACTGAAGTCGCTTGCCTGTATTCGCTTTCCTTCTCTGATTGAATGGAATAGACTCTTACCACCCTTCTTGCTTTTATCCCTCCTGAAAAATAACCAACCAATAACCAAACAACAACAAACACTCAAGCAAACAGAGTATTTTGTAGAGAACACAAGAGAGAGCGAGCGAGCAAGAGAGAAAGAGAGAGCGAGATTAAACACCAAAGAAGTGAGCAGATTGAGACAAATCCTTCAGCTGGACGTTTCAAGACGCCTGTGTGCCCCGCCCAGCAGCACAGTGAGGTCACGGAAGAACCGAGGTCTTGCTAGTGGATTCAGCCCGTACACACTCATCAGTTTGCTTCAACAGCCTCCGGACCAGCTTTTCGAGGTCCCTTCTCGATTTCGATTCTTCCTCCAGGCATTGCTTCATTCTTTTATTCTCCTACGATGGGGAAGATTTGTCATTCCCAAAGTGGCCCCTCCTCAGGGCTCCTGCTCATCCTCCTGACAGCCTGCAGCACTGATTAAACTTTTCTTCGTAAAACTCCTCTCCCTCACTCAGCTTCCAAGCAAGGTGACACAGGCTCTCGGTTCTCCTACCTCTCTCTAACCAGCCCTTTACATTCTTCTTCCTGGCAATACTCATTTGCTGAGGTCCTGGCCTGGGCCCTCTTCAAATTCATCCCTCTTTTTGTTCACTGACGCTTTGCTTTCAACTCACATATCTATTAAGGGACCTTGTAAATCTGATACTGACCCCATCTGCCACGATTTCAAGATCCACAGCTCTAAATGCCAATTTGCTATTTCTACCTGAACCTATTACAAGCAGCTCAAAGTCTTCATGTCCAAGACTGAACTGAGTTTATTCCCCTGCACTCCACATTTCTCCTCCTCCTGTGATTCCAGATCTGGAAGAGTCACCACCATAGCAAACCACATCCAGTGTCACTTAATGTTGAGGACACATGCTGAGACATGCATCAGCCAGGATTTCCTCACAGTACAAAATCATCAAATGTAATTACACAAACCTACAAGGTCCTTGCCATGCTCCCAGGCTCCTGCCACCTATTGGGACTGTCGTGGACTGAAACACCATCAGGTGTTGCATAACTATAGATACCAAGTAAGAAGCTTCTCCCTTAATCCCTGGCTCTGCCTTAATCCCTACGTCATGGCATCATTGCCCCTGGACTCTAACTCTGCACCACACCTTCCTTGACATCCAAGGTCCTCCTGCCCAGCTGCAGGGCTCTGCCTCATCTCGGGACTCCACCAGGTCTCATCCTGCATGTTTTAATCACCTCATATGTGGTCTTGTAGCCTCTGGCCTCTCTGCTGCCCCAGACTTCCCTCTACCCAGTCACCAGGCACAGCTGATGGGGCCATCAGCAGAGAAGCCCACAAAGCGCCAGTTGTGTACACTTATGCTTAGATGACTTGTTTTTCTTGATTCTGTTTACAGCTATCAGGGACCATAAAAGCTATAACTGAGTTTGGGACATTATTACAAACCATTAAATAGGTATCTAAGTGAGCCTCAGAAATTTAAACCAAGGCCAAATGTAAAATCAACAAAAGCTACTTTGTGATCCAGGAAAATAAAATCCCCCCTGTGTCACTGCCTTGCTCATGGGCCTTTCCTGAGAGCAACCCCCAGTGCGTGGCAAGGAAGAGGGAGTGGACCTGTTATGATGTGAGCAAACAACTTTGATATTTCCTCACCTGTTTCAGTTCCTTGACCTCATCCTTCAAGGCATAGACAGTATCAACAAGGCTCCTAGAACAGAAAGGTAAAATTCAGACATTAATGGCTGGCACTCAAGCATTGTTAGGTGATAACTCTAAAAGCAGTTTTACAGAAATACAGATTCTGAAAAGCAGTGAACTTCTTAGCCACAGGGAGAGAGACTTCCTTAATTGCTTGTAGGATCCGCAGCTGTGTGGGCTAACGGCACCCCTCCCCCACCACTCACCATGGGCCCCGGCAACTCCTCTGTGCTTTCCTCCTCTTTCCCACTTGCTTCCCAGCGTGCGTGTATGAAGCAGGAAGCTAGGTCTGCTGCTCATTTTAATTGGGCTGTTAGTGTCTTTGTTTTGGGGGAACATGAGTTCTTTATATATTGATGGATGGATTTGCAAATATCTTCCCCCATGCTCCATCCAGGTTCCTTTCATGGTGCAAAAACTTTTTTTAGTTTGATGCAGTCCCATCGGTTTGTTTTTTCTTTTGTTTCTCTTACCTTTGGTGCTAAATTCACAAAGACACTGCTGAGGAGGGGGTCACGAAAGGGAAAGGATGTTGGGAAGGATGTGACATGAAAGGGTAAAAGGGCATGGAACATTTGGCAGCAGATAGAAACTAGGCTCGTGGTGGTGATCACGATGTAGTGTGGACACATGTACAATTAAGATGCTGTACACCCAAAGCCTAAATAATGTTACCTTAATAGAAATTGACTTCTCAAGAAGAGAGATGCGGGCTCAACACATGACATACGTGACATACGGTTCTCTCTCTGGGGGAAGAATTGTGCATCCCCTAATGCATAATGACAGCTGCCACAGGCCCCTCCTACCCTACAGTAGCTGCGAGGCGCCCTTCCTACCCATCCGGCCCTACCTTTGGAGATGTTATTTTGGGAAGATCCTATAGATTACTTTCAAAGGATGAAGCTTCCTGGCTGGTTTGCGAAAGAGTCATTTCCACTCTAGCTCTCCTCTTGAGCACAGACTTTGGAGATTTGGGTTCCAGTTCTGATGCTACACTTACTAGCCCTCTGACCTTGAGGAATCAGTTTGCTTCTCATCCCATGGTCTCACTGCCTTCACATTCAAAATGGGCGCAATACCACATTGCTGACAGCCTCACAAGGTGCTGTAGGTTGACACAGCTATAGTAACTGTCATCATTCATGGAGTGATTACCTTGTGCTAGCTACTTAGGACCCTATTTTGCCTCACAATATCCCTGAAAGTATCACTACCATAGTCATTTTACAGAGGAAGAAACTGAGGCACAGGGAGGTGAAAGAGCTTGTCCAAGGCCACACAGCTAACAAGTACGAGAACTGGGAGTTGAGCCAGGGCTATTCTGTCTGGTAAAGCCCAAGTGTTTCACCATTTTCTCTACCACCTCGCACACCAGCCAGGGAAACAGATCAACGATGCCAAGTACTTTGCTGTCCTATGCAAATTCAGGCCTGACCTCAGAAATGACTCAATTTTAAACAAATGAATTATCTGGCTACTAGTGTTCATTTGCTAAGCCTTTGGTCGTTGACCTGATTTCCCCCAACTATGGTGCAAAAGGTAGGCCAGAGACACAGCTTCCCTGAACCCCAGTCTCCTCCTCTGGGAAAACAGTGAGAGGTATGCCTAGCTCACTGGATTGCTGAAGGGTCTCTAACTCAGGTCAAGTTGTCAAAGCCCAATACCCGATGTAGTGAACATGAGAACATTCCCCTGGACAGGGAAGAGGAGCTCTGGTCTCCTCAGGTGCCTCCTCCCCCACCTAGACCATCTTGGTAGGTACCCAAAGCCCCTACCTGCATGAGGGTACCCCGAGGAGAGAGTTCCGCCCCCTCTGCCTCTTCTTCCCGTGCTGCTTGCTGCCCTCCCAAGACCCGCAGCTGCATGGTGAGCAAAGAGGGTCACATCCAACCACGAGGAGGGTTGCTCTGCAGTACAGGCTTCCTATGAACCCCGCTGCCCTGTGAGGACCTTCAGGCCAGGCCCCAGAGAAAGCAGGGAAGGCATCAGCCCACTCTACTCACTTTTCTTCAATGATGGTCTGGCCATTGCTTCTAGTTTCTTCGATGATGAGTTTCTCTTCCTCAGGGAGTAGGACTTGCGGAACGGAATCTTTGCGAGCACCTATGAACATACATCGTAAGATGGAAGAGAGGGGAGACGGGGGTGTCAGCTCCTTCCTGCTCTTATTACTAGAGTGTCTTGGTTGGTAACATGTTGCTTACTGCCTAGGCTCGGGGAAGTATTATTACCTAACATTTGCTGACGAGGGCTTTTGACATAAGGAATTCCAAATGGCCAAAGACACTGCTTCCATTCGGGAGAAGGGGACTTTTTTTTTTTTTTTTTAAAGATCTATTTATTTGTGCATACAGAACTGGGGTACAGGCCAGAGATACGGAGGGTGACAGGATTCACCAGAGACAGAGTGGGGAGCAGAACAGGCAGATGGACGAAGTACACTGCTGAGGGGAGCAGCGGGCGGGTCAGGAGAGGTCTGCCGCGCCATGTGGTCATCTCCGGGGCAGGCGGGGATCGAACTCATGCGGAAGCGGCTTTAGATTCTCAGTGCTGTGCTCTAACCCACTGCGCCACCAGGGAGGGCCAAAGGGGACTTTTTATCAGAGGGGTGGCTGTGTTGACTGGCTTGAACCAAGACTCCATCCTCTCCTGTTTTGCCTCCTGCAGAGCAGAGCTGGCCACGGCATCTTGTCCTGTGCACATCTCCGGGCAGCACTGCACCCCCACACTGCCTGGTTATGTAATTTTAGTAAAAATCACTTAGAGAGCTGCACTGCTTAGAGACTCATGTGCTTAGAGGACCTGAGAAACCCCATTCACTCTCGCCTGTGCTCTTTACAGTCCTGTGGTCCTGTGGGGTGAGCCAGGGGCAGTTAGGGCATTCTGATCGCGGGTGGGGTGGGGGTTGGAGGGGGGTCACACCCACTGCAAAGAGGTAAGTGTCCCCCCAGCCCTCTGCCCACGCTGTCTGTCCAGGCTCTGGGATGGGTGAAACGACACAACAGACATGGGACCTGACCAAACAGCTTTCCTGTGCCTCCAACCTCCCGCCACTGGCTTCTGGATCTTTCCTCAAGGAGCTTGAGTCCTTCATTTTCAAGTCTCCCTGAGCCACTGGTTTCCTCTTTTTTAGTCAAGTTCCTGCCTGTTCCTACACTAACTGCCTTCACTTGACCACCTCTCCTTCCCTGAAATGAGATGTGCTTCTGGCTTTCACAGGGCTCTGCTCAATCAAAGGAGAGCAGACTGACTGATTGATGGATGGATTTGCAAATATCTTCCCCCATG
>NW_004567120.1:33570658-33606531 GCF_000260355.1 Condylura cristata
ACCACCTCTCCTTCCCTGAAATGAGATGTGCTTCTGGCTTTCACAGGGCTCTGCTCAATCAAAGGAGAGCAGACTGACTGATTGATGGATGGATTGACCGAACACAGCAAGAAACAAAGCGATCACTTCTCCTGGCTAGAGGGTAGAGGGGGTCAGTTACTTGGTGATAAAAGGCTTGCTACACTGGAGCACTGCAATGCACACTTTCCGCATGGAAAAGGCGGGCTAGGGAGAAGGGTGGAAGCGTGGCTGTTCTCTTCTGGCTAGGTCCAGAAGGCACAAACACCCACTTGCACCTCTGAGCAGATCTCTTGAATTTTAATGTGAAGAGAGGTCACAGGTGTGGGGACACATTTTGTAGGAGAGGCATTTCTTTCATGTTTCCCTTCTTAGTTTTCAACCAATCTTACTTAAATGAGGGGGGGGGGAATCCTGAAAAAAACAAAAAAGTCTGCACACTCCCATTCTTTTCCTTGCTCCTTGCAATTTGCTATGAGGGCCCCGCAGGCCCAAAGCCTGGGTTTGTCTGTGAGGCAGAAGGGTGGTGGCAGCTCCTCTTCAGGGTCACATGTATCTGCTTTCACATCAAACCTTTTCTAATGAGCCTGAGAGACATGTGACTTTGAAGGACGATGCCCGCCTGTCACCTAAACTCTGTGCTGGCACATGCAGACACGGGTCACAGCCTCCCCAGCAAGCAGCAGGGAGCGCGCACTTCTCAGGCAGGTTTGAGAGCTTCACGGAAGGCTTCCTGAATGCCTATACCCATGGAAGACAAGTGACGTAGGCTGTGACCTCACTTTGGCAAAAGCCCAGGATGAATCAGAAAACATGATCTCACTTTCATTTGAAAGCCTGAAAGCTGTGTGGGACACTCCCTGCCCAAACAGCTCATGAAAATGGTCTCCATTCCAGCCCCTGCCTAGCAGCAGCTCTCCAGATTTTCACAGCAACTTTGCAACTAGGGTTGGGTGAAGTACTGCTCTCTTAAATATGCAACTGATCGGAGATAGTATTGAGACTTCCTTTCTGCAGCTGCCTATAGAAGAGATTAGCATCAGTTCACAGACACAGGAACTCTCTGGCCTCTTTAATTCCTAACTAGTGTGGCTGAAGGTATTTGTGTACTTCAAAGGAGAATGACAATTTTTTTTTTCATTTCTATCACCTCCAGCTTTGTTACTCTTGCATCTCTTTTTCCCTCTGGGTAAACAAACTGCTGGGTAGCTGAAACCACCTTAACTGAAAGATGCAGGCCTGGCCTCTGCAGCTGGTGGCCTTTACCGCCCCGCCCCCCCCCCCATCGGGCTGTTTTGTCTTTCTCAAGAGGCAGCTTGCGGTGAGATAAAGGGTGGGGGCAGAAAGAAAGGAGAGACAGGGAAGGGTGGAAGAAAAGAGGGAGGGAGGGAAGGAAGGTAGGTTACTCAGGAGAGAGACTGCTTTGGGGCAACCTACTTGAGCCATGGCCTTGCTGAAAATTTGCGCTGGTACAATAGGCTTCGATGACTTTGAGAATTTGAGCGTCCTCTTCCAGAGCGGCAGTACCTATCAAATGAATCAATCATGACTTCTGGAACAAAGATGTGCCTCTAGACCCTTGACAAGACCCTGGGGACTAGCTTTGCTGACTGGTGTTGTTGTGGAAGGGGGAGAGATGGCTGCCCAGCTCTCTTGAAGCAGCAAGAACAGTGTCCCCCAGGGGCTCTGGGTCAGCATTGGCCGCACTCAGCACCAATGCAGGTGCATGTGCCCTTGAAGCCCACCCAGAGTTCTAAAACTGGGGACTCCTATCAGGCATGTCTAAGAGGCCACCGTGACAGCCCTGGCTGACACCACATCCTTCCTCTCCTTCAAGGTCAAGGCTCACCTTCTCTAGGAAGCTTTCCCCCATAAACGCCACCCATTTTTCCAACCAGCGTGCACAGTCACTGATTCTCCCTCCTCCCTCCAACTCACTCTTGAAATGACTGCAGGCCCGAGCTAACAGTGCTGACACAGATGCCCAGGTGGGGGGGCAGGGAGCAGAGAAGTCAGAGAGAAGGAAAGATTTGTCCAGGCTAGATTGCCTGGTACCCTCTTTTGAGACATCACTTACTCCTTGGTGTGTGTCCCAAGAAACAACTGTGTAGTCGGCTTGAAATCAAGCCCCGTTTCTGCATATCAGCCGACCTGTACTTTGGCTTACTGAGAACATCCTGAGCTTTGGACTTCCAGGATTACAGTCTACTCAGTGTCTCTCAGTAGAGGGAAGAGCCAACGGATCCCTTTAGTGGCTCAAAACCCAGTGAGTCCAAATATTCCAGACAAAAGTCATACAGCTAGTGTTTGGCTAAGCACATGCACAAGTGATATCTCATTCAAAATCTCAGCAGTGATCAAACCATCCCATGTATTTTTCTCTATATCACAGATGAGGCTGAGAACAAATTGCTCTAATCATCTGCTTTGTGTTCGTGCACCCATAACGATCTTTCAGAAAATACAAAATACGTACTTTTCCGAATCACATACTCCTCCTCTGAGGGCTTCCTTTCGGTCTTTCTTTTGTGAAGAAACTTCTTCATCGTTTTGGGGCTTTTACTAGACTCCTGCAAGGATAGTGGTTACTTTATGAATTAAAATTCTCCCCGGCGAAAAATCAAATCAAATCAATCAGAAGAGCAAATGAAATGAAATAGATCACCTCTCTGTTATTTTAATAGTCTCAATCAGGAGTGCACAAAACTTAATTTTATACACACTAAAGATTGCGCCAATGAACTCTATCGAAAAGGCTAAATAAAACAGAGGCAATGATATCATCCTCTCAGTTGTCTTGGAGACTGGAATGAGAATGGACTGTTCGCGCTGGAGTGGTGCAGATTCTGTCTGGGAGGCCAAATGCCTGTGGGGAGCCATCTGCAGAGGAAGGGATGGGCCCCCTGAGAGACAGGCTGCTGCCCACTGCTCCGACTGGATTTGTGCTCCCCACTGCTAGTGGGGAGGGAATTAAATGGCGATTGTAGCTACTCGTAGAGTATAAGACACTCTTCAAAGAGCTTCAAAGTTACTTAGACTTAGCAGAAGAATATTAATTTCCATTTGTCAGATGGGAAAGTTAAGGCAGAGAGAAGGGTCAATGAAGTATTTCTCTTGATATATATAATTTTGAGTTAGCAGTAATTTACTTAACAGCCAAGCTTAAATATGCATATATACAGTCATATTTTAAGTTAGTAGATAAGATGTGTAAATCACTGAATTTGCTCTTGCCATAGGTATAAGCAGCAGTTCTTTAAAAAATCACTCAACATCAGTATCCAAGTAAATGGATTAGAACTTGAACAAAAGCCTTCGTGATCACCTTATACACAACCTCCCTAGCAAGGTGTATACTTTATGCATGGATAAAAATTAGTCCGTTAAAAATACATGAAACAAAGAATTTCATTTCTTCTTCTTAGCCACTGCCATCAACTTACACTTAAAAACAGAGAGACATGAAACACTCACATGGAACAAAAATAACAGGGAAAATAACATTTTACAAAACAAGCATTTTTAAAGGCATTATGAGATGACATTTTCACATGTATTTCCACAAAAGCCTGCTTTTTGAAGAATGTACTTACATGTCAGAATTGCCTCTTCAAATTTTAGGCACCAATTATAACAAAGGACAAAACAAGCATAAAGGAAAGCTTCATTCATCAAAGGTTACAGCACAGTATTATGATGTCACTAAAAGCCAAAGATATTGTTCTACCCTTACCTTTAAGATATAAGACATCCTCTAAAGTGAATATGTAAAGAAAGAGAAGATGAGCGTGAGAGGTCGATGGTTATAATGACCAAATCCATTTATCAATAATTCTAAAACAACATTTGAAATGTTAGTGTTATCACAAATCACACAGAGAGAATATCACATGTTCCCCAATTAGTTCCAGATGTGATCCCATCATGCAAAAGCCCAAGGAATACAGTTCTGTGCAGCATCCCCAGTGCTGAAAATCACCGAAATACGTACTACATAGTAAGGCTAGATTAATAATTCTCCTCTCCCAGCAGAAATAAAGTGATCATGCCTTAGTTTTAATGGATTAGTTCTGTGCAGGATTAAGGCGCCTTTACCCTTCGTAGCTCACCTTCATTTGAATTTACTAACTGACAATAACAAAATATCCATCATTAAAAAGGGAACCTAGATAACAATGAAGTGGCACTCCTGGTTTTAGGCAATCAAGGAAGAAAATAGGATGATGTGGTTATCATCGGTCAATTTCCCAAACAAATCTGGGTGACAGGATCCAGGCCTGTTTCTGAACAGAGGTACATAATAAAGATTCAGCTCAAGGGTTACTGTTCTTTCATGTTGGGCTGAAGCAAAGTTCTATTTTCACTGCACTAAGAGTTGGAGGCACCAATTTATGAGAAGAGTAGAATGGTGTTTTAAATCCAGACTCAGAACAGAGCTAGGTCTGTGTTGCTCATCAAAGCACACGGACCATACAGAAACATAAGCTGCATTCGCTCCATCATTCTAAGACGGGCCCCCCACTGTCCCAAACTTAGAGCTTCATTCAGTAAGACCTATTTAAAGAACAGTTACTCATCACTGAGCTTCTTTTCTGAAACGATGATTAACAGGTTAAGGGAAAAAAAAAATCCACTGATGTTGGAATGGGAAGGTAGTGCTCCCCACAGTGACGGAAGCCAGTGACATTTCCTGCCGCAACTTGAGAGGAAAAAAAAAAAAAACTTGAAATCCCCAGCTTACCTAAATATCGAAAGTGCTCTAAGGTCTACAAGTGACTTTTGAAAAGGCATTCTGTTCATTCCAGTCTTTCTCCTTTCCAACTGCAGCAAATAGGTCAGACTCATACTTTGGACGCCTGGCTTGGCCTTACAAGAACTGCACTGATTGCTTTTAATAGAGGAAAATGTGTTCCCACCTGCAGAACTGGGTCTGCTTGGTGGGGAATTCAACTTTAGTAAAGTGATCTGTGTTTAATCTTAAGTGCTGTCTATGCACCCTTAGATTCTTAGATTAGATTAGATTTAGCCTATCACTGTCAAGGTAAACCAGCACACTTCAGGAGGCCAGAAAAACTTAGGCAGTGTACATAAGCCCAGTGGATCCACAGTAAATCTATGTAGATGGAACTGGGGGAAGTGGGTGATCGAGAAATAAAAAATTCCCGAGTGGAGCAATGCAAGACTGACTGACATGTATCACCTATCACAAATTCTACCACATTCCCACAGAACTATGTGTCCTCAGCCACAAAATGAGCTCGTCAGAAGCATTTTATACCAGATGTAGCAAAATTACCTCTTTATAACCTAGCGCTGCGGATGGTCTAAGTGGAGGCGCAGGTCGTAGACAACTTAAACTCCACGGTTTTATAATTTGAGGAGGCTCCAAGGGTCCTCGGGGCTGTCCAGTAGAGCTAAAAGACTGGGAAAATGTCTGATGAGATGCTGACAATCTGCCATCTGAACCCGACTTTGTGCCACACTCAGCGAGAGCACGATCGTGGGAACAGCCAAGGGAAAGAGGGGGAAACTTTCCAGAGGGAGAACGGACGCTTTTCAGTCACGATTACGGGGTCTCACAGGAACAGCACAAAATTGACTGAGGACCCCTTGATCCTGTCCTCCCTCTCTATTCTGGAATTTCGTTCAAGCTGGGGTTTCTGCTCTGAGGGAGGAAAGTGGGGGCCACGCTCGGTATTTAATGAGGTCAACCATGTGTTCGGCACTCTTCTCAGGAGCTTAAACAGCTTATTTAATCGGAACAACCTAAGACCTAGGCTCAGAAAGTGAAGCGACTTGGCAAAGTCAAAATTCGAACCCAGATCAGATGCTAAAGCCTATGTTCTTCCCACCACAACACAGCGCTCAACACTGGAAGGCAGGTGTCATAGGTTGGCATTAATAGCCAACATGGCGCATCTTTGATCTCACTCAAGTACAGTAAAATCTCAGCAATTCAAATTCCATGACTCTAAATTTGTGATAAGGTGGAAGAAGGCAATCCTACAAGTTTACCCCTGAAGGTTACTGAACAAATGTGAGTGTAAATGAGATTACATGAGGATGTTCAAGAATATGAAGGCAAACTACTCCTTATGACTTAGAAAAGTAATAGGAGAATAATAGTTGCTAATTAAAATGCATCTTGTTTAGCATTAAACATCTTCGCAGGACTGCTAGTTAGAAACTCTTGGCTAGCAGTTAGTTGGAGTACCTGAATCCTGTCAACGAAAACTGCACACGTTCTAGAGAAACCCTCAATTAATTTGGATGGGCATCCCCCTCCCTCCACAAAAAGAAATCAGAATTAGTGAGGTTTAACTGTACTTCAAAGTCTGCAGATATAAACCACCCAGAGACCCAGGGCATGCTGAACAGGCAGGATGTGAAAGAGACTCAATTATTTCTGGCCACAGTGCGTGGACACTTACGGAATGAGCACTGCAAGATGACGACGATGTTTTGGATAACGAGCTGCAGGAGGTAGGGCCTCTGACAAGTCTGTACAGCTGCTCCAGCCAT
Organism: Condylura cristata; assembly: GCF_000260355.1. Classification (NCBI taxonomy): domain Eukaryota; kingdom Metazoa; phylum Chordata; class Mammalia; order Eulipotyphla; family Talpidae; genus Condylura; species Condylura cristata. The sequence goes on from NW_004567120.1 coordinate 33,577,199, forward strand.
TCCTGGAAGTCCTGGCTGTTGTTGCAATGGACCACGATTCTCTCTACTAAGTTCCCTGCATCACAGATTACAAGCATTTGGAAACAAAAGGCAAAGAGAACCTTGTTTCATTCATAACCATAGTTCATGCAACTAGAACTCCGGATTCTTTTCAGGACTTCTCGTACCTACAGATAACATTATTGAAACTTCTGGAACAGATGAGCTGGGATAATATGGTAGAGAAGTAAACATTCACATTTGATGTATAAAACTTGATTTCTACTTTCGGAAACTTAGCACTAGTATAAAAGTTCACTCTAAAGAAACTTACAAAACAATTTTACAATCCAAAAATTAAAGCAAAGGGCCCACCTAGTCTAAAATCAAATTCTTATATTTGGATTGTTAATTTTGCCTTCATGTTCTGGATAGATTGTGACATATATTTTTATTTTAAAAATTAAGTTTAAGGGGCCTCCCTGGTGGTGCAAGGGGTTAACTCTCAGCACTATAAAGCAATCACCGGCCACTGCAGCACGAGTTCAATCCCCGGCCAGGGAGCTGACCCACACGGTGGAGCAGACCTCTCCTGTCTCATCCGCTGCTCCTCTCAGCAGTGGATTTCAGTCAACCCACTTGTTCTGCTCCCCATTCTGTCTCTGGGGAATCTACTCACACCCCTACACCTCTGGCCTACACCCTAGATCTTGTAGGCATAAATAAAGAAAATAAATCTTAAAAAAATAAGCTTAGTAGATTAGTAAAATGTTATCTATATCACTACATTTATTAAATTAAAACAGTTTATGATTTATGTTTATTATAAAGCCAGTTTAAAAAGACATACAACATGAATTTTTCACAACTTAACCTACCTTGAAATGCTATTAAACTTCCCATAGAGTTAAATAAAAATAATTTAATAAAATGAGAACACTGTACTGCTTTGCCCCATTCAAAGTTGAGACAAGGTCCAACTAAGACTGGTTGTAGTCTTTGGGCCAATGCCATATCTTGGGGTCCCCAGTGGGAAAGAAGGGGGACAGAGCTGGGTTGGTATCCCCGCGTTGGCTGTGGGGCCCTGTGAGCAAAGGGCAGCCATTGCATGCAAATCACACAGGCTGGCCACAGGCCGAGGAGCATTACTGAGGCCTGGCACTTGGCTCGGTTTGTGCAGAAAGGCTCATGGCTTTTCAGCACTTTTTAGAAATACAACCAAATCTTGCTAATTCATAGGCTGATGATAAAATTGCGGGTAAAAGTCCACATCTTTGGCTCCTCTGCCACCAGGAAATAGATGACAGAAGGAAAAGAAAATTACATTTACATCAGTCCATTTTGTTATTAGCTCTAACAAGTAGCTCTTATGCAAGACAAGATTGAAACTAATGGCAAAGTGGAGGCTTTTGAATGACTGGGAGACGTCTCTGTTCTATCGCCACAGTACCCTAATTACCCCAGGAAATGGAATATCCTTCTCTACGCCATGTAAAACTTGTGCCCAGACTGTACAACAGAAAAAAAAAAAATAGCACTTATTTATTTAAAGCCCACTTCATTCCGAAAAGTATTTGAAGTAGCTGCATGAAGAAGAAAATGACCTACCTGTGATTTCAAATGTGCAGTCATTCCCTTCAATTTCATCTAATCTAGTCACTGCCATTCCCGCTACTGGCATTTTTCCCTATCAGAAAAGGAAGATTCCCATTAATTCTGTGGTTATACAAGTCTGTGCTTTATTTCTATTCGCTGTCCTGACTGTCTCGGGAATCACTGCTAAATTACGGCTAGAGATATTTCTCTGGCCTGTCAACACATAATCGATCTCCCTAATCCAAATTTTAATCAGACAAAAAAGCGAGAGGGGAAATGTTGGTTGTGCTTTAGCTAAACTCCAAAAACTATCAGGTCTGGATTTATAAGCAGGTGATTTTCTAACATATTTTCATGAGAATCTGTGCCCAAAGTAAAGACTGATATTTTATTAAAGTCATTGCCAGACTAAGATACAACAGATGACAGAAATGTATAAAACTCTGTATTTTGGAAGCAACCCGAAGGAATTTTCATTTCCTGAGGAAACCCGAACCACGTGATGTGACTGAAATGACACAAACACAGCAGCAAGACCCAGCTCTGTATTTTCTCAGCACTAAAGATACACTGTAGGCTTGTCAAATATTGCTGCTCATTTATCCAGGTGCAGACTTAGACTTCTCTTTATATAATCAAAACCTAGCTCCTACCCAGAGTAGTGGGCAATCTGTAATTTAGCAATACAAAGTAATACATTGCCTTATAGTAATACAAAGGTCTTTGATATAAGAAACATCTGCTCTGATAAGCTATTTAATTGCAATGAAGGATGAGAACATGCTGTTCTCTTCTGGCCGGAACTTTTAATGCCAGAGTGAAGATATGGCATCTGGATGGAACCATTTTTTCATTATGGGTCCTACTATTTGTTTTATGTGAAATCTACTAACCTGATAGATAAAGCCACTCATCCGAGGACTTGCAGATAACATTATCAAGACACTTGAAAATAACATAAGGTACCGCTCCTCTTTTTCCTGAAGTGGAATGGAAAATATTCAGTGGAGAATAGAAAATGGATATTTTGTTCACTAAGAATTTCTGGGATAAGTTTTTGTAATATACAGCATTTTAAAATTGTATTATAATAGCTTAGTTTTACATCATTTTGTGCCTTTTTCATCTCAGTTGTCATCCCCGTGGGCTTCCCATCACCAGATCACCCGTGTGCCATCACCATAGTCCAGTGCACTTCCCCCACCCCCACTCCACCGCCATAAAATGTCTCTGGTATATAATTGTTCATTATTAATATTTTTCCGCCTAAACAGTATTTTTTTAAAGATACCCAACTTGAAAGTATAAAATAGTAGAATTTTACTTTGAAATGGACGACCGAGGTTGATCTCTCTCATTCCAGCACATAAAGCTAAATACAAACAACCATTGTTTCCCAAGCAGGTAAGCCTGGCAGGCCCAGTCAATACCTCCCTGTCCAGTCTGCAGCCCCAACACAATCGTGATCTGTACATTCAGAAAATGAGAATGATTTTACTTTGGAGAGTCGAGCGCTGTTTCACTACCCGACGTGCTGCCTCCGCTCCTGACAGACAGCCTTGCTCACTGTCTGTCTGGAGAATCACGCTCCTGTCCTCTCCTGACATGAGAATGAACTGTACTTCATGAAACTTCCCCTTGGCTCTTCACGACCCCCATGAGGTCTTCTGGCTCTCTCCCTTCTCTGAGTTTCCAGGGGCTCTGATATTGAGACTGCACTACCTGGCTTGGTCTGAATGAGTTCCCTGAAGGCAAGGAGGTCTGCTTGCTCTCTCCTTCCAGCTCCCATAGCACTGAGCATGACATTGGGTACAGAATGCATGCTCAGTTTTTTATTGGAATGTTTGCGTAGTTTGACCTTGATGGAAGAGCAAATAAAGGAAGTGAAACAGCAAAGATAGAAGAAAAGGTGTGAAGATCGACACCACCTTACCTCACATGCTCCATACTGCACCAATACTTGTGACATAAAAATCACATTTCCCAAGGTTTTAATATCCTCTCCTTCCCATGCCTGAATAGGTTCCGACAGTATCTGTAACTCCAACTGCTTTCTCTTTCTTAGATCTTGGCATTGCCCCTATAGAACAAAGCAGAACAGAATAGAGTGAGGACTCTTATGAAACCTAAAATAAGACCAAGTAATGCGTAGCTTTTGACTCCCAGATTCCTACTGGGTCCTTATTCCTGAGCATGAATCCTATCACCAGATCCATTCCTGATGGACAGACGAACTCACTACCTGAAATCTCTAGCCTGGAGCCTCCGAGAGTTTGACGAAGAGCTACTTTTCATTTTGCAAAACATCAAGATAAAATGGTAGAAGGGGCTCATTTCTCCCTCTCTGCAAAGAGTATGGGAAGACTAGCAGCAGAATCACAAAGAGGCTAGGGGGCAAATGGGGGCTCAGGCCTGCTGGGGGATCCATCATGGCGCTCGTCATGAATAACCCATTACTTATAAGGCAATTTGTTTTTCTAACATGTTCAGTTTCCATTGAAGCAATATCTTAATTTTTAAAAACACAAAAAATGTCTCTAGGAGTTATTCAAAAACAAAAGATTAAATTCCTATGCCACAGTGAAATGAATTAACATATGCACGTAATGCCTAATGAAACATATGCGCCACCCTGTATTTTGTTTAGGGACTCATAGCAGATTGCAATGACAAAATACGCAATTATTATTTATTCCTAAAAGGATTAGGAATAGCAGATACAATTGAATTTCAAGAATACAGACTGAATGTAAAAATCAAGAAACAATATTGGGGGCATGAGTGTGCGCAGACGGACTGATTGACTGATTGACTGGCAGCTAGCTAGATATAATCACCGCTTCCAAAAGTGGCAGGTTATCTTACAGCTATTTAATGCTACTCACGACAAACTGAGTATGAAAATAAGCATACATTTAGGTATGTTACTGTTTCCAAATTAGTGTTATAATGTTGGCGGGGGGGGGTCTTCTATAAGATCTCTGCTGCCCCTTTACTTATAAATGGAAATATGAAGAAATAAATAATTTGCACAAATTTTGAAGTAATTCCAGTGAGAATACATATATATCAATCTCAAAACAAGTTTTACAGCATGTAAAATGATCAGAAAAAATAAGGGTTTTCAAGGATGTAATTTAGATTCCATTGACATGAGGAAAGTAAAATTGACAGAAATTATAATAAACACCGCATTATCCCTGGGCTGTTCTATTGTATTGAGCCATGTAAAACTGCCAATATTCACCTTTTTTTTTTTAACTATGAAAACAGCCATTTAACCTAATACTTTAAACTTGTCTTCAGCTTATGATTTAACTGATTTCAACAACAGGGTGATAATAAATTTTGCGTCTCAACCTTGCAGCAAGAATCAATAACTAAACGTGGATCCCAGTCACTGAGAAGGCAACAGAAATGTCTCAAACGAAATGCAACTTAATCCCTCACCCCAAATCACATTTTCTTTCCTGCTAAAATGGCACCAAATGGTTTCAAGAAGACCTTTTCACTGCCATGGTCAACAAGACTACAGGTACTAGGTAGCAATGTACACAAAGCAATGGTATTGTAGCAGGTTGTTTTCCTTTCAGATTTGATAAAGGATTTGTTTCTTACTTGCAAAGAATAAACTCACACCTCTGGCATCAGTAGGTGATGATGAGGCCAGTATTGATGCGAATCAGTGAATGACAGAAGATGAGCACCATGGGGGGAAAGACAAAGAGACAGAAGGAAACCCCCACCTACACAGCAGTGCTTAATGTGGCAGAGACTTCAAATGTGAATGCTTTATGCCCTTGGCCTGGCAAGCTTTCATAGGCAAGCATGATTTTTGGAAGACAAAATTAAATGAAACAATCACTGTGATACTGTCACTGAAGTGTCCTGTTTCCGCTCTGAAGACCGTTGCAGAAGGAAAGAAATGTTACACACAATCACTTTTTTCAGGAACGAAGCATATGAAATGGAGAATTATAATTTTAGAGTCTCACCTACCATGAGCGTTTTGAATGCTACGATGGCTTTCAGAATATCCTGATGATCTGGATGCGTATCCTATTAAGGGAATACATTTAAAAACAATATTAAATGAGAATGGATCAGTGATTGCCAAGGGTTAGGAGTGGGAGGAGGGTGTGGTGATAAAGAGATAGAAGAAGGGAATTTGGGGTAGAGGGTAAAGCAACTAACTGTCTATATCACAATCGTAGTGCTGGTAACAAAATCTATCCATGTATTGAAATTCATAGAACTTTATACCAAAAGAAACAAGTCAAGCTACTGTATGCGGATGTGAGGACTGGTAAATAAAGCAGCATTGGCCCATTTGGAATCTCAGCACCACCAGTCATGGGGGGATTAAGAATTACAGCATCTGGGGCCCTCCCTGGTGGTGCAAGGGGTTAAAGTACAGCACTAGGAAGCTAGGCACAGCGCTTCAGCATGAGTTTGATCCCCGCCCCAGAGGTGACCCACATGGCATGGCAGACCGCTCCTGACTCGCCCATTGCTGCCCTCAGCAGTGTACTTTGTTGAATGCCTGTTCTGCTCCCCACTCTGTCTCTGGGGAATCCTCTCACCTCCCCGGCACCTCTGGCCTGTCCCCCAGTTCTGTATGCATAGCTAAATAAATCTATCTTGAAAAAAAAAGAATTACAGCACCTGGTGCACATCCGATCTTTGAGAACCGCACATGAGTTGTGGCTACCGAGGCTAAAGCTACCATTTCCCTTTGCACTTTAGATAATAGCAGTTATTATTTGGGTGGTGTCGGGATGATTAGTTGTTAGCAAATGACACAGGTAGCAAACTGTGGACACAGGATGGTGGTTAGAGAAAATGTCTTTTGCTAAAATGCCTCCATTTACTTTGGGCAGCCAGAACATGGCAGGTGGGAAAACATCCCCAGCCGCACACCTCATGCGTCTTCTGCAAGGTCACAAGGACACGCATGCTGACCCCTACCTAGGGCTCAGAGAAGTGGAAGTCACAAAACTGAGAGAGAGGAGTCACATCTCTGTAACAGGCTATGAAGGGAAAGGAGAAATTCTTGCAGGCAGACACATGCCTAACCTGGGGGCCTGAGGGGTGCAGGCGTGCACTCCTGGGGACTACATGTATCCCTGACACTTGGAATTTTGCTGAAGACAAAAGCTGCAGCACCCCCCTACCCCCAACTCCCAGCTTTGGGTGCTAAAACGGAGCTGCACCCATGAAAGGGTCTGTCCCAACTCAGGAACAGTATTGCTCTTGAGGAGAAAAGGGTGCAGCCTTTGATATTTAATTGCTCCTTAGCAGAGTCAGCTGATGATGGAGAAGTTCAAGTTCTGCTCTACTGGTAGCCAGTAGCCTTGCTACCCAGGTCAGAAAAGGAGGTGAATGTGTCACCCAGTGGCGAGCTAGTTGGATGGGGTGCATTATCTGACAGCACCAGGCATACAAACGGGCCCCCATACAAGGAAGGCCAAGAAAGAAGACCCAGGTGGTAGAAGCGTTGGGGATTTTCCTCCCCAAATTAAGTGCATATTCATACAAGTAGAAACAGAAACTGAGCCACTAATTTCTGGACTTTAGTAATAAGCAAGGGAAGGCAAGCCTCAAACATTTCAGCGAACTAGTTCAGTTTTTGGAAAGGCATCCAGAGGTCAACACCTTCCTGAGCCCCCCTGGAATTTCACTGGGGTAGGCCTCCCCCACAAGCCCCCCACTGCCTCCAGTTTTCTGTCAGGTCACATAATCTAAGAATGCGGGTTTCGCTCAGCATACATACTTTCAGTCCTTTCAGACGCTGACAAGATGGACAGTATGCAACGCTTTTTAAAAGAGAATCAAACCCTTTAAACCCTCAAAACCTTTCCTCAGACAAAGGAAGAACAAGTAGGCTAAATGCACCCCCCTCCACCACCCTTTCCACCCCGTCCCCACCCCTCCGCAGCCCTCCTCCCCCACCCACACTTCAGTCCCCTAAGCTGGATGGTGCAGGAGCACATCAGGAAGCTTTCACTATTGATTGGTTTGTAATTATAGGGTTTGGGTTCCTGATGGAAAAATATCCAAGTATCAGTCCAGGTTACAACCCCTTAACATTTACAAAAGATGATAGCTGTGCTTCAGCTGTAGCAAATGAGTTTATAAGCAAAAACGTGAGGTGGCTCTGATGTGGATGTGAGGAGACACAGAGGTAGACTAGTAAGGGTCACTGATTCATCTTTAAGAAACACCAGCATCTCCCACTGCGATTCAGAATCCCAGAGCTGAATGACCACAGTGTTCTAGAGATACATGCTCCCGTCCACAGATAGGGTGCCCTTTGGACATTATTTTGCTTTGATTAGCTCCCACAGTAAGATTGTTAAAATGCCAGAACAGAAATGCCCAGCTTGATTTTATTTGAGCCACTGTGTACAGAAGAGAGGGCAGAAGAAAACCCAATTCAACACGTTAGCCTAGATGTGCGGAAGGATGGAGGCTGGGGGCGGAAGTGGGCAGGGAGAATGATGGCGAACACTTAGCACTGATAGGTGGATTTCCAATTCTGAGCAAGACCCTGGGGTCAAAGGCCACTAAGGTTAATAACACTGTGTTATGTACTTGAAAGTTGCTACTTGAATAGATCTTGAATGTTCTCGAGGTGATGGCACGTTAACTGACTTGATGGTGGTCATCATTTCCCAGTGTATGCAAATGATACATCATCACCTTGCACACCTAAAAACAATCGTGGGGTGTAATGTAATGTATATAGTTTCCATCTGTCGCTGATACCTCGATAGAGGTGGGGAAAAGAAATGAGTTTTTAAAAATCTTCAATGGGGAACATCAAAAGTTCCCTTTCTTATTTTGCTACATAAAGAGGAAAACTAGACACCTGGGTAGAAGAAGGATTGAATAAAGGAAATTTGGAGATCAAGGCTTTTCCCGAAATCCCCTTGAAGGTTGGGCCGAGCACAGGTCAACTTGGCATCTGTTAGGAAGCTCGCCGTCCCTTACCTCCATGTGCCGCTCCAGCTCCTGTAAGAGGGTCACGTACTTTTCCAGGCGCATGAATGGTTTGCTGAGGCTCGTTGTTAAAATGAGGATACCCGGGCTGGCGGCGCCTTGACTTTCCATAAACTGTTCCAGATCATCGCTAGCCAAAGAACACAAACCGTCTTATTACTGTGAAACATTCCATATCAAAACGACTAACAACATTATTTTACACAGCAAAAGTAAAATGTATTCCAGAAACCCCTAGAAGTCTGATTGTAGATTCAAGGCTACGCAGTGAGGAGGGAGAGGTTGAAGAGCCAAGGGGGGAGGGGTTCATGGACTGGTGAGAAGCTGAGGGCGGCGCCTCACCCAGAGCTCCCCTCTCACCGGCACAGGTGTACAATGTTCCAGACTCAAGCTCTAAATCCACATAGCAGCAGTTTTGTGTGACTAGCCACAAAAGCGGTAGGATCTTAAGCCTACGACCTTACGGTAGGCCACACACCACCCAAACAATTCCATATGGCAACAACGTGGCTGAAAACGACAAAAAATCATTGTATGCTATGAACTGTGGCCTGCAAATGTCTCCTCAGAGCTAGTGCCTTCTCTGCCCTTCTGTACCTTCTGGATTCTTTCTACCAACAGGATATTGAGTCATGGGGCGACAAGATCATTTTCATATCTACTTCCACAAAATATAATTAGAGAGGGAAGCCTACTGCCTAGGACAGCGTCTTTGGAAACTTCTGCATATTGCATTAGCCCTGACCTCCTTGCTTCTCCAATCAGTTAGAGGTCTTCCCGCCTCTGAATGCCTTTCCATGCCCAGCAACACCGCCTTCCTTCAGGTTTTCAGTCATCCCGCCCATCATCTGAGCAGCCCCCTAGTTCCGTCTTATCTCTGCTGAACCTGAACCTCCTATCCTGCAGACTGCCGCTTCAACCCCAGTGCGCTGCTACTTAAGAACCTCTGATCACCTAATAGATCAAGTCTTACCCTTTTCGATTCTACTGGCCCCACCAATCTTTCTCATCACTTCTGAAGGGAACTTTCTACTACACAAAGTGACCTATTTAGTCTCCTATGAAGTGCTTCGTAATGGTGGTGCTGCAAGAGGTTGTGAAAGTGTCCCAAGAACCTTGATAGCAGTGATCAAATACAAGGGGCCTGGGAACAGAGTGGCTTGCAGGTCATCCCGGTGGAAAGACAGACAGTCTATCTCCTTGGGCTTTTGTGGACAGGACAGAAAAGGACGACGTTTTAGCTTCAGCATCAGCAGCCTCGAATCTCACAAGTGTATCAGAAGGGGTAAGGGCTGGAAATCGCCACCTTCAAGGAAGCTAGCTCTTGTCAGAGTGGTGAAATCTAATCACCTATGTACCCACTTTTGCAATCTCTCTCCAGATGCAACTGAGAAGAAGAGAGTGCTCTGGCTTTGGACTCATGAGATCCTGGTTCTCTCCTCAAGCTTTGCCTGCCCGGTCCAGAAGACACATCAAGCCTGCTCCTACTGAAAGTGTCTATTGTTGCATGCTAAAAAAGTGCATTTGTCCTTCTTGTTGAAGATGCATAACAGTTTTCAATGCTTGTGCCATCTTCGTGTTTCAGATGAGAAACCCGAGACTCAGGAAGGGCAAGCAATAACAAGTCAACGGCTAAGCTGGGCTTCAGACCCAAGTCAGAACCTCAGGGCTCTCCATGACCACGTGGCAGCCTCTGTACTGGGAAGTGTTTTGTAAACTTTAAAGTAGTCAACAGATGCATTGTTATTAGGATTATTATTATTATTCCAAGGCAAATACTTGAGAAAATCATATCTTTAAAAATTACTAAACTGTGATTTCCAGCCAAATGGAAATGCAATTGATGTTTAATTTCCAATCAGGAGCATAAAGTGCACAAAGAGGTTTAAAAATTCATCACATATAAAATATAATTAGGAAAATAACTCAAATTTGGAGAGTGCATTTGAGTAGAAATGTAATTTAGAGAAAATCGCCTTCCTAATTTCTTTTCAATTTGGTAAACAAGTCTTATTTTTTCTTTCCATCAGGAATAAGTGCTGGCATCCGGAAGGCTGCACGCTAATTGATACAGGAGTTGCAACAATTAAAAGCCAATGCTAATGTGTACTCTATTATTTTCCACAAAGCGCTCTAACTCCTAGGTTTATTGAATACAAAAGGATTTTTAAAAATTTCAATCTAACATGCAATCAGTATCTTAAAACAAAAAACCTGGCTATCGGGAAGAAAACAAAATTTTACTAAGGCAACAAAAGAATAAAACTGTCTTAGACAGTCAGAGCTCATGATGATAAATAGATTCTAAAAGATGCATTGTGCGTAGCCAAATAAATTTAATACATAAATTAAGATTACGATTCACAAATATAAAAGGCAAAGATAGATCACCACACCAAAGAACAACTGGTCTTTAAAATACTTTTAAACCTTATACAACCTACTTGAATTGTCAGTGGGGGAAGACTTGCTTTTCAAGCTTAACATGTTCACATATATGATGTGATGCAGTCGACGCTGTTTCAACAGATGAGTGACTACAAATTCAACTTGCATTCATCTGGTGCTGATGGATGGGACCCCCGGGCTCCACCAGAAAGCCACAGAAGCAACTGCACACCAGGAAGCCGCCACAGAGCACATGGCGCCCTGACGGCATCTTTGCATCCAGTTCTACCTTGTTGGCAGGTAACTACCTGGAGCAGTTCTGGGAAAGGAGCAGCCATTTCCTCCTTCTTCCTAACCTCCCTGCCTTCCAGGGGAATCCCTGTGGGGGCAAAGGGGAGTGCAGCTTGAGAGTCCCAGAGGCTTCTCCCACTGGGTTGGGAGTTATCCTTCTTCATGGACACAGTCCCATGTGACAGGCTGTCTCCTTCTTTTTTGTCCCTTCCATGTTTTGTTCCTCAGTCTGATGCGTTCCCTTCCCTGATTCCTCAAAGACAGAGGCAGAATAGCTCTGCTCTCAGAGTTTTGCCTATGCTGCATGACCCCAAAGCAAGGACATAGCTCTGGGTTTTTCCCTAAGTCTATATCGCTGACAGCAATGGTTTACAGACAATGATTACAACTAGCGAGAGGGAAAGAACCTCGCTGTTTGTGGGAGTCGCTGTGAAGGAGGAAAGTGAGGCCCAGGTCTGTCCCGCTGCTGTTGCCTCTCTTAACCCTGGGCCCTCTCCCTTGTGAAAGGATGGATGCCACATCGAAGCACGGGGGAGTATTTGGGTATTTACGGGTATTTTTGTAAGGAGAGGTTCAAGAAGAAGTTAAGAAACCAGAGCTGCTGTGGCAAGGCGGAAGGGGAGAGAGAGGGGAAATCCCAAAGACCTCACTCAGGGGATAGCAAAAGACTGGGACAGTCATTCAAATATATGTAAATATGGGGGACACTCTGAGATGGGGGTCTGCTTATGTCTCCAATTCAGATACTATATTATTCCATTTTTAACAAGTTGCCTCTATCCAAACATGCACTGTTAAGGCTGCAGCCCTTCTCATTAACCATTGTCAGGAGCATTTCTGGTGAAGTGGTGCCACCTGCAGGCATAAAAGGAGAAGTGCATCTGACTGGCCTGCTCAGGCCGGAAGTCATGTTCCAGCTTCAGCACGGGTAGCTTCAGCAGGGAAAACCACAGCAATCGACCAATGACTCTTTTTCATTTGAAACCTTCATCTAAAACAAGTTCCTAATCTGAATTTTCTGTGAATTTGAGTCAAGTATTCTTTGTCTCTAATGTGTCAGCCTAAATTACCGCAAAATTCAACTAAAATGACCAACTATATTAGAAGCACAACTGAGGAAAAACACGATTTCATTTTATTTTCAATCCTTCTATGTAAATAAACCATGAAGATAAAATTCAACTGTATGGGACTCCAGGGAGCTTTCCATCATTACAAGGGATATTATAAAAGTCACAAAAAACATAACCAAAAAAAAAAATCAAGTAAACCACAGCATAAATTTATCCTCAACATTAAGAATGTTATTATAAAAAAAACTCACCCAAGTACTACGAAAGGCTGCCATTTCAGGTACACCTTATCTTTCTGGTATTTATCTAAAAGTGCTATCCTCAGATCAAACGGAGAATATGGCTCATATAAATAGTTAACATGAAGAAGATCTCTTTTTATTGGTACTGAGAAATTTTCCTTTATATACACAGGATGTTTTTACATCCATCACAGAAAAACACACTCTGAACCATTGCTTAAAAATATATATTAACAATAAGAGGTAAAATATTGAAACATTTCTAGAAATTATAAAAACAAATCCAGGACTGTTTTACCTCTTGTGCAGGAGGAAGGGTAAGCAAATTTTGGAGCATTTAGTTAGAACTTTAGTTGCAGCTAGAATTTGTTTCTTAAGCTATATGGCGGCTATCTGTGTGTGCTTTATCTTTGTTCTTTGTGTGTTTAAAATAGTTTTTTCTAGTAAAAAAAATGAGTAGCTGGTAGACGATGAAAGAACATACAAGTAGGGAGTGGCAGCCAGTACTTTGTGCTAATGTCGGGTACTCTATGTTCATTATTTCATTTACTCTTCATATCAGCCTTGCAAAGTAGGTATTTTCCCCCTTTTTACAAGCCAAGGTAAGAGAGTAAGCTTTGAAATTGAATGAATTACCTTAGGCAACACAGCTTCAAAGTGCCAGGACTCTAAACTGAGGCATAGTCGAGGTGGTAAAAAGTTTACACTGAGAGTGAGGTTTACATGGAAATGGTGGGGACTTTCACTTTGGGGGTGGCGGCACGAGGCGCTCCAGTGACCCATCCCCTGGTGAAATAAGTGCAGCTGGTGGAAACTATAAAAACCACCATTTATAGTGTCCAGAAATTGTCCTAATGGCAGATGATAAATGAAAAAGACACTTATTCAAGAAAATGTTATAAAACTCAGAAAAGAGGGGGTGCTCATGGCAATAGAGGCATGACCTGCGCTTCGTCTCTTTCCCCCTCCTAGTTTATCTTAACAGAAGCACCACTGCAAGAAATGTACCCAAAAGACAGGGCCCCCTCTCACTCAACATTGGGTCAAAGGACACGGCCTCTCCTTAGCTCACCCCATCAGTTTCAACTCTGAGTTGAAGAACCTTGATGTGTGGTGAGTGACTGAGAAACAGAAGGCTCCCATCCCTACTCAGATTCCACGCACGGGGAAGAAATTCTACCTCAGGAGTAGTAGGCCAGACACAGTGGGACCCAATCACCCTCAACCCAGCACCCGTGTAGGGCAGAGGTTCTGTGCTGGGAAGGACAAACACAGGAGACCGTGGGGTATTGCCCAACCCCATGCTCTCAGTAGTGGCTTGAAGATTGTGCCCAGAGTTCGAGGGTGTCTTAAAGGAACAGAGAGCTCTGGAGCTTTCCTCCAAAATGGCTGGCTTTTATTTTTTTTTTTTTAAGAGTATGGGGAAATTCAAGCCTAAAGAGTCTTGCAAAACAATGAAGATGTTGGTGGTAAGCAAATAAGAGGATACTGATAGCTCTTCTTAACTAAGAGTAACAAGTCAAGTCATAGGTCAACTAGGTCACTAGAGAGAATCAGAGGAAGAGCTGAGAGGTGCCAAGAAGGGTCAGAACAAACGTTAAAGAATGGTCTCAGAAACTAGCTCTACCTGAACTTAACTGGATCAGATGGTGGATAAATTGATGCCCCAGGGAACTATCTAAAACATGAGAGCAACCAGATGGAACTCACTGGAGCCTAACAACTGAGTGTGGTACCAAATGGGGACAGACACCTACAGAGAGATCAGGGAGCAAGACAGTCCCCGAGAGCCCTGCTAACTCAGTCACTTCAGGGGGAATGTGTGCAAGACTCAGGCTGTGGTGTGATCTCAGAATTTGCATAATGTGAGGGAAATAAACCCCACTAACATAATCTAATCAGATGACTAAACACTAAACGAACAGGGCCCTCCCTGGTGGCGCAGTGGGTTAAAGCACAGCACTGAGAAGCTAAAGGCACTTCAGCATGAGTTTGATCTCCGCCCGCCCCGGAGGTGACCACATGGTTCAGCAGACCTCTCCTGACCCACCCGCTGCTCCCCTCAGCAGTGTACTTCATCGATCTGCCTGTTCTGCTCCCCACTCTGTCTCTGGTGAAGCCTCTCACCACCCCTGCACCTCTGCCCTGTACCCAGTTCTGTATGCATGAATAAATAAATCTTTAAAAAAAAAACAGAAATGAACAATAAAATCAAACTCCAGAGGAAAAGAGAATCAGTATCCATGGTTCTTAAATCTAAACTTGCATATAGTATCTTGTTTTCAACAAGAGTATGAGACACACAAATAAACAAGAATGTGTGACCCATTAACAAGAGACAAACATAAAAAAATGCTAGATTTAACAAAGACTTCAAAGTAGTTTCTATAAATGTGTTGCAAGAAAAAGGGAAACCATGTTTAAAGAAATCAAGGAAGCTGCAATGACAACGTTTTATCAAATACAAAGTATCATTAAAGAGATTTAAAAAGTTATTTTAGAAAGAACCAAAAAATTCTGGAATTAAGAAATATAATAACTGACATTTCAATTTTCACTACAGGTCCTCTACAGTAGATCTGAACTGGAAGGAGAAAGAATCGCTGAATTTAAAAAGAGATTGATAGAACTTATGCAAAAATAAGAAAAAAGAACAAAGAAAAATGAACAGAGTCTAAGGGATATGTTGGACATCTTTAAGTACAATGACATATGCATGGTGAACTTATCTATAGAGGAGAGAGAGAATAGAGCAGAAAAAAACTATTTGAAGAAATAAGGACATTAAGCTTCCCAAACTTGAGAAAAATATTAATCTACACATTTAAGAAGTTCGATGAACTTTAAATAGAGTCATGTAAAGAGAGCTGTACACAGAAAAATTATAGAATTGCTGAAAGACAAAAATCTTGAAAAGAGGAAGAGAAAACAACGACTCATCATGGACGAGGGAATATGAATAAGATGGACAGCTAATTTCTCAACTGAATTAGTGGAAATGAGAAGGGAACAAGATAACACACTCAAAATAATGAGAGAAACAAAAATTGCCTATCAGGACTTCTATATTCATCCTAACTTTTTTTTACAAATGAAGGTGGAAGGAAATATTCCGAAAGGTGGCCCTCCCTGGTGGCGCAACAGGTTAGGACGCAGCACTGCAAGCTGGCCACAGCCGCTTCAGTGCAAGTTCCATCCCCGGCCCCAGAGGTGACCCACATGGCGCGGCAGACCTCTCCTGACTCGCCCGCTGCTCCCCTTAGCAGTGGACTTCATTGATCTGCTTATTCTGCTCCCCGCTCTGTCTCTGGTGAAGCCTCTCACCGCCCCTGCACCTCTGGCCTGTACCTAGTTCTGTATGCATAAATAAGTAAATCTTTAAAAAAAAAAAAAAGAGAGAGAGAGAGAAATATTTCCAAAAGAGCAAAAACTGAGAGAATTCTTTGATAACGACCACCTTGCAAGAAATGCTAAAATTATTAGATAAAATTAAGCAAAACCAGATATAAACTCATATGTATGTATTAAAACACCACAGATAATCAGGTAAAGATAAAAAACATGTAATACTTATTTCTTCTTCAATTAACAGAAAAATAACTGTATAAAGTAATACTTTATCTTTGTGTTTTTGGGCCTATAACATACAGAAATATATTTCCCACAGCACACTCAAAGGGGTGAGAACAGCACTCTATTAGCAGAAGGATATGATAGCAGATAGTAACTCTGCCACAGGAAGAAACAGAGATAAACAAATGGTAAGCAAGAATGTTACTATAGCAAATGCTATAAATAAACCTTTGTTCTCATTTCTTCTTTCAGTTTCAGTAATAAATATAAAAAATAATTATGATGATGTACAGTTGGGTTTTAACATATACATGAAATGTGTATAATTGTAACAGAAAGGGAAGTGGAAATAGAGGTACATTATGAGTAACATTTCTGTAATTCACTAGACTTATGTTAGTGTGAATATGAAGTAGATTCAAACAAGTTAAAACAGATGAAAAGACTCACAACAAATACTAAAATGTAATTTAGAATTATGAAAGAGATTCTGGTTTCAACAATGACAAGTAGTTGGAAGTAATCATTTCTATCCTCACAACAAGAAAAAAATGAAACAAACCAAATACCACTGGTTTCTCTTAGACCCACTGAGACTTGAGCTCACTGACAAATAGCGTAAATTATAGCAGAGGTCAGAGGTCACTGGGGGCAGTGACTAGTAAGAACACTTCAGTGGTCAGTTTGATGAATGGCAAGAGTTTGAGTGTGGAACAACTTGATAGTTACAAGTTCCTAGGGCCCAGTCTTGGGGACACCAAAACTTTTGCGGGTTTTGCATCTAGGAACCCAAACGTGTTCTTATAATGAAGATCAGAGACATTATAAATGCTCCCAGAATATCTCTCCCTACAAAGGCTAGCTCTTCAAGGCAATTGATATTGCAAACATTTACCAAACTGAAGGGAGAAGTAAAGTGTAACAGAATAGTAGCAGGGGATGGACAAACTCTAAGGAAGTCACTAAATTTTTGTCACAAGAATTATAAGACAAAGTGTAAAAGAAGAGAAAAGAGAAAATAGTCATGTAAGTATGTAGCTATCCTCAGAGACAGCAGAAAAATGGGATAGTAAAGAAACAAAAAGGCCAGTGAATAGAAAACAGTCACAAACCCGGTAGATGTTACCCCAGCTACATCAATAATCACTTTAAATGCAGATGGTCTTAAAATGCTAATTCAAAGACAGCTACTGTCAGAATGGGTTTATTGTCTATAAGACACAGATTAAAAGAAACAGGCTATAATTTCCTGCTCCCCTCAGCAGTGTGTTTCAGTCAATCTGCCTGTTCTGCTCTCCATTCTGTCTCTGGTGAATTTTTTCACCCACTACGCCTCTGGACCACACCCCAGTTCTTCTACACACACACACACAAAAGAAAGAAATGAGCTGTACATAGATATATTAACAGTATCAAAATATAGTTGTGAAAAGTGGTGTGCTGGTTGGTGGTGGATATTTGGTGGTGGGTGAGGTGAGAAAAATGGCATCATGGAGCCCATACAGTGTTATAAACTAATGTTACCTCAACAAAAAATATTTTTTTAAAAAAAGATAATGGAACTAGCTACAGTAATTTCAAAAAAAGCTGGCATCAGAACTATAAAAATCATCATGAATAAAGAGGAACATTACATAGAACATACAATAATCCAACAAGGCAAAACAATCCTCAGTGTGAATGTACCTAATAGAATATCAAAAAGCATTAGGCAAACACTGATAAAACTGAGAGAGAAATGATAAATCAACTGTAATGGTTAGAGACTTCAATATTGCTCTATCAGGAATCATCAGATCCAACTGATCAAAAAATAGTAAGAATATCGTTGAACTGAAGAATATTA
This sequence comes from Condylura cristata, assembly GCF_000260355.1. Lineage (NCBI taxonomy): Eukaryota > Metazoa > Chordata > Mammalia > Eulipotyphla > Talpidae > Condylura > Condylura cristata. The sequence goes on from NW_004567120.1 coordinate 33,595,189, forward strand.
TTAATATAGTAGATCTAACTGATAATAGAGTACTTCATTCAACAACAGCAAATTATAAATTCTTCTCCTACTTACATGGAACATTCACCAAGATGAATCCAAATGAGAATATAAACCACAGTGTTACAAATTTATAAAAATATAAATCAACAAATAGTGCTAGACAATTGGAAAGCCACAAGCAACAGAATGTGGATTTTCACACCATATGCAAAAATTGACTCAAAAAAGAATTAAAGAACTAAATGTCAGAGCTAGCATGATAAAACCCTTAGCTAGGTACAAATCTTCATGGCCTAGCTTAGGCAGCAGGCTTTTGGATCAGAAGGACAAGCAACAAAAGAAATAATAGATATACTAGGCATCATCAAACTTATGGTGCTTCAAAGACACCATGAAAACAGACAAAGGACAAAATAGACATATTTCCAAACAAGACATTAAAATTGCCAACAAGCAGAAAGAAAAAGAAAAATACCGGGTGGTTTCACTCATAGCAGGAGAATTAAGGACCAGGGGGGAAATAATAACAGTGAACAACTATACACCAGGGACATTTTACAGGAGTGGAGTGGAGTGGGGCAGTGGGGTCAAAAATGGGGCTGGGGGAGTGCCCTGGACAATGGTGATGGCACACGGGTGATCTGGTGATGGGAAGCCCACGGGGATTACAACTGAGATGGAAAAAGGCACAAAATGATGTAAAAATAAACTATAATATCATATCATGTATATATATTAAAAAAAAACAGTAAGACCAAACAAAGTTTGGCAACAAACACATAAAAGATGCTGACCATCATGAGTCCTCAAGAGAAATGGGGGCGCCTTCTACTGACTAGAGGGGCTCTTTGGGGATGATGAAAGTGCTCTGAAGCCACATCTGGGGTGGCTACACCAACAACCACTGAAGTGTATGCTTTAAAATGGCAACTTGGTTTGAGTCATTTATCAACAATGAGGCAAATAGCCTACTCTAAAAATAAGCAAGGGATCTGAATAGGTATTTCCCTGAATGAAAAGGTACAGATTTCCAATAAGCACATGAAAGGCACTCAACACTGTTCATGTTTAGAAAAATCTAAGTCAACATCAGAATAAGATATCACTTCACACCCTCTAGGATGAGCTAAAAAAAAAAAAAGTCTTACAATAACAAGTGTTGATAAGGATACCAAGAAAATGGAACCCTCATATATTATCGCAGAATGGAATAAGAAAGCCATCCAACCATACCTCTAAAAGTGAAACAGAATCACCAGATGACCCGGCAATTCTCTTGGTACCTAACCAAGAGAAGTGAAATGTTATGCTCACACAAAGACTCACACACACATGTCCACCGCAGCCCTGTTCATGAGCCATATGTTTGTAAACAGGCAATGGAAGAGCAGTATGTGGTATTTGTGTCAAGGAGTATTTTTTTTTTTTAGCAAATTAAAAAATGAAGTACTTTGGTGGTGGGTGTGGTATGGTGACATACATCTGAAGAGATGTGAGCCCACCCCCCCAAATCACACACAGTGCTGTAAACCATTACCCTCCATAAACAGTAATACAATTAAAAAGATTTTTCATTTTAAAAATAAATTAAAACATGAGGTGTTGCGATGTGGATGAATCGCAGAAACATTGTTTAGTGAAAGAAACCAGACACAAAAGACCAAGTGTTGTGATTCCACTCAAACAAAAATGTCCAGAATAGGCAAATCCATAGTAACGGAAGGTATTTCCGTGGTTGCCTTAGATTAGCAGTGGGAAGCACCTGTCAATGAGTTCAGGTTTATTTGGGGAGTAATGACAAAGTTCTAAAATTGATTGTGGTGAGGTTGCACTACTCTGAATATATTAAAAATAATTTTTGGACTCACTCCCACCCCTCCTCCTGCTAAAAATAATTTAACTGTACACTTAAAATGGGTGAATTGTATGCCAATGCAAATTATATCTCAATAAGTCGTTATATACAAAAGAATATGGCAGGGCCCTCACGGTGGTCTAGGGGTTAAAGTAAGAACAATCAAGCCATCAGCAGCCACTGCAGCATGAGTTTGATCCCCGGTCAGAAGGGTGACCCACATGGAGTAGCAGACCTCTCCTGCCTCGCCCGCTGCTCCCCTCAACAGTGTGCTTCAGTTAATCTGCCTATGCTGCTCCCCACTCTGTCACTGGTGAATCTTTTCACCCCCACCCCACACCTCTGACTTACACCCTAGTTCTTGCATGCATAAATAAAAAATAAATCTTAAAAAAAAATAAGGAATACAGCAATGATTATTCTTGTAAGCTGAGTGGTGGGTACAAGGATGTTTGTTAGAGTACCGTTCATTACATTTGCGTTTAGATTCTCTTTGCATGTAAAATACATATCTAAGTGAAAAAAGAATTGACAAGGCTGACAGACCTGAATTCTAATTGTTCAGCACTTACTAACTAAGAGTTCTTGGCCAGATGACTTAACCTCTCAATGTCTTATCTGTAAGGCAGGGGTGGTAATAATAGTAACTCCTGCATGGGCTTTTCCATCATGTGCCTGGCACACTGTCATTGTTATTATTAGCTAATGTTGGCTCTAGGCAGTGTAGCCACTGGTCCAAATAGTCCACATTCATAGCTTCTCTTTCTTTAGACACCAACTTTCATATTCAGTGTCCCTCAAGAGTTCACAACTTTGATCAGGAGAATAAAATTGAGCTTCACATAAGATCTGCTGACTTCTACCTTGTCATGTAGGAGAGCTACATAACAGCTCTCCTAACAAACTAGAACAAAGACGAAAATTGCCACCACTTCTGAGGGTTGGTGTCAAGCAGTGTTCTAGTTTGGTCCTGAAGTTAAGTCTCGAACAGATTAGAGGTTGTGCTTGTTAGTGTTGAGCAGCCACCAGGTCACCATAAGAACTTCCATGTTCTGCTCTTGCTGTGGCTCTGCCTAGATTTTTAGCACATGCCCTTCAAAGTTAAAAGCACATCTTCAAGTCTGTCATATAGTGTCTTAGCTCAGACAAATGTGCCAGTGAACGTGTCAGGGGTGGGTAGTCAGAGGGAAAGAAAAGGTAGGGGAGATGTGACTTTATGGTGTCTCTTAAAGGAAACACCATATTGCTGTTTTTCCATGCATCTGGAAATTTATATTCATGCAATTTTTTAATCAGAGCCCTTTGCTTAAAGTACCTGAACACACAGTTCACAGGGTTAGTTTCCTTACAACTTTCCCTCCCAATAACTGCCTTAACCACAGCACTGATGGAGACTTCCTCTACCAGACAAAGTGAAGAGAGATGCATCTAGATAGTTTAGCCATTTGTCAGCTACACAGATAAAACGCTCTTAGGGGTAGGGGTAGCTACCACATTGGATCTAAATAGAACCTGATCTCAGGAAAGCCTTCTCTGATGTTCTCTGGCCCCCAGACTAAGTTGATACCAGGTTGCAAAGTCCCACAGGGACCCTTTAATTACCCTTTGGTAAGACAACATGTTTGCAATGTGTAATTTCCTGTCTGAGTGCCTCAAGATTCTGCACTCCAGAGGGGAGGGACATTTGCTTCCTTGTTCACTTTTGTATCTGACCTTGCACAAAGTAGATACTCAACAAATACTGTGGACAATCTACCCATGTAACAATCAATCATTTCCTGGCATGAGGAATGAGGATGGTCAAGAGTTCAACAGGAAACCTTGCATTTCCTAATGAGGGGTCATCGAAAAGGGTCTTACTGGGAAACAGCCTTGGGGGGGGGGTGGAATGGTAAAGATTTACCTGTGTTGGGTGAGTACATTTACCGCTGAAGGATGATTTGCACAGTAAGCCAGATACATGGATTTAAAATGAGGCATGAGATTAAGTAGACAACCTCCTACTTTGTGCTGGTTTTCTGGAAACCTGTAGGCAAAACAAGTGAAACACAGAATGTAAAATTGTAAAGAAGGGATAAAGCAAGATGCTGCCAGTTCAACCATACAACATTTAAACTTTTTGCCAAAGGGGACACACACACCACACACACATCTCTGGCCTGTTGCATAAATAAATAAATCTTTATTTTAAAAAAATACAGACAAAATTGAATCTAAAAAATTAACACATTGCAAAGGAATATCATGCAGCCTTGGTGACATAGTTGTTGCAAGGCGGAGTGGCCTCAGGGTGCTTTAAATGGATTTTCTCAATTACAAGCTACCTGCTTTCATTTGTAGAAAAAATCAGAAAAGCTCATGAAAGAAAAACTCAGTATCCCACTATTCAGTGGTATCTATTAAACTTTCTTCTAGATGTTTCTTTATAAAATGGAAAACAAAGATTATGACTCCAGTTTGCAATCTGCTATTGCCACTTAGTGAACATTTTTCCACCTCAATAATCTGGATCCCTCTTGGCATCTGAAGTGGCTCCTCAGGAGTCTCCATGTGTCTCTCAGCACCTCCCTCCCAGGACAACCAGCCATGTGTCCCTTAAAGCTAAAAAACATGGCCCAGTTCCCCTGTGGACAATGAAAGTCTATAACTTTTCCAAGATCTATCTGCTTGGACGATGAATCTTGCTACAGAAATGTAGAACCTGCTGGATAATATCTAGCACCTCCACGAACTACCTGGCCCACAGCAATGTGTGGGTGGCTCACATCCAAGTACACTTTTCCTTTCCTTCCTTTTTATGAATTTAACTTTAATATAATAAACTACCAGGAGGGACTAAGTGAGAAGAGCAAGCTGTGAAATGACATGAACCATTTGAATAACTGTTCCAGGCAATTCTAAAGTACAAAACAAAATCAATGTCAAAGGTATGATCTATGGTCAATCAAGACCTTATTTGCCTCTTCCACTGGCCAGCAGCAGTAATCCAATATGACCTTTACATGAAGTCACAAGTGATGTACTAAATGCAAGGCCCTGATGGACAAGCGCTGTGCCCCTGTGACCACCACCTCCACATGCATTTTCTCCATGCTGGCACACATTCTCAAGCTGTGACAAATGCATAAATATAAATATGCCCCTATCTAAGACATCACCTAAGAGCAAAACTAAATGCAAGCAACTAACGCCTTTGGCAGTGTTCATGGCAATACACAACACTCACTTAGAACATTCTTCCAAAGCTTGGCAGAGTGTCTGTTGAAACGTGCATACTTCCTCGAAGTTTCCCAGTAAAGATGTGAACTCCACGGTACTCAGGCTGGAAAAAAAAAAAAAAGGCACATAGCTTCAGTGATCAGAATCTGCAGATGAATCTAGTCATTCTCAGTCTGGTGAGCTGATTCGTGGTGAACAACTGGCAAAGCAGACGAGGGAAGCAGCCCCTAGGTTCTAAGCTTTTCTTTGTAACTATGATCTAAAGCAACTTTCTAAAACTTCTTTCCTTGATGTCCCTTCTATAGAGAGAATAATGAGCCCAAAGAAAACGAGTGTTGAGGGGCATTTAGTTATTTTCCAAAGCAACGAGTAAATGTATAACAAATGTTTAACAGCTAGGCATCAAAATAGTTTAAGTGCACCAATGCTGGGAGTAACTGAAACCGTTTGTGTCCTCCCTTCTGAAGGAACTAGGAAAGTAACCGAGAGATTTGATGGATGTTCATATACAGAGTGAGGAAACACAGCAAAATCCAGTTTCTCCTCATTTAAAATGCTCATGAGTCACAACAAAGAATAAACAACCCCATCAAAAACTGGGCAGAAGAGCTAAAAAGACACTTCTCCAAAGAGGAAATGCAGGTGGCCAACAAGCATATGAAAAAAATGTTCAACATCACTCGTAATAAGAGAGAGGCAAATTAAAACCACAATGAGATACCCACCGCACACCAGTGAGAATGGCTCATATTCAAACAACTAGCAACAACAAATGTTAGTGAGGATGTGGAGAAAAAGGAACTCTCCTGTACTGTGGGAATGCATACTGGTACAACCACTATGGAAAACTGAAGGTTTCTCAAACTGCTAAAAATGGAGCTTCCATATGACCCAGCAATCCCACTCCTAGGTGTCTACCCAAAAGACACAAAAACACTGATTCAAAAAGACACCTGCACCCCCATGCTTATTGCTGCTTTATTTACAATTGGAAAGACATGGAAACAGCCCAAATTCCCCAAAGTAGATGACTGGATTAAAAAGATGTGGTACATATACACAATGGAATATTACTCAGCAATCAAAAAATAAACACATGTCTTTTGCAGCAACATGGATTGAGCTGGAAAAGATCATGCTTAGTGAAATAAACCAGAAGGAAAAGGAAAAATACTGGATGGTTTCACTCATAGCAAGAGCATAAAGGGCCAGGGGGGAAAAATAATGAACAACTATATACCAGGGACATTTTATGGTGGTAGAATGGAGAATGGGATCAAAAATGGGAAGGGAATGTGCACTTGTCTGTGGTGATGGGAAGCCCATGGGGATTACAACTGAAATGGAAAAAGGTACAAAATGATGTAAAAATAAACTATTGTATTTTTTAAAATGCTCATGAGTCAACTAAAGGAAATCTTTATGAGAGGAAGGAGGAGGGAAGAAGATAGTACTGACTTGTTTTGTTTGTTTTTGGAGTGGACAGGTGTCAAGTAAAGACAAATGGAACAATTTTACCAGGGCCTCTGGAGTAAGAATCACCTCACCCACTCTTCCCGGGACAGGAGTAGGCGGGGTCACAATCCTGAGCTTCACATCTAGGAGAGTATTTTACAGCCATGGGCCCATTTCCCCCTCTGAACAACCTTATGAGTAGGCCTAGCGCTGCCTCCACTGTCAACGTCAAGAAATCTGGGCACAGAGAGGCCAAGCAGAGCACCCCAGTCCCAGCCCAAGCCCCAAAGTCAGTGACTGGTAAAGGCTGAATGAGAACCAACACATTCTAGCTCTAGGGTCATGTTTTGCACCTTTCCGGAAGAGAACTTTTCTTAAGTTTTCCTTAAAAGGCCAGCATCCGCCACAGGTTCCTTCATCTTCACTTAATAATACTAAGGGAGAGTTTCCAAGAGAGTCATTTTTGCTGACAAAGAAAAAGGAAAACCAAACAAGTGTTGCCAGTAACCCCAGCGAGTAAAAAGCCCCCCGCTCATCTGCTACAATGCCCTCTGGAGCTACAGGCTGGAAAACCCCTTTTGGGGGTCAAAAGCGAAAGCATCAGCCTGCTTCCCTGGCTCCCTCTCTCATGGCAGCGAGAACCTGACTCGAGGGCTGGCCTGAACCTGACTTGGGGCTTATTTGACCCCTTTGGGGCCAGTAAACTGGCTTGCCCAAATCCCTGGCGTCTACAAGGCAGAGTGCATTGCAAACTGCGTGCTCGCGAGCTCCCTGGTAGGAAAGTCGCTCTGTCCTCAGGTCTCACAGCTCTGCCCTGTACAAGTTTCAGGTGCTCACGTCTCTGCTCTGGCTCTTTCCCTTTCCTTCCCTCTCGTGTTTCTTGACTGGTAACCAGGTCACTCCTTCCTTTGAGGGCTTCCAACCCACCCCCGGGGTTGCCATTCAGGTTCCCTCTCTCTGCCGCTCACCACAAGGAAGCAGAAGGAACACTTCTCTTGGTGGCAGGAGACACCATGTGCAAGTCTGGCCACATAGCACCGCAGTGAGCCTCTCTGGGTGTGGGTTTTCTTACCCAGACGGGTTGCTATCTCTTGCAGGACACTAGACCCAGTGATTCATCAAGGCTCCATTGAGGTCTAAGAACTACGATCCGCAGAACACCTCATCTTTTGCATAATAATCACAAAGGACACTTTGTTTTGACCATGTTTAGACTCACAAATCACAGGAATACAAAATCCTTTCATAATGAAGTAACATTCCCAGAGTGCTGAGAAAATAACAAGTGGGAAATTTAGCGAGACATTATGCGGTGGAAAGCATGGCTTGGGAAAAAGGAGAAAAAGAGTGAACTGTTTAAATTTATTTAAGCCTGAAGTCCCTAGCTTTGGCAACCAGTCAGTAAAAGTAAATGCTTGCTGAGGTAAAAGGGGAAGCTTTGGTCATCCATTATGTGGTCTGACTGAGATACTCTGATTTATAGAGCATTCTCTAGTGAAGTTTAAGCAGTTAAGATAAAAACACTAAGGAATGCAGTTAGCCACTATTTATTTGTTGAATGTGTCATGCCTACAAGCACAAAACAGTATGTTCAGTATTTTTCTTTCATGAAAACTAAGTTTTCAGTTGAGGTCTTAGACCATCACTTCCAATTTCTAAGACCAGAAGAAGGTTTGAACATTTTATTTAAAAAAGATATTTTAACATCTTTTTCATTCACTCTTGCCTGAGTGAAATGCCAGCTTGAATTGCTCTTGCGAACATTCACGAATTCACACTCTTTCCACTGTCAGCGCATAGCAAAGAGTTTGTGTGCTGGCAAGCAAAGGTCAGAGCAAGCACATGAGTTTGCAGTCTGTGTACTCTCTGCATGGAAACACCAGCACGTTCTTTTTCTGTAACGTAAAATCAGTTCTATCACTTTCAAAATGTACAAGATAAAAATTGTGGCAGACAGTACTGCAAATGTGCTCATTCCTTCCACAGCCTGAAGGAAAAGGAAGCCGAGCTCTCCAGAAGCAACATCTTGCCTCAGTTCTACCACCTTGACCATGTTCCTGGCAACCTGTGATCTGTGGAAATCTTCTAACGGGCAAAATCAACTATGCAGTGACATAAGAGTGATGACTTCACATGCTGACACTATCTCATGTTGTTCAGCAAGGGATTTAGAAAGTCAATCTTACTTGTTATTGGACTGTAGGGGTCTTAAGTAAGTAACAAGAAGCGACTGCAGTTCTTTAGCATAATCTTTCTCGGTGTCCAAGATGTTCTGTAACACCTACAGAGAAACAAAGGTCAAGGTATTATTGTCTGGGTTGATGCAAAATATAACTTTAGATCTTTTACCCAAATTACAAGAAAAAACAATCCTATTGACCCAGGCTTGCAATATAAGTAAGGAACACAAACTCTGAATGTACTTTGTTTCATTCCAGCAAATTGCTTTAATAATTGCAAGACAACCATCTACATTGCATAATACACCAACACAATGTTTCAGTTACCCGTAACTGGAGGGACCTTGCCATGTACACACTATTGTTCAAAATGCTTTTGTTTGCTTTCGATCATGTTATCCTCAGAAAGGTCTCAGTTAATTAACAAAGGATCACCTTTTCCATTTTATGGATGAGAACACTGAGAGCATTATTTTAAGATGTAGATTCAATTCCAGGATAAATTAATGACAACTGTGATATCAAACATCACAAAAGGTTTCACTTATGTGTTTGATCAGACCTTCGGGGGACAAAATCTGAGCACAATGAATTGTTCAGAGGATTAAAATCGGTCTTTTAATACAGGTAGAAGGTATTATCCTTAAAAAATTCAAAGGGGAAAAATGGAAATGTGAGGACCTGAACAAAGGAAAGAAAGCTTATCAGATTATTAATGACAATCCAATTAAAATCCAGTGGGTAAAACAATCAATCTACAAGCCATCGATTTCTCCCCCCAGTCCTAGGGCCATGATCCATCTCCCAGCCTCTTCTGGAGGCAGCTACAACCTTCATTTCAACCTCTCAGAGATAAAGCTGACATTTTGGTATATTCTCCCTCATATTTCCTAATTCTTCAACAAAAAGTTACCGAGTGTCTTCTCTCTGCCAAATGCCCAGCTGTCTGCGAGAAGCTTCCACTCTATTTGTAAACAGAGACATTAAACAGGGGATCACAAAACCGTGTGAAGCTTAGAGAAGCCCCTTAGCCAATCAACATGCTAGACATAGACTCACAAGACAACACATGATGATCTGCTTTTGAAAGGTGGCGTGGACGAAGCAAGTGGAAGCCCAAGTAGCTGCAGGCTCTTGGGAAACAACTGCGCTGGACGGTGGTTTTCCAGGCCCTGCTACCAACTGAAAGGTTGGTTCAGTTTTAAGGCTTCACTCACCTCATCTGAGATTATGACATTTCACCTATCTCAAGAGCCATTGTGAAGAGGTACAGGTAGGTGCTAGGTAGGTGGCAGACAGGCCCACCAATTTAAGTATGGGGTGCAGTGAAAGCAGAGCTTAAAGACAAATATGGAGCTGTGATGCCTTCATCAGAAGAAAGAGAACTTCTGGCTTCCAGTCCAGCATTTGAGGAGGAAGTACTTGCTCCATCCTTACAAACACATAACTGAACATATGAACAAAGATCTAACTTTTCTTGATCTGCTAGGAAATGAGGTCACAGGGAAAAATGCTATCCCCAAGATTGGAGAGACAGACAGACACAGAGAATCAAAGCTTGCTGAGCAGAGAAAGACCCACAAGCTCTCTGCCCTGCTGGGTTGTTGTTTATTGCTGCCTCTTAAGTAACCAGGTACTCAAGCTCAGCAATGGTATTCATTGCTTTTTCTTAGAAAGAGAATTAACCCAAAGTCAATAGTATCACATTTTATCAAGAGGGAACACGTCTATGCAGATTGTTTCGTACACTTCAACTCTTGGTTGATCCATATTTGTATTGGGGGAAAGCACGTTGACATGGCTTCCCACTTACATTCAAGAGGGAATGAAGTCATCGACTCAGGTCCTTTTTACATTTTCTTTTTCTTTCTGAAGTAGAGTTGGATTACAACACTGCGTATGATTCAGGGGTATAAGTTCACACCTGCTCAGTGTACTCACCACACCATGCCCACCCCAGAAGCACCCACAGTCCTTCATCCCAGGTTGTGGCTTCCCCTTCCCCTTTGTCCCATCCCTCTCCCCTCCTCAATCCCTCACTTCTACAGTCGTAGTTCTACGATTTGTAATAGTTTAGTTCTATCCGTTCCTTTGCCTTATTTCTCTGCAGCCCACACATGAGTGAAATTATCCCCTATTGTCTTTCTCCTGACATATTTCACTCAGCGCCACCCCTCCAGGTCCATCCATGTTGTCACAGATGGCTTGTTCACATTTTTCAAAAATAACCCTATTCTGGTAACAAATCATCTCACACCCTCACCCTCTTTTCAAGCACTGCTATCTCTGTCACATTGCACAAATTATAGCACCTGTTACACAAAAAGGGACCACAAAAATTTTTTTAAAAGTCATTATCTGAAGGGATTTTTTTTTAATTAGAAGAACCACAGTTACTATTTACACCATAAAATTAAGTTTTAAAACAAACAACATAGATTGAATTCCATGGTTGCTATAAATTAACCTCCTTCCTCCCATGGAAATGGCTTCATAATTTCAACTCCCTTTAAAATGTTATCACCTGAACAGACAGCCCACTAATTGGGAAAACATTTTCTCACACAAAAGTAGTGATAAAGGACTGATCACAAAAATATACGGAGAACTGATGAAACTCAACAAAAATAA
>NW_004567120.1:33607636-33651600 GCF_000260355.1 Condylura cristata
AAAAAAAAAATTGTTATCACCTGGGCAGCCTGGAAAAGAATCACCACGATTTTGCAAGAAAGGGGCAAAGACGCTACCACCGCGGGTCCATATTTGCTAGGTGAAGTGTCTGCTTGCTACGATCCCCACCGCCTTGGGCACCACTAGCTCCTGGAAGTTGGAGCAAAGGCAAAATAGGCAGGCAACACTTCCTGCTGCCTCTGAGAGAGTTCCTGAGAAGCTAAGTGGAAACAGGCATTAAACTCATGTTGTTGCAAGTTTTGAGGATGGCAGAATGCTCACTGCACAAAATAAAATGACAAGGTGATTAATGAGTCCTTGTTTAAATAATGCAAAAATATGTGAAAGGTAAGGTATGAAACCACGCTGCCCTGGCTGTGGTCTGATGAGTGGAAATGTTCATCAGGGTAGATGCTTGGGATTTTTTCCAGCATTCACACGGACGTTTACTGCTTTTTTCAATCTCAAAAGACCAACTGATGAACTTTTGAGACTGGATCTTTATTTTTCAAGCCACAGGGCAACCACTGTAAAAGGATAAAAAGGGAAGCAGACAGAGAAGGCTATGTGTTCCCAAACAGAAGCCCTCAGTGGTGAGTGAGAAGGCAAGGAGTTTGGCAGGCTAACCAACTTCGCAGAAGTACAATTTGATCAAGATGAAATCCATTGAAACTTACTAAAATAGACAGTCTCCAGACATTGCCTTTTCCTCCCTGGGTCTGTCTTCACAGGGACAATTAAGTACCCTTTTGCTCAATTAACCTTTGTCGAAAATCACAATAAAACAGATGGCGAGAGGCCCTCTCTGGTGGCACAAGGGGGCAGGACACGGCGCTGCAAGCGAGCCGCAGCCACTTCAGTGCCAAGTTCGATCCCCAGCCAGAGAGGTGACCCATATGAGGAAGCAGACCTCTCCTGTCTCCCCACTGCTCCCCTCAGCAGTATACTTGTCGATCCGCCTATTCTGCTCCCCACTCTGTCCCTAGTGAAGCCTCTCGGCGCCCCTGCACCTCTGTATGCATAAATAAATAGATCTTTAAATAAAAAACAGATGGCGAGAAAGCAAAGAAAAAAATTGGAGGTCGTTTGTATCTTCATCCTGGGCTCTTGATTTCCACTAAAATATATTTCATACATTTCCTGGAAAGGTCTTAGAGTGAGTTCACTTTTATAACTATGTTTTCCAAGGAAAAACTTCACATAAGTATGGAGAAATTACTTTATAAGGCTAAAGTGTATAAACAAAGCATGAAAGTAGAGAGTTCTCCAATTATAAAGGAAGACTATAAAGGCCCCAGGAAATCTTAAATCAAAGCAAAAACATAAAAATATTACAAGAATTCTGAGATAATTATGATACTCATAAAAATGAGTTAAGGTTGGTAAAGGCTTATGGGAACAAAAAGGCAACATATTCCTGCATTATAGCACATTTAGCCTCTGTGCCAGTAGAGTCTCCTTTTTACATTAAAGTACAAGGGTTGATTTCTCACCTCCAGGTCCTTGGCACCACAAAACAAGCAGCATTAATCCCTGTTATCAACAGACTCACTAACTTCATAATCCTGTCACCTTTGCCTTCTATTTCCAGCCCTCAAATGGAAGAGATGTATGAATAAGACAGGAAATGTGTAGGTAAAAGAGAATAGAGGCTATGGAGAAGGACAAAATGGGGAGGGGTGAAGTTTAGGCCGGTGGATTAAACAGGGGAGGACGCATCGAGAATTTTTAAGGTAGCGGAACTACTCTGTATGATGGCTACATGCTGTAACATTTTGATTTATAAAAAATGCATATTTTGCCACTCAGACAATCAAAATATATTTCTCATCCATATTTGGTCATCATTCACATTCTTGACTCACAGCTCCAAGACGCCAGGAATTTCCTTCGTGTTGAAGATGATAAAGGTGTCTTTTTGATGGTTATGAGGTGACTTTTTGGAAGAATTGGGGCCACTTGCCAAGAGAGTCAACCATGTGGAAGAGGGCAGGAACTTCCAGTCCCCTAACCTCTGGGAGGTTGAATCTATCAGCAATGATTTGATCAGTCACGTGTCAGTACTGGAGCCTCTGTAACCCCCCAAAAAGATGGGGTTCAAAGAACTTCAGAGTTGGTGAACGAATGAAGGTGCTGGGAGAGTGGCGGGCCTGAAGAGAGCTTGGGATCCTCCTACACCTTCTCCCCATAGCTTGCCTTGTGCGTCGATTCCACCTGGAAGTCCTTTGCCCTAAACTGTGAATGTAATGAGTGAATGAGTTTCTTCAGTTCTTTGAGCCACTGTAGCAAATTAATAGAACCCAAGGAGAGGTTGTGGGATGCTCCAACCTGTAACTGGTCAGGAGCTCTGGTGACAGCCTGAATTGGCAACCAGCATCTGACGTGGAGAATGGTCTTGGGAGACTGAGCCCTTTACCTACAGAGTGGGACGCTGCCATGAGTAGATAGTGCCCAAATTTCGACACTCTGCTGGTGCTCAAGGACTGCTTGTTGCTGCAGACAAGCCTCCACACTCATTCACAATGGACTTGGGTCCAAGAACCCATTTTCATGCCATTATAGATTTGTCCTACCCCATAAAATGTCCCCCACCAATAGTGAATCCTAATGCAAACTTTGGGTTTGGGGTGATACTAATGTAGCAATGTAGGTACTTCAATAATTGTAGCCCTCTGGTGTGACAGGTTCGCATGTGGGGATGAGAGGCTTGGAAGAAGTCTTCCTCCTGCTCAGTGTTGCTGTGAGCATAAACCTTCTCTTTAAAAAAACTTTTAAAGGGCAGCCCTTCCTGTGGTGCAACGGGTGGGGACACAGCACTGAAAGCTAGCCATAGCCACTTCAGTGCAGTTTCGATCCCCAGCCCCGGAGGTGACCCACATGGCGCAGCAGACCTCTCCTGACCCGCCCGCTGCTCCCCTCAGCAGTGTACTTCGTCGATCTGCCTGTTCTGCTCCGCACTCTGTCTCTGGTGAACCCTCTCACCGTCCCTGCACCTCTGGCCTGTACCCCAGTTCTGTATGCACAAATAAATAAATCTTTTTAAAAAAAAAAACTTTTAAAGGGCAGGTAAGCACTGGAGAGGTAGAGGTAATTCAGTGTGGGAGCAAGTGGATCTGTAAATGAGTGAGAGAGAAAACAGGGTTGAGTAGGTGAATAGCAAGCACAAGAATTAGAGGAATGATATCTGAGTTAGTAAACCACAGAATTCTTCCCCCCTCTCCACCTGCAGTTGGGTCCTTTAAGACATAGCCATTAGACACCTGCTATTATTGGCAACCAACACTGACCATTACTAATTATATTTTCCTATTTGGATGTAGGAAAGTATCACCTCTCATTCTGCAGACAGATGCCATCCCCAGAGCTGAATATTAGGATTACTATGAAACTGATCTATTTGTGGCAGTACGTAGACATCTCATAGTCTACTGCAGTACAGTCACAGGTTGCCTAGTGATGTTGCTGTCAACAACGGTGGCACTTATGATGGCGGTCCCAATCGACTCGACCATAGAGCTTGGACCATCTAGGACCATGTGAGGGCACTCCATGATGTTCACACTACGATGGAATCCCCTAACCATGCATTTCTCAGAACCTATCCCTGCAGTGAAACATGCGGGACTGTCGTTGCCATGAATAAAGAATTTCACCTTCTGAAGTGGCATCTCGATGTGGCAAGAAGAGAGTACAGTCCACTCTGTGGCCTGCGGGGATGGACCGCAGGCACCAACATTCTTGCCTGGGTGGATCTGCTCAGAATTCCCGCTGCCTAAATTCCCTTTCAGCTCTTCTCTGCTTATCTACTTCCCGCCAGGCACTCAATGATCCTATCTCTTCCATTCAACCTTTCCCTTTAATGGTCTGCAAACTTTACATAGTGCACTATGTGCACTGTGTTTGGGAAGGGGGTGAAAAGGGGTTGTGTGTTTTGTAAAAAAAAAAAAAAAAAAAAAAAAAAAAAAAAAAAAACCTGTTTCCTGGTATCTCTGGACAGAGAAGAGATTGTGATATCGCAATTTGGGTGTGAGGCCTAGACACCTGCAGGGACTTCTGATGCAAGGAATCCTCTGACAGCAGATGGAGAAAGCATGATGGGATGCCTTATGACTATGTATCGCTCTGTGCCATGTGGCTGATACGATCAGGTCTGTCTGTCCTGTGTTGCCAAAGATGCCTGGGTGCCAAGAACGAAGTGTTGCAGACAAATTAAGCCTGACAACTAAGCTACAGAGATTCCTTTTTCTGTTCTTTACTTTTTCAGTTTCATTGCAGTACAGCTGACAAGTAAAAACCGTATCTATTTAAGGTGCACAATTTAATGGTTTGCTATATATTGTGTAGTGATCCCCGTGGTGAAGCTAATGAACTCAGGCATTACCTCAGTGGTTCCGATTTCCCGTATTCTTATTCCTTTCTTTAATGCCTTCTGGCATGTAATATCCAGTCACAATGGACAAAGAATATCAATGAGAAGAGCATTCAAAAACTAATTAATAAAAAGATAAAAAGGTTTTTTTTTTTTTTAATGATGAGAGAAGTTTAACAAAAGCCATTGAATTTTGACAGGCTCACGGCAGATGCAGGTCTGGGCTTGATGTCCAAAGTCACCAGAATTGCACTAAGGCCTGAATGGCCTTTCCAAGGGTACAGTCCCTTGGAAACTTATACAGGGAGCCTAGAATGGTCATCAATTTGGAAATTCCAGGAAGTCTCTATCTTCCTCAAGTGCACAGGCTGACAGCTAATTCTACGCATCATTTTGACTAGCGCACAAGGTGCTCAAGTAAACATTATTTCTAGGGGTGTCTGTGAGGACATGCCCAAGTGAGGTGAGGTAGCTTGAGAAAACGGGGCAGCCTTCCGAATGTAAGCGGCCAGCACAGTCTCTTGAAGGCCTAAATAGAACAGAAAGATAGTGGAAAGGCTGCCTGACTGTTCAAGGTGGGACATCAGCCTTCTGCTACCTTCAGGCTGGAACTTACACTACTGGTTCCTCTGGTTCTCAGGTCTTTGCACTCAGACTGAAACACACTCCGCCTGCCTCAGCATTCCAGCTTGCCAGTGACAGATCTCAGGACAAGAGTCAATTCCACACAGCATCACTCTTTTCATATGTCCTATTGGTTATTTCTCTAGAGTAAGCTGACTAAAACACGGGACGAAACTAAAGAGAATGTTTGAATTAGAAATCACTCACTGAATGGATGAAGGTAAGAACAGTTCTGGTCAGAAACAAGGAGTTTTAGGGTCTGTGTATTCAAAAAGCTCCATGGGGAAATAATGAAGAATATAGAGTGCCTGTTTTTATTTAAATATACACACAAATAAGCATATGTACATATATACGTGTGTGTGTGCAACTCTAAGCTCAGGCTCACAAAGATGGATATATATTTATTTATGTCATTGGCATATATTTGCATATATACATATATGCAACATACATAACTACCTTAAAGAAAGTGTAAGATTCAACAACACATTAACTATGGTCTTCTCAGGGGAGTGGAATTACAGGTAGTATTCATTTTTCCTTTATACCTTTTCTGTATTATCTGACTCTTAAACAGTTATTTATATAATCAGTCATGCACTTAGGAAATTTTTTTTTCATAGAGTAATAAGTCATTAGTACTCTTACAGAAGTAAGAACAGAAAAAGACTATAATGAATGACTCTTAGAAGGAAGAAGAGTTAAGGTAAGATCAGATAGTTAAACTTTAGTTCCCAGGTCTCCACCTGAATGGGCTAGAGTGGATTCATAAAATGTATTCAACAATAATTGGGAGGATAATCTGAATGCTCAGAATATATTTTGAATTAAGGCTAAAAAAATTGTCTAAGATATTCACAAATCAAAAGAAATGTCAATTTAAAAACCCTACAACTAACCCAAATTACTTCACATCTATATTTAGTTACAACAATATGTCCAACTGGGTGCAATAATTAGCAATATTCATATCACAAATTTATAGCCCCTTCACTGGCCATCATGGTCTCCCAAAAACTTTCTTTTTCTTTAAGTTGGAGACAATATATAAAAATTTATAGCTGGATGAAGATAGATAGAGGAATAGATAGATACGATATTGATAAACAATTTGTATTACCCAACCAATGAACTTTTAGGAATCTACCTTACAAATTCTTACACACTATAACAATGTCATATATATATAAGATGAAAATAACGCAGACTTGTTTATGATAGCAAATAACTAGGAACAATGCACATAAACTCCAGTAGGAGGTTGGTAATACAAACTGCAATGCACATCCAGAATTTATAGAGTTTACAGAAGGCACATAAGAAGCACAGAAGCTAATGTGCCTTGAATAATACCTACTATATTTTAAATTGGGAGAATCAGCAGAGACAGAAAGAGACCCAAAGCAGTGCAACGGTATGTTTCCTGTCATAGGGAGAAGATCCACAGGTAACATTTCCAGGCATAATTTAACTGCCTTGTTTTTTTTTTTTTTAAAGAAACAATTAGAGCGTTGGCGATCTCACCAGAGAGCTAAAAGATGTGATCAGGAGGAGGGAGGGGGTAATGTTTTTTAACCTCAGAAATACAACAGGAAAAGTAGTAGCAAGATTATCGTCCATGTTGGCTCTGAAGTCCCTCCCTTGGCTACTCATACCAGCTGCTGCTCATGTCATTATTGTGGAGCAAATTCACTGAAGAGCGAAATTTAATTTTAAAACCAAATGTATAGAAATGTTCAAAAGCTGCTTATTCATGCACAAAATGAAAGAAGCACGCAGTGAAAAGCATACTGAAGATAGGATGAAAACTGAAACTACATTTCAGCAGAGATGGCAGATGACACTGAGCTACCGGTAGCACAGGGAAATTTAGAGCATGATGACTTGACCTTTTCATTAGTGAGTGGGCCACGTCCGGAAAAGAGCCATGAAGAAAAACAGACGGTAGATTATGGAGAATGAAATGATTTCTTTTTCAAGCAGGAACTTATTTTGAGTATTGCACATACCCTATTTATAGCTAATATATTTTGACATATCTGTGTTTAAGCCAGAGCCATTTCATTCCTCTCTCTGTGCCAAAAGGCAGTCTTTCCTTTGGGTTCTCCTCAAGAACAAGGTTGATAATGTTTCAGAGGGTAATCATAATGGATTGACTGGTTCTAAATAAAACCACAGTATGCAATCACTTAAAACAGTGCATTAGAGGAACTTGGGAATCCTAAATATGTAGTCAGGCTATATCTAGCTGCTGGATTTTTCCTATATGGCTACATATATATATAGCCAATTTCTCTTTTACCACAATTTACTAAACATTACTCTGAATCTTTGTGCTACTCTGGAATTTTTCAGTATGGTGGGTATAAAACTTGAAGACACCCATTAGAGGGCTACAAATAGAAGAGCTTCGTTGTGATGCTCATTGTGATGCAGCTGACGTTAGACTCTTGCAGTGCAACTTTATCCAATCTTTCATTTGGATCAACTTAATACACCAGTGGTTAACAAGAGAAAAGATTCCATACAGGGAATTAAAAACAAAAAAAACTGTTATTCATCATGTGATCACTCACCACAGTATAATAATTCTTGGTAAGTGGAGCAGTTTCAAATCCTTTGACAGACTTGGGGGAGAGAGGTCTTTCTGTGAAAAAGACATTCAAACTATGTTAATATTAGGCAAATGAAGATGAACATTTTGTAACATAAGTCACTTAACAATAAATATTGCTAAGTGGAAGGATCTATGGAAACGAACACTCATAAACAAGTGAAACTACACCTTAACTAACTATAGACGTTCCAAGTCACATCTTGTCCAGGCCCCTCCATTTCTGGGGAGAACAAAAAGCCAAGATATTAATGCCTCGCTAATTACTGGCAGGGCCAAGGCAAAAATGTTCCTCCACTTTGGGCTTATTTCTTTACCCCAGTCTGCATCTCCATTGAATGTATTCGAAGCAGATATGTAAAGTCGATGCATACTTGTAACTTGCAGCTTACTGTACAGCTACAACATCAATATAAATAACAGCAGCCACGCCTTTTTTAGGACCGTCTACAATGCTAAAAACAGTACTCATCAGAAAATTGGCAGAAAATTCTTCTGTTTCATGATAGCTCTTTCGCGTCATTACAATGTACTCAAAATGGTGCCTTTCTTCTGTAATATTAATTGCATCTATTAAACGCTGACTAAGAGGCAGTCCAGGTCATTCTTTAAAAAAAGAAAATCACTTAGTAGAAAGACTAGACAATGATCATACACCTGTAACAGTGTCATTACAAAGTATCTTTCCTACCCTCCTTTCCCCTTGGCTTCCTTTTGGTTTATATTCCATTTTATCCTTGCTACATTATATGCCACTTTAAAATCCCTATGCAGAACACAAGGGATTATGGTGATGGTTCATGGGTGACATGGTGGTGGGAGATTTTGGGGAACTACACCTAGGGGGAGACATCAAATACTGGACGAAAAGGAATAATAATGTAAAGCAATTTCAAAGTTCAAATAAAAGAATTCAATTAAATCATGTTGCAGCATAGTGAGCATACATAACTGATAATAACATCTCATAAGGCCTTGATTTTTCTCTTTTAAAAATAATATTTTCTCCTTTAAAATCTGCTACATTCTCACCCTAAAAATGTCAAATATAGAAGAGAAAATAAAAACCAACAATTAACCCATCACCCACAGCTAACCATTTTCTATGCATTTTAAAGTACCTCCCATTTCCTTTGAACAGATGTGCTTCTGAACAGACACAGAGGGATTTTTCTTACGTGACCTCCAGCTTTGTAATTCTCCAATTACATTATTTCATGAATATTTCATTTTACCTTGATTTAAAAAAAGCTCTTCTGTTTATTTAACACCACCTTTTTTGTTTTATTTGATCTTCACAACAACGCTGTTGAGCAGAGCTGAGGAAGAAGCCGCTAAGACTTAAGGAGGTAAGTGGAGGCTTATGGGTATGCATTAAGATGGCCAGGGCCAGGATGGAAGCCTGTGCTCCTCACCAACATGCTGTCCAGAGTGAGGCTCCTGAGGGGCTCTGTCCATGGCGTGGGCAGTGGCCTCGTGGAGCCAGAGGGGCCACCCGTTTGAGCTGGGGTGGTCAGAGAAGACCTCGCTGGGCAGTGGTAGTTGATCTGGCCCTGGAGGGAGGCCAGTGTTCAAACAAGCAGAGAAGACAGCAAAGAAATCTGCTGGCGGGAAAGGTTCCAGAGGCACAGAAAAAGAAATGGCACCTCTCAAGGCAGGACTCTGCTGTAACCGTGAGTTGCCCAGTTAGGCCAAGTTGGGAAGAGTAGAAATGCTGGCAAAAGGCGGCAGTGAGGGTCAGTTGTCCCTGCCCAGGGATTAGATGTGGGGTGGGGCCAGGCGGTGGAAATTTTATGCTATTTCAAGATCTGTCTGGACTGACCTGGTTACCCAGTAGCTGTGCAGTGCCTAACCAGATGAGTGAGCAAGGCAGAGCCACCCAGCCAGTATGTGGGGATATTAGTGGCAGAGTCAGGACTTAAACTCAGGAGTTGCATTACCAAGCCTGATGTGCTTTCCAGTACACCATGGGGCGAGGCCAATTCAACATTGACATGTGGGGTTACTGTCCCCAGAAGGGCCAGATAGGCTCTTCTCAATGTGTCTAGAGGAGGCTTCTTGCAATAGGTGTCACCTAGGTGTGATGGTGTGAGCCCAGGGAAGTCTGTTGTCCTTCCTTAAAGAATGCAGATTATTTCATGTAAAGAGCAGTGAAGACCCCAATGACTGTTTGTTCCCTTTTATAATATAGAAGAATACAGATAGAGGGTATCGCCCACATATAGGTTTCTCTATCTGAGAAGATAATCCCCTCCTTGTCTGTTGTATGAAGTCTCTCTGACTTCTTTCTCCTTGGTGCTCCAGATTCCTAAAATCAAGACAAATACCTCTGCTTTGCCCCATTATTCTTTAGAATTTATACCCATATAAAATTTCCACGTGTATATTATTAAGTGAATTTTTTCTCCTTTGCTAACACATATGATGCTATTTTGATTGCTTACTCAGCCCAAGCAGTACCTGGAGCGGTGGGGGATTTTCCCCTGTGCCCCCACAACAGCTACCAAATACTTCAATTTTTTTTTTAATCAGACATGTTTTCTACAAAGGTCCTTACAACTCACAGTTGTTTCGTGCAATTATACCATAAAAGAGTCTGCATAAAAATGAAACCAGAGAGAGATACCAGCAAGACATGGTCACCTTTCGAAAGCAAGGCCAAAAGGAAGGGTATACAGCGAAGGAGAATCAGCCAAGGTACAGAAGAGGAAAGGAAAGGCCGCAGGAATGGGGGTGGTAACTGAAACCAAATGTTAGTTATGTAGAATAAGACAGAGAAACATGAACTGAAAAGAAAGAAGTTGCTATCTTGAGAATCCTCAGTAGCTGGACATGATCCAAAAAGACCTGCCGCTTTAATTAGATCAATAAAAGTGTCAGTCGCCCATATATGGAATACAGAGAAACAAAATAAAAGGACTGATAAAAATCAACCCATTACAAACTCTAGAAAAATGACTGCAGAATTGATGCTACTGGTGGGGGCCAAGGATTATGAGTGCTTTGCTGGTGGGTGGGGTGTGGCTGGTAGGTGATTTCCCAGAGAAATCGGACAGCACTCAGAGAGGTGGGGAGACAGATTTATTTGTCACACCAGCAGGCTCAGAGGGATCAGTCCCTAAAGGCTGAGCCCCGAATCACAGGAATGGAGAGGTTTATACAGGTTTATGAGGAACCTTGTCACCCCACCCATCACAGCATAAGCATTTTTATTGTTTGGGGAGAGGATCAAGGTAGCCAGGGCTACTACTGTGGGCGAGCAGTATACTGCAAGAATTTTCTGTTCCAGCAAAATCCAAGCAACAGACTCCCTCAAGCAGCAGGCCTGGGAACATGGCAGAACCTAAGCAGACCTGGGAAACTTTCTGCTTTCAAGCTCTGAGGAGCTATGAACTTGTTCTTACAACATATACAGTGTTATAACCCAGTGTTACCTCAGCCAAATAAATGATAGATAAATTAAAAAGAATTGTCAAACTTCAAGCAAGACTGACAGAGTGAAAAAAGAGGGAAGACACAGATTACCAGCATCAGGCGTGAAATGGGCTATCACTCTAGACCCTGGAGATATTAAAAAGATAATAAAGGAATAAATTTGAACAACCCTACGCACTTAAGTTTGATAATTAGATGTGAAAGAAACCAATTCCCCAGAAAACAAAAACTATTACAACTCAGCCAATATGAAGTAGTCCATTTATATAATCTTATAATTACTAAGAAATTACATTTGTAAACTTAAAACTCTGGAAAGAGAAATCTTCTAGCCCATGTTGTTTAGCTGGAGGATGCTATCAAATATTTAAAGACACATCACCCATTCATCACACTGTTATAGGAAACATAAGAGGAAGGATCACTTTTCAATGCATTTGATAAAGTCACTATGATATTGACACCCAAAACAGAAAGACAGTACAAAGAAAGAAAATTGCAGACCAATACCCTTCATGATTACACATGCAAAAATCTTTTACAAAATATTAGCAAGCAGAACTCAGAAACAGTGTAAAAGAATTGTATACTCTGGAAAAGATCATGCTTAGTGAGATAAGCCAGAAAGAGAAAGAAAAATACCGGATGGTTTCACTCATAGCAGGAGTATAATGGACCAGGCGAGAAAATAACAAAAATAATGAACAACCATAGACCAGAGACATTCTGTGGGGGTGGAGTGGGGAATGGGATCAAAAATGGGGGGTGGGGGGAGGGAAATGCACGGGATTATGGTGGTGGCACAGGGGTGATTTGGTGATGGGAAACCCGCGGGGATTAGAATCGAGATGGAAAAAAAAATGTGCAAAATGATGTAAAAATAAACTTTGTAATAAATAAAATTAAAAAATTAAAAAAATAAAAAAGGAAATGTTAAAAAAAAAAAAGAATTGTATACTAAGGAGTTCATTCTGTAACAGGGTGGTCCCCAGGAAAAGGGGAAGTTCTCAGGTTCCCTGCCCCACCCAGAGATAGGGTGGAGCTGAGCAGAGAAAAGGAGAGAAAAGAAGGAATCTGAAGAAGGAGGAAGCAGGATGGAGAGTCAGGAGCCCTGAGGAAGCCACAGGGAGGAAAGGGAGGCTTGTGATGGAGAAACCGCGCTTGTTTCCTGGCCCTGGACTGGTTGAGCCAGATGTGGGTAAGAGACCCGTGGGGAGGTTGATTATGGCCGTGTTTATCTTGATTTTGATTTTGCTCTTTTCCTCCCAGATTTGTCTGGTCATTTCTGACCCTGTTCTATGGGTCCCGGCCAGAAGGTGCTTTAGTCTAGTGGCAGCTTTCAGGCCTTGCTTTGGGCCAATCCCTTTTGGGTGGACTTTTGCCTACAAGGGGATGGGTCACTTCAGGTGTTTGATTTAGAAGTTCTATTCTTTGTCTTCTGTATTATATACTCACTGTATTAAAGCTCCTTTGCATTAAAGTCTTATCTGTTTTGCCTTGATGCGGCGGATGGCAGAACCTATTTAGAGGAGGCAGGTTTGGGGGTTCACAGGTGCCCCTCTCTCTGCCTTGTAACAATTCCAAGAATGCAAGGTGAGACAACTATTCAAAGATCATCCATTAACCTATGCTATTCAGTGTCTAAAAAAATCATCTGGTAATAGTGATTAGTGCAGAACAAGCTCTTGTTAAACTCAGCACCCATTTAAGAAACAAACAAATTCCCAATAAAAATAAAAATACACAGACTTTATCACAACAACAACAAAAATCTTCAGAAAACCTATAGCTAACATCATATTCAATGGTGGATGCTTCCCCACTAAGAGTAGAAACAACCAGAAGCAGAGACATCTGCTCTCAACATCCTTATTCAGTCCAGCAATGGAAGTTCTGGCTCTCCCTGCAGGCGGGGTCCAAGGTGGGAGGGTAGCACGAAAAGTACAAGGAGATGCTTTGGACAGAAAAATTTGGCAAGTCTAAGAAAAATGTAACCCTTGCAAATGACTGGTTTCATGGACAAAATGCACTGGGAGGAAAACAAAGAGAAAAAAAAACACCAGCACGAAAGCCTCAGGGACAGTTATGGCCCCTGGTTCCCTTTACTGCCCACACCCATGCTTGGCACTGCTGACTCCACCATGCACACTCTGAAATCCACATTCAGCAACACTGAGACAAAGAATAAATATGGAAAAGTTCTGTTTCTGGGGGTGGTTCAAAGTGACCTGACCTCAGTAACATGAAGATGTGAGCTGTTTAGGTAGCGTTTCTAGGCAATGAAAAAGTTGGTCAACTCAACTCATTCAGTGGGAAAAATAACTGTCAGGGTAGCAGAGAGCTCAGCTGGGTTCTCTGACACAATGTAACTCCACGGTAGTGTCACCCACATAAAAGCATAAGAAACATTCCAGATCCTGGTGGAAAGAATCCTTTGCAATTAACTCTTGACTCCCCACCCGCCCGTTGCTGATAAATAGATTCCTTTGGTCTGCTGGTGGTGACAAGACCAAAAAATCCAGTGGGAACCAGTTTCCCTGGACAAGAAACATCTATAATCTCTTGATACACCCAAAGGATTAAAACAGGAAATCTAAATATAAAGGCCAATCCTAGTTTTGGTTTATAACGAGTAGGAAGAGTCATTTCTTAATCTGTCCTAATACAAATCTAATTAGCCATCTACCTAATCCCTATCTAATAATTTGCTATCTATATTTACCCAGTAATGAGTTTTAGAAGAAGGATTTAATGATCTCTTAGCTGAATCCGTTGCAAAAAAACAGGATTTTCTTAAAACACCTGCTCTGATCTCACCTGCTTCAAGTTTTGTCAGGGAAAATTTAAAGCAAATCCCTAACATTTTTTTGGTAACAAAGATGAAAATTAAAAGCGATACCAATACTGATGTATTGGTAGAAATCATTTCAATGTATAAATGACATCTTAAATTACAGATTAGCACTGATTTTATCTCTGAAATTTAACAATGTCCCTTATTTCTTTAACATTTATCTTTCATCATCATTTATGGATATTACTAACCCTGGGAACTGAGACTCACGGTCATAAACCAAAAGTTGATTTAAAAAGAAAACAGATTCAAATACCTGGAATATGCCACATACATGGTTACCATTGACTTTTGGGAAAAGGACTGGAAATTGTATAAGTGACAAATTTTCTTATTTGTAATATATCTGACTTAAGTGAAATAAGGAGCAATGGCTGTATCTTCTGTACCTTATATAATGACTAAGTTATTCACATGTGTGTCTTTCATGAAGTGAGATTTCTTTAAAAGAAAATAAATAAGCCCCCCCCCACCCACCCACCCAAATAGGGTATGTTTTTTTCATATAGCAAGAAACCCAGAGGTCAGCAAGCAGGACTGGTAATACTGACTTCACAATGTCAGCAATGCCCAGTCTGTGAGGAGAAGATTTTACCATCTAGGTCACAGAAGCCTACTGTCCCGCAGCTTCATGCTGAAAGGAAACGTGTGTGCACATACGTGTGTTTTATAATCAAACATTCTATTTCTTAACTTTCTATTGTTTCAGATCGGTGGTTTACCTGTCGTCTGACATCTGTCTCATCCCAGGAGAGGGAAGAAGCGTTCCCCAGGGCTTCATCCATAATTATCTCGAGACAAAATCTACAGCGGAATTTGGAATGTAAAATGCCACCCGGAAGGGCAAACTAGCAGAGCACAGAGGGAAGAAGGTGGTGCGCGGCTGACCGCCTTGCTCGGTTGACCGCTTTGCTTGGCTTGAAGATGTTATCAAAGGGTGTACAGTAGCAACCCCAGGCCACTGTGCACGGATTTGTCAGGATTAACTGTGTGTGACCTCAGTGTTACACGTGCACTCGCGTTGGTAGCTGGAGATCAGAGGTTTCATGATGGTGGGGGTTTAAAACTCTCAAAGGAAGGTGTCATTTCTAAGGCATATCCATTTCGTTTGTAAACCTTTTGTTTTTTAATTCCTTGAAAGTAAACCTTCTTTCCTAGGCTTGCACAACAATACAGACTTCGTGGAAGGGCATTGAAAAAAATCCACAAATACTTTCTAGACCAAACAGAAAACAGTGCAGCTGTTTCAGTGGAATCAGTAACGCCCCTAGGCAGCATTCTAGATAAGTTCTGGCCTACTCACTACTCTGTAGAAGCAGCAGGAGTTAAGGCAGGCAAGAATTCAAGTTAACAAAGGCTAACAGCTACTTTCCCAACTGTCCCCTGAGCTCATTTTGCTCAGCTCTGTCACAGATCCTTCTACTTTTGTTCTTCCTGATCAATCACAACGGCTTAGATGACCTCCCCTATCTTTTGGGCCCAGCCACAGCTTAGGTATCTTTGAGGGTTCAGTTCAGTTCCACCTGCTCCTCAGAGCCTCTCCTGACCTCTCAGTTTGCAGCACGTTCTCTGTCCACTGATGGTCTGCCCTGCGCTCTCTGCTCCACCACACCACCTCATACCGTCAGTTGTGGGTTTTACCTTCACCTCATCTCTCCCACTCCGCCCTAGCAATCTTCAGAACTATAACTTGCTGACCTCTCCACTCAGCATGTCCAAAACAACTCATCTACTTCAGTACCAATCACCCTCTGCCCCAAGCACACACAGAAAGCTTCCTGCTATCTTCTCGATCAACAAAGTTAAACGCTACTTATCAAACGTTCCCTATGTCTAAAGTACCTCTTTAGCACTATGGTCACAGAAAGGTAAGCAACCATGACGAAGCCCCTTGACCTCCCTGCCAGGAGACGTTCGGTGCCCTGCTTGTACCCACACACTCATAGCACCCTGTATTTAGCGTGACCTCTAAACTTACATATCATATTTCAGTGGCATCTCCGCCTCACTAGACTGTGAGCATCAACAGGACAGAAGTGATGCCTCTCTTCCTTGCCAGCGCCCAGGACAGAGCCTCATATCTTGCTCATGGCAGAGCGACCTTTGCTGGCTGGTTAGGTGATGAGACCATCTGCCCTCAGGAGCTCGCCGTCAAGCTGGACCCCTAGACTTCAAGTTACCCCCCATTCTTTCATAACTAATCATCAGCACATTTTCTGGGCTCTGTGTTCACATTATGCCCTTCTCCATCCACTTTCTCTTCCCCTCCATGATCACCAAGTACCCCGCCCCGCACACACCACGTGGATTCTCTTCAATCTGGACAGTCTGCTAGTTTCCCCACATCCCCATGGCTATCGCCACCACTTCCCTGCAATCCAGCTCCCACACAACCACTACAAAGACCTTTCTAAACCACGCACTCTCCCCTGCTTAAGACGTTTCCATTGACACTCTCCTGAATGTAGCCCCAGCTCAAGGCCCTACTCTCTCCCACTCACCTGAGTCTCAACCCAAACCATCCAATCATCCACACCATGCTCTCCTCCTTCCATAAACTCCCCTGAACCTTTCTACCAGTTAGAAGCATTTCTTCCTTTAAGACCCAGTCCAAGTGCCCCTACCCCGCCCTAGGCTAAAGTCATAGAATTTTCTCTTCACTCCTCCAAAGCACCATGACTACAGCTTTGTCCGTATTACTTTTCCCTGTCCTGTCCCTTGGTTGTGTGTGCACCTTGGCTGTCCTGACTCGAGCCTGTAAGGTCCTCCAGGGCAGAGTTCAAGGGTGAGGAAGGGTTATTTTAACCGACACTGTCATCTTTACTGATATTGTAATGACCCTGATTACGCATTGGGATGATTACATATTGTAATGATCCCAAGGTGGGGGCATTTGTGATAGGGGGTGAAAGTAATCCATTGAAAAGCAACCACTGTTTACAAAGAAAGTGGTACAGATACCTGTGAAAGGCAAAGCCAGATAAAACCAACTGAGACACCCCCCACCTAGATTAAAACTAGCAGGCAAAAAACAAAATAAAACTAGCAGGCAGTGTCCTCCTTGGTGGTACAGCCGGTTGGCACTGCACTGCTAAGCTAAGCCAAGCTGTGGTCACTTCAGTGTGAGTTCAGTTCCTAGCCCGGAGGGGACCCACATGGCACAGCAGACCTCTCCTGTCTTGCCCACTGCTCCCCCTCAGTGTACTTCATTGATCTGCCTGTTCTGCTCCCCACTCTGTCTCCGGTGAAGCCTCTCACTGCCCCTGAGCCTCTGGCCTGTACCCCAGTTCTGTATGCATAGATATTTAAAATATTAAAATAAAACAAAACAAAAACGGGCAGGTGTGAGCTGTAAGTCCAGGCCACACCAAGAGACTAAGTCCTGGAGAGGCTTGTAGGGTAGTGGGACAAACTTGGCCTTTACTTCTCATTGAGATCGGGAGGTATTACTCAAAATTACATTTTGAAAAATCACTCTGGTGACTGAGTTCAAGGTCAATTACAGGAACGACAAGGACAGAGCAGGACAGCGCTGGGTCGGCTTCTGCGGTGGGCTGGCAGACATGCCATTCCAGCCCCTTCTTGCCCCAGGCTCTTCCTGACCAGCCGGCTTCCTCTCCTTGACCACTGAGCGAAATGCTTTTAAAGTGTTACCACTATGCTCAGATCAGAGCTGAGTTTGCTATTTGAGTGCTTAACTGAGTTCTAAAGCAAAGATAGTGCAACCATGCATCACTGAACAATGAGGACCCGTTCTGAGGAACGCATGTTTGGGGAGTTTCGTCATTGTGAGAGTGTCATAGAGTGTGATGGCACAAACCTAGATGGCCTGGCTGACTATATGCCTAGGCTCTGCGGTAGCGCTTACTGGGACTCCCCACCCCCACCCCATGAGCAGCCCCCTTGATGGAAATTTCAGGAAGCAAATCATGACTGGATAGGAGAAGCTGGAAAGAAGGGGCCAGGAGACCAGGTCAAACAGCCTGGGACAAACTCGCCAGGGAGTAGCCAGGCTGGGTTACAAGGCATTTCAGTGAAGGACACTATCCTAAGACTTGTTCCCTGTCCACTTCCCTGTCCCTTCAGAAATGCTTGTGATTCCAGGGTAAGCCAGTGGGTCCTGATCCTTTCCGTTTTGCAGCTGAAGACATTCAATCAGGGAACAATGTTGGAGTAAATCTGGAAACCTATTTAGAGAGTTTCACAATCAGATTGTAATGACTGAAAGAATTAGGAAGAGGTAAAAATCAGCTGTGAAAATCGTTAAAATAAAGGAAATTCCAGGCGAGGCTTGTAAAAATGCTTCAGGGCTTAATCGCAACTTCTAGGCTTCCAGAATGAAAAGCATGCCTACATCATTCTAAATTACCAGGAAACACTTACTCTATTGGAGATGTCCCCCAGCCCAATACACAACACAGAAAAGTGTGCAAACTACAGTTTATCTTAAATGTTTTCGTGAAGAACTCCTAATAGTGGTTATCCAGTGGAGGAGGCAAAGGCGAGAGGAATCTCTATCATCTTCACTATTTCTGTCATGTTTTATATATGGAGGCCTATAATTTTATTAATAGTATTAAATCAGATGCATTAAACAGCAACTAAGATTTCTACAGAAGAAAGAATGCACTGAGGAACGAACCACTCGAAACAGCTCTTGGGCAGTTTAAAAAACTTTTTTGATTATAATGTAAATAAATGAATACCATTTTATCTGTAATGTGACATTTTTATATTATCAACAGTTTTTCTGAAACTGAAACTGAAAAGATCATATGATCCAGTATTTTTCTTCTGGGTATTTACCTGAAGAATATAAAAACACTAATATTATAAGATGTATACATTCCTACATTCATAGCACCGTGATTCATAGCAGCTAAGGACTCTCTAAAGGCATACAGATGAATGGATAAAGAAATTCTGTATGTGGGCCCTCCCTGGTGGTACAGTGGGTTAGGACGCAGCACTGCAAGCTAGCCGCAGCCTCTTCAGTGCAAGTTTGATTCTCAGCCCCGGAGGTGACCCACATGGCACAGCAGAATTCTACTGACAGGCCCGCTGCCCCCCTCAGCAGTGTACTTCATCGATCTGCCTGTTCTGCTCCCCGCTCTGTCTCTGGTGAAGCCTCCCACCGCCCCTGCACCTCTGGCTTGTACCCCAGTTCTGTATGAATAAATAAATAAATCTTGTAAAAATTTTTTAAAAAAGGAAATACTATATGCTCAATGGATACTACTCAGCTATTCAAAAAAAATGAAATTGTGCCGTTAGCAACTATATAGATGGAGCTCGGGGAGGCGGGGCTAAGTGAAGTAAGTCAGAAAGTGAAAGACAGACACAGGATGGTTTCTCATTTGTGGACTATAAATAACCAAAGGAAACAAACTGTAAAACACAACAAAAATAACCCTTAGACAACGTGAAAAATATGGTGGTTAGCAGCCGGTAGAAGATGGGGTGGGGGGCTAGAGCGAGGTAAACATGGTGGTGAGCAAAGGAAGCATGTGGGATCGTCCAGGGTGTGGAGAAGGTTTTGTAAAGGAATGGTAAGTCACTAAACTCTCATTTGAAAAAAGGTTTCTTCTTCTTTTGGTAATATAAGCAGGGCCTACTTTATTTTAATAAGAAAAGACAAGTAAGTTACCTAAGAAAGCTCTTAAAAGTGTATTGAAGCATGATTAGATTTCATTCTCTGGATATTATTAGGGAAAAGGACAAGCAATTTGTAGTATACAATGAGTTCAGGGCAATCTTATTTAGAATTGGAGCGGCCAGACTGCTATGATTGTTATTTCACGTACACATCTCTGAGACATTTAGTCTTAGGCTGCTTAAAGAGTTAGAGCTAAAAAAAGGAAGTTAGCACATAGCCTCTCTTATTATTGTATTTTGCACAGGGATTCTTAGAGTAGCAGGAAGTAGTTTGTACTCTATCACATGGGCTAGATTTAACAGGCAGAAGGGGGCATGGTGAAGGTGGAACAGTTGTCTGAGCTTTGAATTCCTTTGCTTTTTTAGTTTTTGGCTGTCTTGATGTAATCTAAATACAACTTCATTTCAAAATATCTAATCACAGACTTTTCCCAGTTCTGTTCTAGTCTTATTTTTGACATACACATACAAGTATAAACAGTTTCTGTTAACCGGTTAAAATAATAAGATCTTCAGTAAGAATACCAAGAAAACACAAGAGACACACTCAAAAAGACTGAAAAGATTGACTTACCACTGGATTTAATTTCTCGGACATAATTACTAGGGAACCAGCCTGTTCTCCCATTTAATGTGCCTTCCCACCAGCCTCCTTCTTCCACTCTAGTGACATAAATGATGTCCCCTTTACAGACTGACAGTTCATCTTCATTATTCTGCTTAAAGTTGAATCTTGCCTTTACTACCAACTGGTGACTCCCATTTTCCGTCATCTCCTAGAGAAAGAAAAGCCACACGACATGAAGCATTCTTATGAACGAGGCAGGGCAGACATTATATGAATTTAGCAACTAAAGCAGGGTGACCGAGGATAAAACTCCAGTTTCATTTCAGCAGTAACTTCCTAAGTTAAGAGTAGGCTTGGTCTGAATGGGTCTGGGGGTAAGGGGACTTGTGACAGTATATGTTTTAGAGGGGATCATAACCTTTGTAACCCCTCTCACCTCAACACCTAAAAATAACTAAATTGTGTGAGCCAGGAAGTAAAATAGTGATAAACTATTCCACCCAGTCTCTACACAATACACAACATAATCTGACATAATTAATGATCAAGATTAGGTACTATCCTGCTCTCGTAAAAACTGCTTCCCACCTCCCAATTACTAAAAATATTTTAATCTGGCTAAGATTTAGTCATAGGCAAAGATCGAATATCCCCAGATACCTATGTCGACTCTTCTGAATCTGTCACAGGCCCTTTGAGAAGGTGAAGAATACAACGATCATTCCGCAAAATGCAGGCCCTATAGGTTCACGCACAGGGAAGTGTATATCCCATTGGAGAGGATCCACGGGTTGTGGAATCACTCCACTCATCAGCTTCTCAAAGGGACCTGGGATCTCAAAAGGCTAACTAAGTGTTTTGGAAATAAGTTAAGTGCTTTGGAAGTATATATTACTTGCCTCAAGGTGGCTTGAGGCAAGCGGGTGGCTTTTGATAAGAAATAGGGGTCTTCAAAGAGCAGAAGATGCAGCACTTCCTCCCAGATAAAGGCTCTACTTAGGTCCAAATGCAACGGTAAGTGGACACTCCCAGCACAGGGGCTCATCACAGGCTCAAGGGGAATAAAAAGGAAAAACTTAAGATGGCAGGCACAGTGACAGCAACTGAGGCAACTTGATTACCAACTGTGTACCAGGCCATATTTTCACCTCTACTAAAGCAGAGGTAGAGAAGACGACAGCCAACAGCAGCTGGAAGTAGTTGTGGTGACTGCCATTGCGCCACACTGACAGCCAGGGACCCAACTTCAGGGATTCCACCCGAGAGTAACTGTGTGCTACTTGCTTGGGGTTTGTCCCAAGGGGCCCGCCAGAATCGCCAGTAGTTTTAAAATGAGTTATCCCGGTGATGCCCCCAAATAGAAGGACCTCCTCACATATGGCGATGCAACCCAGATCTCAATCCCACCTTAGGATTTTAAAGCAGGCCGGGGGAGTTGGGTTTTATACTTACCACTGCCTTTGACTGCCTCTGCAGCTTGGGAACTGAGCTAGAAACGGCTCCCTGTGGGTTTGTCTGCGAACTATTAGCAGTGCTAAGAGAAGAAGAGCGTCCACATGGTCTCTCTGAGAGCTGATCTGTGAAAAGAGGAAAAGGCACAGTAAAGGGAGCCAACCACTTGTGTCAGAAAAATATCTACAGGGGAACACAGCTCTTCCTGGGGCTTGATCCGCGGCACGGTGTCTCCGATTTGACCTGTTACCATGACGGACCTGTCAAGTAGAGCTCACCGCTCCCACCCCCCTCACTGCTGGCCAACTCACTGGCCATTGCTGTCCAGTAGAATGAAAAACAGCGACAGAACCACATTTTCTCTCAACCCATGTCCCTACAACTCTTCCCTCCTGAACCAGTTGCAACAGTACGCCCTGTTAGCCAAGGCAGAACTATATTGGGTACCAAACAGCTGTTTGTGGCTCTTATTACTTTGAAATATTTCAAATTTCTCTGTTTGTTTTTTAGGACACAACTGAGTGGTTCTTTTCTTACTCACACGTAACAATATGTATTGCCTAGAGAATAAAATGTCCTGGGACCCAGGGGTGGGAGGGTGAAGCGATGAGATGCCGCAGCAAGTGAGTGTGTCTGCAATCTCAAAACTTGAATACTTTTTTTTTAAAGAACTCAAGTTCCAGAACCTTTTCTTTAAAACCTGGTGAAATTTCATCAGACCCGCACCGAACGGGAAGTTTTCAGTATGCCGAGAGTATAAGAAAGAGAGGATCTGGCTTCCTGACAAATTCAAATGAGGCTTCCTTTCCTCTCCATGTATTTTTAAAAGATATAAACTGCAAAAGTCTAAAGTCCAAACATTCCCTAGGCGACGAGCTCTGTATCCAAGTAATTTCCTTGATGCTGTGGGTTTTAACTTTCACCTCCATGTATTTTATAAATATCTGTGGCAAGGGAAGAGACTGTAAAACTTGCTAGGAGAGCTTGGCAAGGGAACGTATAATTTGTATGGCATAATGTTAGAATTATACGATCCTCCCTACCCAGAGCTGGATAGTTGTCATGTGTGTTAAATATAGTCCCTTGAATTAGCTGTGCTTTCTGCTATATGCCTGGCGATAGCTCAAAAGCATTTTTTCCAAATAGCAAAAGAACAACTATGGAGAAGTATTTTTACATTTATTGCTATTATATACAGCTCTTTTGACTAAAACTATAATTACTTGATAGCTTCCTAGATGCTCCATCCTAGTTGAGAATGGATCATATTGTTTGCTCTTGTTCTTGAATCATTTTATAGGATAAGCTGAGTCTTTCTAAATAAATGGTCATTTTCTCAAGGCCAGTGACCATCCTGTGAACTGCCTCTACAGCAGCTGGCAGTGCTGGGGAGCCTGTGGCCTCCCAACCGCCTGAGCAGCTATCCCAGCCCCATGTTTGGCCATTGGAGCTCAGGAGTCTGTCAGATGTGGGTCTGAGTCCCAGCTCTGCCACTAAGCTTCCAGTTAGGCATCTGTAGGCCTGATGTCCTCCCCTGTCAGATGGATCCAAGAAGAATACTTACCCCGGAGTGGTTTCAAAGATTGGGTGAGGACCCTCCCCGGTGGCACAACAGCTTAAAGTGCAGCACTATGAATGTGTCCACAGCCACTGCAGAATGTGTTTGATCCCCAGCCAGGGAGCTGACCCACATGGTGCAGCAGACCTCTCCTGCTCACCCACCACCCCCCTCAGTAGTGTATTTCAATGGATCTGCCTGTTCTGCTGCCCACTCTGTCTCTGGTGAATCCTCTCACCCCCCTGCCCCTCTGGCCTTCACCCCAGTTCTTGTATGCGTAAAGAAATAAATCTTACAAGAAAGAAAAAAAAACAAGACTGGGTGAGATCATCACCAATGGCTCTTATGGCAGGTTAGACCCATGAGAAAGGCTGAAAGCACTTTGCCTACGGTTTTCCCCACCCAGCTCTGTGCGACACACCGCTCACACGGCAGTGAAATCATACTCTAAGCTTATCATCATTTTCTTGCTTGTACTAGGATGTAGACAGGCTTAGTACCTCCAATGTGGTGGGCATTGAACATTTAGATAAAAGCTACTCTTTTCAATCACTAGGAGATTTAAGTAACATTTCCAGCTCAGGGGTACTGAGGGGTTTCCTTACATAGACAAAAATATACACAAAAGTATGAGAAAAATATGTCTGGGGGAAAGGGAAGTAGTGACTATATTTTGTAAACTATGAAAAAGGGAACTGGCCTTTTCCTTTTTATTTTGTGTCTTGTTATACTGAGCTACTTTGAATGAAATACTCCCTTGGTTCTTATCGTTCAATTAAGGGCATTAGAATAATATCTGTGGTAAGTATGTTTAAATCTTAAACCATGAAAAGTTAAGGCATGTAGAAAGGAAACCCTTTGGGGGCTAATGCAGGGGAGGGAGAAACGTGCACCAGTAGAATAGTCCTGGCCATAGTGGGTTCCCAGGGTAATCAGAAACATATGCACTCAGACCTGTGGCCCCCCAACTCATAAATCTCAAGCCCTGCTTACCTTCTGTCGCTTTGTTGACAGCTAAAAGAGTGCTCAGAACCTTGGAGAAATTGACTCCTGAGTAGAGGTCATCAGGATCAAATACCTATGAGAAAGGAAAATTGAAGGTGTGAGATACTGTCAAGTATTCAACTTAACAAGCCAAGCAAGCGAACGGCCACTTCCTCCAGCTCTCAGGAGGAAAAAAAGTGCGAAAGCCAAGACCCAAACCTCTGTATACCTTTGGGAGAAATGAAAGCAGCAGATGAGGCGCCCAGTGACAAGTGGCGGGCCACTGTGCGTCAGAGCACCGCAGTAATGGGAAATGAGAGGCTCGCTGAGAAGGCAGGGCCCACCGGGAAACGCCCCAAACGCGCTCAGACCCATTCTCCAGCCATGAACATAACAGCACTCTCAGCCCAGCCCAGGAAGCTCGCTTTGTGGCTTCACCCGAGGCCTGCAGAATGCCCTGAACTGTCCGAGGGGGTGGAGCCTTTCACTGGTCTTGTATACAGTTAACTCACTGCACTCAGTAGGACCACAGGCAGCAGGGCGACGCCTCCTCTGCCAACTGCTTGGAGTCCCAGCTCCATGCCAGGCCTGCCTTTTGCTCCCAGCCTCATTCCTGGCTCCTGTGGCTTGACCTGGCCCCTCTCACCTCATCTTCATGGAATTGAAGCTTTGCCTGCCTGAGTCTGTGGTTCTTTCCGGCCTGAAGTGACTCTTCCACGTATACCCTCCTGCCTTCATGCTGCTGCTCAATTCTCAGCCACGAAGCATGAAATAAGTCCAAAAATTCACTTTGCCAGTGCATATTGTATATTGCATAATAGTGCATATTGTTCTGATATGCTGCTGGTCTCTGCAGGAACCAGCCAGTTACTACTTTAAATGTAACTCAATGGCTAGTTTTAAAATATTCAGTGTATTTGAATGTGTTGAGACTTCATGTTTCGTCTTTGTACATTTGAAAATCCAGAAGGATTCTCAAACACAAGTGCCATTCTCTTAATCTGAAGGCCAAAAATGTAAATAAACTTATTCAGAGGTAAGCAGACACCCACCTTCAAGGCAGAAATGCCCCTTCTAAAAACATCTCGTTCCAGGATGCTAGAAGTTTGCATCTTTCCCCCCCAAATGTGCAGAGGGCAATAAAATGTATTTTTTCATGTAGGACTAATCATGGGCCTAAGATAGTGAAGGGCCTTCCTATCAGGCCGCCATTTGTTCCATTGCTAATCAGCAAGTCTTCTGGGCGCCATATCAAGACACATTTTTATCTTCTTTGTGTACATGTTCTTGAAGAATTAAAATCTGCCTCCAAAATGAACGTAGAAATGTCTTTTTTTTTTAATTGGGAGGGGCAATACAAATAGCACATGCAAACGTGACCCTCCACAGCCTGCTAGTTCTGCAATTCACAACTCTACATTCATTTAACCAAGGAATCTTTTGCACTCAGACTTAAAATGGCTGAAAAGCCTAACCACATATAAACCAGAGACACACAATATGCTTTTGGTACACTAGAGTTCAATGAAACATTGGGATCCAAATATGTTTCTGAATATTACAATATTAAATTCAAATTTTTCCAGGAATAAATGGACAGGTGTTCTGTTCTACTTTGCCAAAGCCTGGGTGAACCAGATGTAACAGATCTTGGAGAATATCCAGAGTTATTGACTCCCCCTTAGAACTCATTACTGGAAATGTACAAAGGACATGTATGCCAAAATGGTTGCAAGATGCTCGATTTTAGCATGTGACTACTAATGGGAGTGTGAATATGTGCCCGTGGGTGTATGTGTTGGGTAAGTATGGTGGAGATAGGGGAGATAGGCAGAGTCTAAAATAATAAGCAGAAGTAAACATCAGCACATTAAGGCATAAGTACAAAGTAGTGATCAAAATCTGCCCCCTTTTTCTTCTTCATCAAGGTTAACTGATTGCCTATATGTGGCATACTGGAATTATTCACTTACACCTGTATTTGAATTTGAGAACAAACTGATGGGGTACAGAATAGACCACCCCAAGATGCCTGGCTTTGAACAATATTGATTCATTTCTGAAATCAATCCAGGTTAGAAAACCCCAGCAAGGGTTCATGACCTTCCCCTCTCCTATCCAAAGAATGTAGGTAGACTTGTTCCAGAGAAGAGGTCATCAGCAGAGATAACTTCAACACAGTGAGGCATGTGAGACAAGGAGCAACCTAGTTGAATTTGTTCATTAAAACTGCTCCCTGCCATATCTTTTTTTTTGTCTTTCTTTTTCACATGACCAAGAGAGTCATGTTTCCCAGACATGTGATCTTTTTGTAAATCGCCTTCTTTCTCTTCAAAGTCTAAAATCCCTATCTCCTCCGTAGCGCAGATGGCGCCAACCCCTCCATTTTGTCTAACCACCTTCAGAATCCTCATGTGTCTGTAGATATGAGGACATGCCTAATTAGATTGGTCTTTTTCTCTTGTCAATCTCTCTGATGTCAATTTGAGTATTTACCAGTCTTGAAAAACCGAGAAGGGAAAAGGGAGCCGCCCCTGCCGCCAATAAAATGAGCCAATCAGAAAAATGAAATGTGCAGCAACAAGAAACATTGCATCCGCTTCAGGGAAGTTGTCTGGACGCTACACAGTTCCCTTTTGAGAAAACCCTACACACATTGTCCTACAGACATTGTACCCAGAGGCATTGTCTTCACTGCAAGCCTGTTCTGTAGCATTAGGAGCTATACAGGAAGGAGCTGGAAGGGCCTCTAGGGACCCTCAGTGGAGGAGACAATGCCTAAGGGTTATGATTTCACAGCAGTTGAAAGAACAGATGTGACCACAAGCACCCTCTGCCCCACCCTACCCTCCAAGAGCCCACTTGAATAGTACTGAAAATTCCACCCTGCAATTGGGATTGGTCCCCTACTAAAAATGGAGATCTTTCTTTTGTGATTTCTATATTTTTTACATCATTGTTCATTCTCCTCTCAGGTGTCGTCCCCATAGAATTCCCACCACCAAGACATCCATGAGCCATCACCATGGTCTCTTGTGCTCTTCCCTCTCCTGTTTCAATCCCCTCCCTTGCTAGCTGTCTCTGATTTATAGTTTGCTGGCTAGTCTTGTCAATCTCTTTTTTTCTTGAGTTTTGTCCTCTCTAGTTTTTTCTTGCTCCTGATAGATTTCCCTGTGTTCCTCCTATAAATGAAACCATTTTATTTCCAATAAAATGGAAATCTTATTGGGAGAGAGCACAACAGTTTCAGCAGTTATAAGCCCTTTACACCTTGGTGGAAAGAAGAGGTATGGATTTAGAGATGATGATGTGGACAAAAACTTAGGGCTCTGGCACCTACCTGGAAAAAAGCAAAGGAGAATCTCCCAACAGGGCCACATTGTCAGGAGAACAAAGAAAAGTAGATTACATTACAGGACATCTGCCTAGGATTAATCCCAATCACTTACACCTACAAGGTGGAGAAACGATTCTCCTGTCTGCAAAGCACTGACTTGCATTACCTTCTTACAAGATAATACAATTTTTGGGCCCTCCTTGGTGGTGCAACAGGTAAAAACACAGCACTGTGAAGCAAACTGCAGTCACTATAGCATGAGCTTGATTCCCAACCCGGGAGGTGACCCACATGGCGCGGCAGACCTTTCCTGGCCTGCCCGCTGCTCCCCTCAGCAGGGGATTTCAGTCAGTCTGCCTATTCTGCTGGCCACTCTGTCTCTGGTGAATCCTTTCACCCCCTGCACCTCTGGCCTACACCCTAGTTCTTGTGTGCATAAATAAATAAATCTTTGTTTTTAAAGGTAATGCAATTTTGCACATTTATACTGTCTGCATTTCTAACATAAAGCCACAACAGTGTTCACTTCTAGTCCTCTCTGTAAGTGTCACTAGCCTGATTAGTATGGTAGGAAATTGAATCCCAGATTAGTTCAACTTTACATCTATCTTGGTCCGGAAATTAGCTGGGTAGTTCTTGTCGGATGTGTAAAGGTCAAGTAAGTAGCAGGATTCACTCCCTCCATGTATCATTGCTAGGACACAGACAAGAAAGAACTGTTTTTATACAGTGGCTGATGGTTTCAAGATCCCACTCTCGCAATGTGCTGAGGCAGGTTCAAGTACAACCACAGCTGCAACTGCAGCTACAGTTTCAGGGATGCAGGAGATACAGGGATTAAAATCATTAAAGATGTCTTTGAGTTTTATGTAGAGTCGGTCTATGGTCCAAGCCCACATCAACAGCTGAAATCAGACAAGGCATTTAATTTTTTAATGCTTGCTCACATTTTTCCACTTTGGATAGCCACAGTGAAGGCAAAACCTATTTTCCAACCACTAAATACCAAGTACTAATTCTGAACTACTGCCAGTAGAAATGGCACAGAAGTTCATATTTTATGACTTTACAAATAGAGTCTTTTGGGAGTAGTTTTCAGTTTCAAAATATAGGCTATTTTCAGACATTTTCCCGAAACTGACAGAAGCAAGGGCACGCATGAGAAGAAAGTGTTCTACCCCTTGGTTCCATCCTCCCTGACAGCTTCCATTTCCTGGCTTCTTGAGCACTGCTCTGTGCTTGCCATGGTCACCATGCTGGATTCTCCCAGCAAGGCTGTGATATGCGCACAAGTGTTTCCCCCATTTTCTAGACGCATGAGCTGATTTGGAGTAATGAAGGCACAGAGCAAGAAAATTATGTAGTCAATAAAAATACCCAAGAAAGTGTTCTGAGGAGCATATGAATCCTAAATACATACTTTACATTCCTATGAGACATAAAAAAATGAGGAAGAAATCCGTGGGTTTGCACAGAGAAAGAAATCCCTGGTGCTGTCAATACAAGCAGCAACTGTACCATCTGCAGCGAGTTTATTACAACCTCTAAGATGACTAATTCAACTAGTGGTGAAGAGAAAACCTCTCTTACAAGATCGTCTCTGCAGTTACATATGTTGGCATGGGTGTAACTGAATTGGAGTGACTTATTTTAAAATGAGAAAGTGGAGGTCCTCCCTGGTGGCACAATGGGTTAAAACATAGTGCTACGGGACTATGGTGATGGCACAGGGTGATTTGGTGATGGGAAGCCCATGGGGATTACAGCTGAGATGGAAAGAGGCACAAAATGATGTAAAAATAAACTATTATATAAAAAAAATGCACTGTGAATAAATGTCAAACTTTGAAAAAAAAAACAACAACATAGTGCTATGAAGCTATATGCAGCCACTGCAGCACAAGTTGGATCCCTGCCCTGGAGGTGACCCACATGGCGCGGCAGACCTCTCCTGACCGCCCACTGCTCCCCTCAGCAGTGTTTCAGTAGATCCGCCAGTTCTGCTACCCACTGTCTCTGGTGAATCCTCTCAGCCCCTGCACCTCTGGCCTGTACCCCAGTTCTTGTATGCATAAATAAATCAGTCATTCTTTAAAAAAAGTAGAAAGTGGCCTGGTTTACAATGATGTCAATAAACAGACCAGTGGGCAAGGGTAATTGAGCCAACCTTGGCCAACAGGCCAAGTGCTCAAATGAACGGGTAGCCCTGATAACACACCTCAAAGCAGCATACAGTAAGAGCTAAGGCAAGCCACTTGAAGAAACTATGGACTCCATGCCCTTGGGGGGGTCTCAGAAGCCTCTCGACTTTGGCATCTCCCGTGGATGCTCCTCCCAGAGAAGCAGCCCTGCCTTCCCCTTCCAAACCAGCTGATGTCACAAGGGAAATTCCAACTTCCATAACATGGCACCCTCCCACTGGTCTCCAGAAGCTCATCTAGTTGGTTCGTAACTCACCCCCTTTTACTGCCAGTGGAGCTGTATGCTTTAACTATTATACACCGGACTTCTCCCCAATAGCCCACTGTAATTATCTGTGATA
Organism: Condylura cristata; assembly: GCF_000260355.1. Classification (NCBI taxonomy): domain Eukaryota; kingdom Metazoa; phylum Chordata; class Mammalia; order Eulipotyphla; family Talpidae; genus Condylura; species Condylura cristata. The sequence continues at coordinate 33,637,632 of NW_004567120.1, forward strand.
GGCTTGAGCAGTAAGTGAAAAACATCCTTTCAGGTGGCAGTGAGCACACTGAGCCTGAACCTCACGTGACTTGCAGAGATCTTGCCTAACTTCTGTGCTGTCCTCACCTGAGAGGCCTCTGTGACCCTGCAAGCACCTGGCCATGTTGGCCAGAGCAGAAAAGGGCCCCACAGAGCTACTGCTATTTGTCATTGGTTTCACCTTGTGAGCCATCGTTCATATGTGTGAGGTGCTGGTTGGGTGGGGTCCAGCTCATGCTTGCGGGACCAAACTGAACCGCTCATCAGCATCATGTTCTAGCCAGTCACAGCCCCCAGCAGCATCCTTGTTAAGGAAAGAAGCCACTCTCTATATTAATCCAGCACTGGCTGACGTCTCTAAGGCCATGAGGCTTCAGTGCCACTCAATCAACTTCCATTTAAGGTTAATTTAGTGTTTGGGGTGATCACAATAGGCTCCATCACTCAGCTTTAAAATTGAATCAACTGAAAAGCAAGTGATTCAGGGGAACCATGTGGACACAGCTTTACATCTCAGGCCCATTTTAAAAAATTCCAAATGTTTTAGGAACACTCCAGTTCTCTCTCGTTCTTATTGTTCTATTGGATAAACCCTTAAATTAACTTAGCCCATCTTGAATTGCATTCTATAATTTTCAAAACTGAGCATGCTGCCTCTGTGAGCCCCTAATCTTTGGAGGAAATGTCATTATGTAGTGCAACAGAGCAAGCAAGTCTGAGCTGCTTAGTCATATTTCACTGGATGGCGCTGCTCCTGGCTCTGTGAGCATCACCTGGGATGCTTCCACGTAGCTACTGCTAAAAGGAATCACAAAGTCAGCAGCAAACAACATTCTTAGCTCAGAAATTAGTCCCTGGTATTCCACTTACTAGAATACAGTGGGTGGCCTTTGTACCATGCCTGGTGTAAACAATGACTGTTTCTAGTTGATATGGAGTGAATTTAAGTGCAAACTGTGCCCTCTTCTGTCTTTCTCCTCCTTTCAGCTACTTAGGGAACAAGAGCTGACGTGTGCATGTAGCTGCAGTAGATCAAGGACTGAAAAGAGCACTGGTGTGCAGGTCAGAAGACTGACTCCAGTCCCAGATCGGTCATTGCTCAGCAGCTGGGAGAACCTCGCGAAAGCAAAGCTACTTTACTGTGACTGTGCCCATCTGGAATCTGAGGGAAGGCTCTGACCAAAGAAGCCCAGTGAAAAGCCCACTGGCCGATCCAAGTGAATAGGGGATCTCAGAGGAAGCATTTGGCTAAATTCCCAAGGTCCAGAATCTGGTCTTCAATTCTCAAGGTTCTTGAGAATGGACTCACACTAACCAAGTTCACAAAAGGTGAATGTATAAGACCAAATGCCAATTTGGTACTAATTGTTGCTTAACACCGAACCGGTAATAAGACTGGATATTCTGGGTTTATGGGCAGAAAGCTCTCTCCCAGAAATATACATGATAAGCCAAATTGTGATTACAGATGTGTTGGCTAGTACAGAATCAAAGAAAAGGAAGCCCAGGGTACCACAACCTAATGTAATTATTACAAGTTTATGTAGATTTTTTCCAAATGTCATTTCAAAAATTATGTAGTTATCAATTCTGGCTCTCCCTGTGCTGGCGCTAGCTAGTGGCATAGTGTGGAGATAATTGCCATCTGTATTTTTTGCCTCCGCATATTCATAGTCACTTTACATAGCCTGGGTTTCCCAATTACTTTCATCTCATAAGGTCCACCGCCAGGAAGTACTGCTCCACAGAAGCCCCATGAGTGTAATTCCCATACTGACCACACCTCCTTCCAAAGTGGCCAAGTCCACTTCCGGGTGGCCACCGACATCGAGTGGTCACGCCTTGTGATATCCACTTTTCGTTACAAGTGCTTCTTTAGGGGAAAGCTGCTTTCCCCTCAATAGAGATTTCTCTTGAGGTGAGTATTAAGTGTTGAGGAAAGAATGAATGGGGAAAGATATAGGCACCTTGGTGGGGACAGTCACAGGATTAAAAAGAAAAACCAAGAGAACAACTGGCTTTGGATACACTCACCAGAACAAGGGTAGGCATGAAGGAAAGGGAAACATGAAATCTCTCTTCTCAATAGTGCTTGCCCTGTCAAGGACAGGAAGTGGGAGGCCTAGAACCAGCTGCGGCTCAGTCAGCCGGTCTCTGTGGCCACTCCCACCCCTTCTCCGAGCTCCTGTCACTGGAGCCTTTGCAGAAGTCATGCTGGTTGCCAGTTTTGAGGGTGGGGGGTGGGTGGGTGACACCTCAGCTGCTAGAGCATCTGTGTGCCAGACCTGGGGCGTGTTTTCCCCAAATCCTACCCCTCCTCCCCTTCAGAAAAGGGGACTTATGACCTAATGCTCCAAATTGGAATGTGGAACACATTTTCCCAGAAACACAGCATCACACCTGCCACTTGGTCTCTGGGAGTTAGTTCTCTAGTTCAGCCACATTCGTGAGTAGGCTGCTGCAGGCAGCCAGAGCCCACAATCACCACACAGAGCTGGCTTCCTTGGGGAGATGTAGTCTGAGCCCCTGACAATAATTTTCAAACAAACTTCTGAGAAATAATGCACTTTTATATTGAAGAGCGCTTTGGCACGAGATCCCAATCAACACCCAACAATTCCCTGTCCTTTCATATAAGGGATGAGCAACTGTCGCGGGCACTCGAAGCACTCCTTATTTGTGAACTCTCTCTAGATAACAGTGCTCGGACAATATCCTCAGAAAGTGCCGGAGTCAACAACTCCGGCCCGGCCGACAGTGCAGGCCTTTGTAGAGGAGGTTATCTGTGCAGGCCCATGGCTGCTGTTTTCCTAGGAGCCTGTTCCGATTTAAGGTTGGGTGCTAGGAACCAGCAGTGGCAACTGCCTCACCAACAGCTGCACGCACCAGAGGCAGTGGTGTTGCGTCAGTCCTGAACAAACGTGAAGGCAGGTGGAATGTGGAGGGGAGCAAATATCTGTCACTCCAAAAAGTGTCTTTTTGGCAAAAAGTTTATTTCATAGGAGGAAATAAAGAGACATTTACACATGCAAAGGAAATTCTGCCTCTGTGAGGGCATCTCCCTTGCTGCTTTGCAAAGACCTCATCTCCTTGACTCTTTTCAGAGCCACATCTGTGCACCTCAATCTGCATTACATCCAAACCTTTGTTTCCTGTGCCTTTCCTGAAAAGCTCCCACCACAGATCTGGGCCTATCTTCCCAGGCTCCTCAACATCTCTTTGACTTAAGTGAGGTTAGTGAAGCCACATGGGTTGCTTTCTGGGTCTTACTGAATCTCTCCCATGGATACAGGAAGGATACACTTTATTAAACTTCTCAGATATCAGAGACATCAGGGTGGTGTTTTCAGCTATCATCAGTGTCCTTTGGCCTAAAGTCACCCAGCCTAAAACTGCCTCCAAGACCAGGTTCATAACCTGAGTGTAGCATGCTCCCATCTCTTAGTAAAACAGTCTTCGTTTTAATAATTTGATGAGAAAACCTGAAGAAGACTGACATCATTTACCTCACCAAAAGAAAATGGAGTCACTGCCTGATCTCTCTGGAGAATCACAGTTAGAGTTCTGATACACAAATCTCACATCCTGAAAGCCTAGTGCAGTCCAGAGTTGGGTAACATAAGTGATAAGATCTGAGCACTCCCTATTTCCCTGGGGCATGGAAGGACATCACTGCACCCCAACTCCTAGCACTGTCAAAACCTCAGATTCAAGGCCTTCTGGCCAAGCATCTGTGACTTCAGATCACTGAGGCAACACTGTACCCCTGGGGGTGCCAGCTTTCTGTATGTTTGCTGTGACTGACTCAAGAAAGAAGGTGTATGCACATTTCTACAGATGAAGATTCCATGAAAGATGTTGAGGAGGGCTGGGATCTCTCAGTGCAAAGTGATCTTGAAACATAAAGGGTTTCTTTGGCTTGATTTCTGTGGTAGTTTGTCACTTACCTGTGTTCCTGAATTATGAAACACGAATATAGGAGTTAAGGAATAGTTTCTCTTAATAAACAATTAAATAATTGGGGGCGATAGGATTAAGTAGTGGTATGAGCACTGAGAAGGTAGAGATCTTCTGCATGGCTTTATGGGATCAATTATCTCATACTTTTAATTTTCTTAATTTTTAAATTCAACTTTTTAAAAAATTTTTATAAAACTTGAAGCTGGTACTCTGGTACTAAAAAAAGCAAAAGAAAAACTGAGTAATACCATATTAAGGGAGCCCCAGCCTTCATTGTTTCAACAGTCAGCTCAGAGAGGCCACCCTGGTGTTTCAGGCGTTAAGTGTCAGCATCATCATACAGCTGAGTCCTTACCGCAGCCTGAGTCCTGTCCCAAGTCAGTGACAGGGCTGACCTGTATGAGCTGACCCCCATGGTGCAGCAGGCCTCCCTGTCTTCCTGCTGCTCCTGCCTATTCTGCTCCCCACTCTGTCTCTGGTGAATCCTCTCAAACCACCCCACATACCTCTGGCCTGTACCTCACTTGTATGCATAAGTAAATAAATCTTTAACAGAAATTTTAAAAAATCATAAAATAGCTCACATCTTAATTCCTATGAATACAAGTCAACTCTTGTTCAAACGATCTCCAATAAATATTTTATAATTCATCCAATCATTATCCATGCAGCATACATTAACGGAACACCTGCTATCTGCCAAGCACTGATACATAAATATTTTCAAATAAAATAAAATGGATACTATATAAAATCTGAAAAATAAAGAAGTCCCCCACAAGTACACCAACCACTGAACCACTGATCATCAGTTTAAATTATTTTTTTAATCCCAGATCAATATAATCCCCAATTGAGAGCACATTCTCAAGCAATTGTGTCTTCAAAAAATTCAAAGTGGCTGTATTTACACTCTCCCAACATGCATTTCCCCAAAAGAAGATGTTCAATTTTTTTGTTAGTAAAATACTGCATTTCCTTGGTTTGCATACATTTCTCAGAAATCATTGCTTTGAATGACTTCAGATTGCTAGAGACCTAACCATGGAGAACAGACAAATTATAAGATGCAATGTTCCTATTAAAAAGATAACAGGACTTGGAGATTCCTCAAACTGCTAAACATGGAGCTTCCCTATGACCCAGCAATCCCACTCCTAGGTATCTACCCAAAAGACACAAAAACATTGATTGAAAAAGATACTTGTACCCCCATGTTTATTGCTGCTTTATTTACAATTGGAAAAACATGGAAGCAGCCCAAATGCCCAAAAGTAGATGACTGGATTAGAAAGATGTGGTACATATATACAATGGAATATTACTCCACAACCAAAAAAGAGAAAAACATGTCTTTTGCAGCAACTTGAATGGAGCTGGAAAAGATCATGCTTAGTGAGATAAGCCAGAAAGAGAAAGAAAAATACCGGATGGTTTCACTCATAGCAGGAGTATAATGGACCAGGTGAGAAAATAACAAAAATAATGAACAACCATAGACCAGAGACATTCTGTGGGGGTGGAGTGGGGAATGGGATCAAAAACGGGGGGGGGGGGGAAGGGAGGGAAATGCACGGGACCATGGTGGTGGCACAGGGGTGATTTGGTGATGGGAAACCCGTGGGGATTACAATTGAGATGAAAAAAAAATGTGCAAAATGATGTAAAAATAAACTTTTTAATAAAAAAAAAAAAAAGATAACAGGCCTGGCCCTCCCTGGTGGTACTGAGGGTTAAAGCACAGCACTGAGAAGCTAAGGCCACTTCAGCATGAGTTCGATCTCCTCTTGCCCTGGAGGTGACCAGGCATGGCAGACCTCTCCTGACCTGCCCGCTGCTCCCCTCAGCAATGTACTTCATCAGTTCTGCTCCCCACTCTGTTTCTGGCGAATCCTTTCAGCGCCCCTGCACCACTGGCCTGTACCCCCGTTCTATATGCACAAATAAATCTTAAAAAAAAAAAAAAAGGTAACAGGCCCAAAATGGAATCACTTGTGCTAAGGCCCGTTATCAAACCAGACTAAAAAACTAAATTCATTGTGGGAACTTCCCGGCCTACATTGGTGAGATAATCTGCCTGGGAAGATAATCTGCCTGGGGAAACCTCCAAATGGACCCTAAAGAAGGAAACCTAGTCTGGAACAATCCTTTCCTTTTCTTTTCCTAATAAGCTTCTTGGCCCACCTTCTGTTTGGCTATAAAAACCTTCCATTTTGTACAACTCTCCGGAGTGCCTTTCTGCTTGCTATATGAGATGCTGCTGTCTGATCCATGAATCGTTTATAATAAAGCCAGTTAGATCTTCAAATTTACTTGGATGGATATTTTTTAACATTCCATAGCGTTCGGACCTGCTTCACAGGCGGGGCTCTTCATAAAAGCTGTTAACAGCTTGACACCTTAAAGAAGCCTCTTAATATAATGTCCATACTTCAAGGCCTAGGAAAAAGAGTATGTTATTGTCTAGGATGAGACAAGTCCTTAATAAGGGTTTCACTCACTGCTTTGCAAACGGCTGAATTTCATCTCACCTTAATTTAATTCCTTCTTTTCCCTAATGCCCTATCCAATCCTTAGATTGGCATGTCTGATCTCTGTAATAATATTCAAGTCCCCAAGAAAGTATAAAGCTGGGATTTTACTCTATTTGTTTAAGCAGAGCTTAATTAGGAAGGTATATCGTCTGCCAGAAGTCAAACAGAAATGATGTGTGACTGTACTCTTCCAATGCTGCCCCTTCCTGAATCCGTCCGCCCTTCTGTGTGGTGGGGTCCAGCTCCCTAGATATGACTGGCCTGGGGCTCACCAGACAGATGTCTGTTGTCATAAGGTCTCCCAGGTAAAGGAAGTGGCAATGTCAATGCTGCAATGCAGATGCAGGCCAGTTTCTGGCCAGTGGGCAGGCACCTCCTCTATGAAGCAGCTGGTGACAGTGGGCTCTGATGGTGGGTTCTGGGTGCTTCGGGGGTGGGTGTGTTATGGTGACAAATAGGTGTGAACCTGTGCTCCTATGTCATAATGTTGTAAGCCAACATCATCTCAATAAAATAAATAAGAGCCAGTGAATAAACAACAATGCAAATTTGGTAAGCAAAGGCCCTATGAAAAGACAAGTATCCTCCCAGACTTTTCTTTAGCTTTTGGAACTAAGCTGAAGGTCACCGCCAAAGATTCTACCTACTTCATACCAAGCCCGCAAGGTCTCCACCTCTCCGGCTAGGCTTGGGGAGGGCCTCAGTGATAAGATGACTGAATTAGCATGGGACTGGAGTAGGGGTTAGCTGGCCAAGATTGTGTGGTTTTAATAAAGCGCTGTGTTGTGCTCTATTGTCCTCAGAAACAGTTTGGGTTAGAGTCAGCATTAAAACCAAATTAAAGTGAGTAAAATTTAAGACATAGTTATACTTTTACATCTCCAGTCAGGAAGATTCATTGGGCCAAATTTTCTTTTTTCCTTTATTATTTTTTAAAAGATTTATTTATTTATGCATACAGAACTGGGGTACAGGCCAGAGGTGCAGGGGTGGTGAGAGGCTTCACCAGAGACAGAGTGGGGAGCAGAACAGGCAGATCAATGAATTACACTGCTGAGAAGCACAGCGAGCAGGCCATGAGAGGTCTGCCGCGCCATATGGGTCAGCTCCCTGGCCAGGGATCGAACTCGCACTGCAGTGGCTGTGGACAGCTTCATAATGCGGTGCTTTAACCCGTTGTGCCACCAGGGAGGAGGGCCCTGGGCCACATTTTCTAACAAAATTTTGATATGTATTAACATACATTCAACCCAGTTCTGAAACAACATGTCTCCTTTTTAACATCCTGTGTTTTTTCTGGATAGAAGCTATTGATTTGTTGTTCCCCTTCAAGTAGGTCCAAATCAACAGGTTTATAATACTTCCTGGGGCAAGAGAAAATGTTTTGGTCAGATATCACCAAAAAACACACCCATTTGTTGAATTGTTTAACTAAAACAACAAGCATCTTATTCTGGAGTGTATTTTTATGTTTCAGCATTGGAAATATAAAATAAATGTTTGTTTTAAAAATCACAACAGTGAAGCTACTTCATCCAGGTACACATGAGAAACTGAAAATACTTTTCCACGTTCTTATAATTCATGCACACATGAAAAAGGAGTGAAAAGCTTTCCTGATTTTTCAATTCCAAGAGGATTCTGTCCAAACGGTTTCTATTATTAGAACACAAAATGGTAGCTAAAGAAGTTACTGTGGTTAACAACTGAATAATTCATAGTCTCCGAAGACTCCAGTTGCTTTGTCTTCTCCAGTTCCTCATTAGAACTGGATCCACAAACATACTGCTAGTCCTGAATTGTCATAAAGGAAACCATATACAAATTGTTTTCAGCTGCTAAAAATTAGCCACGCTAAACGTTGAGAACAGGAAGACAATGCACTGGAGACTTCACATGAATTGCTATAAGCAGTTGATAAGACTCTTAAGATTACACATCTATTATCTGAAATTACAGTGAAAAATTCCAGTTTCTGATACTTGGGTATCAGTGGGCTACAATATCACTGAAATTTTAACTCTTTATGTAGCCGTCCAAATAAGCAAGTAGACAAGTAAAATATGGCATATAAATCATTGTAAACACATCTCAACACACTCTAATCTAAATTCAAATTATTTCCTATGATGCGAAACACTGAGAATTTCAAGTCTTGGTGGGAAAAAAGCACGTCAGTTACCGAATGAAAGATGTTAATAATGTTGAAAGGATTAGTTTCTGCTGTTAAGCATGAGAACAGAGGCCAAGACTGGGATCACTGTTCATCTAAAATTCCCAGAAATGTTCATTTTGTTTTGCCTTCAGAAGGGTGTGAAGACTTACCTTTGACTTTATTTTTTTTTTTATTGTTTTTCAAACAAACAAGGAGTCTGCCAAATAAAGCATGGAGCTGAGAAATAAGATGGCTGGATCCCACCCCACCCTACCCCACCTTCCATTTTCAGTTTCATTCCTGTCTAAATTCTCATTGGAACTAAGTGTGAAACCTCATAACCTTTGGAGAAGTCCTCAGTTTACCCTCCTGCATTCAAGTTATTTCTTTATCTGCTAGATTTCAAATGTAAATCCTTCAAAAAAGCATGACTCACTTCTTAAATAGTTTGCTTAACAAAATTCAACTCTGATATTTTTTGGGGGGGATGTAATATTATCATTTGTGAACCCTCGTTTACTCACTATATTAAAAATTCCAACTTTGGGGCCCTCCCTGGTGGCACAAGGGGTTAAGTCTCAGCACTATGAAGCTATCTGCAGCCACTGTAGCCTGCGTCCCATCCCCACAAGGGAGCTGGCTCACATGGCGCCGCAGACCTCTCCTGTATCCCCTCTCTGCTCCTCTCAGCAGTGAATTTCAGTAGATCTGCCAGTTCTGCTCCCCACTCTGCCTCTGGTGAATCCTCTTGTTCCACCCCACAACACCTCTGACCTGCAGCCTAGCTCTTGTGTGCATAAATAAATAAATATTTAAAAAAGAAAATTCCAACTAGGAGCTCCCTTTCATTGAGTTTCCTTAAGCTCCAGGCTCTGTGCTTAGTGGTTTTCCAACTTTCTCTTCTGTAATGCTTGGAGGTAGTATATATCTAGTAAAAATAAGGTGTCTTGTCCCTGTTATTAACTACCACTACCACTGCATACCCTGTATGTGGCTAGCCCAAACCAATGCAAGTCCAAAGTTCAAGCTCTCAGCTTCTACACTCCTATACTACTTCCCAGAACAAAAGTTTCCCTGACCAGGTTCCCTGACCAGGATCAAAGCCAACCAAGGCAGGGAAAGCTACACATTCTAGCCACGAGACCACACAGCACATGTTGGGTGGCCTGACCATACACCCAAAGGCCTCAGATATTTATATGTTGGTGGTGTGGGACGAGGGGGGTCCTTCTCTTTATAGTTTTGCTGTCTCCATTCTTGATGAGTACTGGATTTCATTTGTTCAGTATTATACATAGACATATATACAACCTACCCTGAACAATGCAGGGGTTGGGGGTACTGACTCCCACACAGTTGAAAATCCTTAAAACCTTAACTGCTGTCATCCTGTGGTATCCCCAGTGGGTTGGGTTCAGGACATGCCCCCATCCCCAAATCCACCAATGCCCAAGTCCCTTCTCTCACCCTCTGTGGTCTGCGCACTACATCCAAGCACTCAACCAGCCAATGCTGGACGCAGATGGTTGATTGCATCTGCAAATGCAGAGAAAAAAATCTACATATAAGTCAACCCACTCAATTCACGCCAGGGCTGTGCATGGGTCAACTGTGCCACCTTTCTGCCATTGCCAGTGTGGCTACAACTTGGCAACCCCTCATCTCCTTTTCCTACAACTTCATAGTTAGATGTACAACTTCATAGTTAGATGCTGGTTTTCAGTTTACAAAGTGTTTCCACACATGTTATCTCACTTGCTATTTTTTTTAAGATTTATTCATTTATACACACAGAACTGGGGTGCAGGCCAGAGGTGAGGGGAGAGAGAGAACTCACCAGAGACAGAGTGGGGAGCAAAACAGGCAGATAGACTGAAATATACTGCTGAGTGGAGCACCGGGCGAGGCAGGAGAGGTCTATCTGCTATACCCGGTAGGTCACCTCCCTGCCCAGGGATCAAACTCTTGCTGCAGTGGCTGCAATAGCCTCACAGTGCTGCACTTTAACCCATTCTGTCACCAGGAAGGGCCCTCATTTGCTATTTCTCATCAAGAAATTGGGGAGGAAAAACAAGATTACTCATAATTCCAGTGTATTACAGCAATAAAGTCATTGGATCTGAGTGAGAGCCAGAAGGCAGTCTCCTAGGCATCAGGTGCTCATATCTATGCGCAAAAGTGGGCCTTCTGTCTCGAAGCCCAGCTCTTGTCTGACCATTCAGTCATCTTAGCCATCAATCACTTAATAAACATGCACCTGCTATGTGCCAAACTCTACAGAGTGCTAAGTTTGCTAGGGTAGCAAAGATGGTCAAGGTTCCCTCCTTTGAGAAGTTCTAAGACTAGCAGAAACATAAATATGCCCACAGATAACCACTGTGGAATGGACAAACAGCACAAAGGTAGCAAGGAAACAGCACAAAGGTAGCAAGGCACAAGTGATTCTGAGAGAATACACCCTAGCTGCCTAACACAGCAAAGATTTTCTAGAAGATTCTGAGGAGAAGACTAGTCTGAGCTTGGAGGCAGATAGCTAGGTTGATGAGCTCCAGATAAGCCAGGGAAATGGTTCTCAACAATGGCTTCACATTGGAGTCACTCAGGGAGCCTTCAAAGCAAAATAATAAAGTGTGGCTACCTCAGAAAACTGTTAGACAGTCCCTGTTCGACCAGCCACTCCATTCCTATGTCATATCAAGCCAACAGAAACACACCTATACATTCATCGGAAGACATGTGAAGGTTTCTTAGCAGTGTGTTCATAGCAACTAGATGCGGGAAGCTGCTCATGTCCATTAATAGGTGAACAGGTAGACAAAATACTGAATATACACCTGTGGCAATACTATTAGGAATCCATAAAAAAAAAATCACCAGTATACACAGATACCACCCAAATAAATGAAACCTCCCACACACGAGCACATACTGTACCAATCCACTCATGAAAACATCAAATCAGGAAAAAATAAATCTACTGTCTTTAGATCAGGGCACTGTGCCCCTTGGTGAGGGGTAGTGACTGGGAAGGGATACAGGGTGGTTTGTGGGTGCTAATAATGTGCTTTCCAATTGGTATATTGATTACACGGATTTCACTTCATCAAATGATATACTCAGGATTTGTGCAATTTCTTGAATGCATGTCAGAATGTTTACTGAGACAATTGGAAAAAAGAGATACCAAGGCATGGATCTCACTGCAGACCAATTAACCCAGAAGTTGGGGAGCAGGTAACATTTGTACTCAAATAAAGCACCCCAGGTGACTCTTCTGTACATCTATGTCTAAAAATCAAGGTCTAAGTGCTCTGTATCTATCGATAGTTCCTCTGGGGGCGCGGACTGGCACTTGGCGAAGAGGCTACCTTTCACAATGAGGTATATCATCTGTTATATTCGGGGTCTGTGTTTGCACTGGTCACAAGTGGCATTGCTATGGGTCACTCCCAGCCCTCAGTTTCCATATACTGCTGTATAATGGGCACAAGACCACCGCCTCCCAAGACTGTAATGAGGATTAAATAAAATAACAACCTTCAATCGCCTTGCCTGGGACTGAGAATATCAGTGCTTGAGAAACAGCAGGTAATGGACTCGTTGAGCAGATGGCTGTAGACAAACAAAACACACATTCTCCAATTTCTCCTCCTGAAGGAGTTTCTTTGTAAAGACTGAAGTAACAGTATACTCAGACTGATGAATTCAAGCAAGTATCAGGCTTTTCTGGGTCCAAGGCGCTCCCTCTGCTGAGCATCTGCTAGCCCGGAAGATGAACTCATGGGTAAATACGAACCCCAGACCCTCCCTTGCAAAGTTTTGCTCGAGCCTGCACAGCAAAGCCAAGGCCAAGATGTGAATTGGAGAAAAGAATAGAAAAAAGTTGGTCTCGCAGAAGTCACAGCATCTGGGCGTGCCCCGTGTATCACTGTCGTGAAAAATGTCATGTTTGAGTAAAATTAAACAAAGCCAGAACCTGGGCTACACGGGAAGTCCAGGTCGGGTTCCGCTGCCGCCACAGGGAAGCTGCGAGACTTTGGTTCCAAACTTTTCTGTTCCTCTGTCTTTCAAATGAAAGTAATGCCATCTTTCCTACATCATTTACAAGAGCACAGATTGGTGCAGATAAAACAAGAGGAAGGTATTGCAAAAAAAAAAAAAAAAAAAAAAAAACAGCAGCCAAGACAGGCAAGATGAGAATATTGGCTGGAATTTAACTTTGTTCAAAACCCCAGTCATCCACATCCACCCCCTCCCACCACCACTGAGAACTCTCCGTAGGGAAGGCACGGAGCACACCCAGGGACCGCACCAGCCGGAGCCGGCTTATGTAAGCAGGGACTGCAGCACCGCCTGGCATGTAGCAGAATACTTTGCTTAAGAGAAATCCTTGCAAATGCCTCAGCTGAAGTGCAAGGGCAGGCCCAGGCCTTCCGTTCTGGAGAGGTGCTCTCAGTCACAGAACAGTGGCTGGAGCAACTGATGTCATCCGAGCTCCTCTTACCATGGTCACTGCCAAAATTTAGATAGTTCAAGGACAAATTGCGGGTTTTCCCCGCAAATGTAAGTTAGAAAAGCAGTTTGGACCTTACAATCTTGCTCTAAAAATTGTTAATACTTTATACACCATCCACTGAAATGCGCCTTATTTTGGATCCCGTGATGCCTTTATTGACAAAAATATCCATAGTTGCATAGAGAAATATATTCCCGTCCTGTACTTTTACTCCCACTACACATTTAGAAGTTCATGTGAGTCACCCTTATAACCAAAAACAATAACAAACCGAAAATAAAAACCTAAGACTGGGAAGAGACAGATAAACTGAAGGGTTCTCCACTCTAGAACTAAGAAAGAAAATAGCTCAAATACCTGTTGGGTTCCTCTATATGACTGCAAATGAAAACTCAGAATTAACTACACGCACGTTGGAGCCAACCTTGTGAAGTACAAGTCTTTTCCATCCACAGACCAGTCCTGCGACAGAGCTGTGCACTCCATATCCAAAACAGAAAATGTCCCCAAATGTATGATGTATGGATGCTGGGGGTGGTGGTGGGGGGTAATGATATTAATGTCACAAATAGTACTGTTGGCTCCTGCTCTGGTTCCCTGGGAAAGAAGGAATCCGATCTGATGCAAACCTGGCCGACAGAGACGGACAACTCGCCCCTAAGTTTGGCGCGTCCCCGCTCCGCGCCCTCGGCCCCCCGCCCCCTCTCGGCACCGGGATCTCCGCGCACTGTGAGGCCCTGACAGAACGCACCCGCGGCCGGGGCTCGCCGCCGCCGCGGGGACA
>NW_004567120.1:33652589-33668919 GCF_000260355.1 Condylura cristata
CTGGCAGCCGGCGCCTGGCCTGCTGGCGGCGACTGCGAGAGCCCGGGCGGGAACCCCGACCCCACACACTAGCCCTTCCCGGCGGCCTGCTTCCTCCCCAAGGCCGGACGCCGCTCGGAACCCCCACGCTCTGCCGGGAGGCGGGGAGGCGCTCCCCAGCGGCCCTCCACTTACCTCCCTTCCCCAACTCTCCTGGGCTCTGTGGTGGCAGGTTCCAAATCACAGAGCGTCTTTGAAGGAGAATAAAAAGGTTCGCGAGAGCTGGGAAATGTTGAAACCTCGCTTGAAGTCCAGTTTTTACAGAACTACAGCGCCCTGGGGAGAAGATTAGGATGGCCACAAGTCATGGGTGACATTTCATGCAACTCTGGGAAATTCCATTCGGAGCGTCAGATTTGCTCAACAGAAAGGAAACTCGCCCAAATCCTCTTTAGGCTTCCCAGTAGCTCAAACTGAGCAGCTAAATATACAAGGCTTGTCCAGGGGAGAGAGGGGGAAACAGACCAGTTAAAAAGCGCCCAACGGTTAGCTACTACCCTACTGTAGTCTCCTCACTTTACAGACGAGCCAACCCAGGCATAGAGAAGGGACTCTGACTGGACACAGTTGCAGACTGGGGACTCAAAGACACCCACTGCAGCCACCGCTTGGTGAACTGGCTGCTGGCCTGACTCCTGTGGGGAGCTTCTGCCCTCCCACACCTGGAGCTCTTGTGGCAGAGTGAGCCTTGACTCGTGACTATAAGTAGAGCTGCCTGACTTCCAGAACTGCTTCCCTGCAGAGCAGGCCCTGGGAAATGGCAAATCGTCCATCCCACAGGCCCTACTTTGGGGAGGGCACCCGTGCTGTTCCGGTGACAAGGCAGATGGAGTGAGTCAGGGAGACAGGAGGCAGTGAGGGGGTGGGGGCAGAGAAAAAGCCATGCCGATCCCAGCTGGCATGAGAGAGAGAATGGAAGGTGCAGGGAGAGGGGTAGAGAGAGAAGGGCTAACTGAGCCTCCTTACATTCGATGAAAACTTTGATGAGCAAAACATCTTCTTACAATTGCAAGCTTGGCTCAGGACAGGAAAGAAGTATCCCCTGCGAGGTGCGGGTAGTAAAGGTGGTGGTGTACGAGCAGGAGTGCCTGCATGGAGTGACGTAGTGGGAAGGGCTGGATGAAAAGTAACCAGAGAGCTAGAGTTTGCTGTAGTCATTGGTGAGGCTACAGCCAGGCCTAGACCACTAGAGGTAACACCCAAGCTACTGGTCACACTGTATATGACCCTGAGTTCCATCAGCAGAACCAAAACAAAACTGCCATTGCTAGAATTGTGGTGTTAATGGACTTTCCCGATCACATTAGTGACACTCTACCTAGATGTTCTGGAAGATTTTCCCTTGAGGCTTGAAAGTCCTCCCTGCTTTCTCCATTCTGTAAACAAATAATAAAGATATGTTTGGTTCACAGAAAAAGTAAATTGGACTAT
This sequence comes from Condylura cristata, assembly GCF_000260355.1. Taxonomy (NCBI): domain Eukaryota; kingdom Metazoa; phylum Chordata; class Mammalia; order Eulipotyphla; family Talpidae; genus Condylura; species Condylura cristata. Next base: position 33,654,060 of record NW_004567120.1, read on the forward strand.
AAAGTGGGGAGAAAATTCCAAACTCATTAGGAATTGTGAAATAAACATGACAGCAATAAATGAAACACCATTTGTACCCAATAGTTTTGCAAATAGTAAAGATAAATCATATCCAGTGTTGCCCAGGAAAGGAAGAAGGTCATTTCTATACTCTTGCTGGGTGTCTAGTAATTTTTGTGGGGAAACTGGGGGTATCTATGGAATTTTGACACAGTAGTTCCTTTCCAATGAGGACGTTTCAAGAATAACCACAGATGTGCACAAATCTGTATATGTATATATATGAGCCACTGGGATTTATCCCAGGAATGTAGGATGGATTTCACAAATGAAAACCAATCAGTGTAATACAATGTTGTATCAATATATTAAGGACAAAAATAGTGCTCATCTTAACAGATGCAGAAAAAGCACTTGACAAAAATTTAGTACCCTTTCATGATAAAAACACTCAGGAAACTGGGAATAGAAAGGAACTCCCTCAACCAGATAAAGAGCTTATCTGAAAAACTCACAGCTAACATCATGTTCTATGATGAATGATTGAATCCTTCCTCCTAAGATCAAAAACAAGACCAGGATGTCACTCTGATTGTGGGTTCTAATCAGGCAAATTAAGCAAGAAAATGAAATTAAAGGCACTAAATGGGAAAGGAAGAAATGAAAGTATCTCTATTCACAGACGAGATGATAATACATAAGAAAACTAACAGGCATCCAAATAACTTTTAGATTTACTGAACAAGTAGAGCAAAGTTGAAGACACAAGATCACTCTAGAAAAATTAATTGTATTTCTGTGCACTTGCAATGAACAATCCAAATATGAAACAATGACACCAAAAAGAATGAAACAATTTGCAAGAAATTGAACCAAAGAAGTATAAGGCATCTACACTGAAATTTGCAAGTCATTGTTGAATGAAACTTAAAATGACCTAAATAAATGGGAATACATTCAGTGTTGATGGATGAGAAGATTTAATATTATTAAGGATTCTCCAAAGTGATATAGAGATTGAATAAAATTCCTATCAAAATTCCAGCTGGCTTTTTTTTTTTTTTTGCAGGAATGGTAAGCTGATTGATTATAGAATCCATATGGGCAAGCAAGCGATCCAGAATTGCCAAAATGATTTGATTTGGAAAACAAAGGGCAGGTTGGAATACTCACTATTTCTGCTTTGAAAATCTACTACAAAGCTACATTAATCAACTCAGGGAAGGAAAGGACAATGTTTTCTCTAAAAGAAAATAAAATGTTGGCAAGTAGATCTCCCCATGTTAAAGAAGAAATCTGGAGCAGCTCACGTCATGTACAAAAAACAACTCAACCTGCAATAAAGACCTAAATACAAGAGCTTAAAACTATAACACACTGAGAAGAAAATACAGGAAAAAAAGTCTCCCAACCTGGTTCCTTAGCTATGCTACACAAAATACAAGTAACGAAAGAACAACTAGATGAATCTGACATCCCTCCAAAGGCATAAAAGACACCTTTATCACATCAATATTTAAAACTGTGTAAGTATTGTGTGTTTCAAAACACACTATCAGAGTTGGGGAGTTGTTTCTGAGCTGTCTCAGCAGACTGCCCTGACTAGTCCCAGCTGTGTGACGTCCTAGACATGCGCCACGAAGGCCCTATGGAAACACCAAGATGGAGGCTACTCGGAGAGGCCAGTGACAACCTTGCGGGTCAGAAGCGGGTGGCTCTTTAGCGAGGTCACCATGCCCCGCAGCCAGCAGGCACACTGGGGTGTTCTGCCACATCTCTGGCTCCATTTGCTTCCAAACTGCCCGTTCTAAGCTGTACTCTTTCTTTCTTCTTTTGCTTTTTCTTTCTTTCCTTTGCTTTTGTTTTCCCCATTGTATTTGTCTTATAGCTCAGGGGTAAAGTGGCTATAGAGCGCACATGGAGGGGGGGGGTGCTCAGTGGAAACGGAAAACAAGGGGAACCCAAGCACATGGTGAAGGCAGGGAACACCACTTTCATTTTCCTTGGGGGGGGGGGAAAGGCAGGGGTGTGATTTGTTGGAAGGCACAGAACAACCCCAAAATCAACATGGAAGACGCAGAGGTGGGTGGTGGGAACAGTCCCCATACAAACTGGGTGGGGGAGGGGAAGGGTCAGGGCAATGCTTGTAGCATCAGATTCCTCAGGGCGTTCTGTCCACCCAACTCCTAGTTCTCCTCTGCCACAAGCAGCAGCAGCTTGATGGCTCTGGGCACTGCAGTCTGCTGGAGCGCGCCTGTGATGAAGGCACCTTTAAGTGCCTGTAACAGCCTTGAGGTAGTCGCACCCGAATGCATTGAGGTAGGTGAGCTCAGAGAACTAGAGGTCACAGTCCATGAAGACTTTTCCCAGATCTTGAAGATGATTTGGCTCTGGTCTAAGTGCTCCTACCGGGGCTCAGGGATCCCGCCTGCTGGAAAAGATGCTGTCTCACAGAGCAGTCTCAAGCTGGCAGTATCTCCCTCCAACCCCCCCACTAATACATCGCTGTCTGATGTTACAGTCTGCTTTCCTGTGGGATCTGGTGTCATTTACTTGGGTGTTTTTGCCCAGCATAGAAGAGAGGCACTGTTTCAGAGGACTGGGGGGACTGGATACCTGAGGGGCCTGGGGAATCATGAATAGTTGCTTCCTCCAGACACTAGTATACCAGCCTGGGACATACAGTCGTCTTCCCCTGAGTGTGACACACAGCAGCAGGTCATGACTAGTGGATGCACGATGAGGGCAGCAGGTGAGGAAAGCCACAGCAGACCTGCTGCTCCCACACCAAGAGGTCACGCTCATGGGCACCAGCGACCTCCAAGCAGAGGAAGGGAAGAACATCAGGGCTCTGGGTGACCGGTGGGTGCCCACAGTCAGACCCGTGGTGCCGGTGGTACAGCCCATGTTCCCTCCCATCCTGAGCTCATGGCCACACCTGGGGGGCAGGTGAGCCATGCCTTCCGGAACCTGCTCAGCAGTGGAACTCCCCACTCTACTCTGCAGAGATCAATAATAGTGTGTTCTGGACACTAGGCCAATTAGGCTCTTGTCGTTTTCTGTATATTTACATTTCCAAGCATCCACTAGAAACTTTTAAGCATGTCCTATAGCAGACCCACAATCCAAAGTGACATTGCTAATATTTGTGTCTAGGTCTGTCTCCTGGCCACCTGGGAGCTTGAGACTGGGCGGCCAGTACCCTTGGCTGCTGGAGCTTAACAGCTCATCATTTGTTCTCATTCCTTGTGTATTGCATTGATCCGACTTCTCTTAGGAAGCTCTTTCATGTGGCTCCGACAGGCCTGAGTGTGCACACAACACCACCTACTTATGACACTGACAGTGAGCGCGTATGACAAGTGTCTTGTGGGCAGTGGTATAGAAGTGCCTTAGAGGCATTATTTCATTTGAGCCTTCAAACAGTTCTATGCAGTAGATATTATTAATGTCTCCATTACACAGATGAGGAAACTGGAGCACAAGAGGCCAAGGAATTTTTCCCGGAGTCACATAGTTGGTAACTGACCCAGCCAAGACGCTGACCTAAGTCTGTCAAACAAGAGAAGGTATGTGCCAGATGTTGCCTCATTACGCATTCATATGCTGTTCAGGCCAGCTAGAATTACAAAAAGAAAAACATGCCCAGTGCCTTTCATTTAGGAAGCTATAAATGTATGATACATATTTTTAGAAGATTCCTATCCAAAGTAGATACCGATATTTTCCACATTGGTGCTTAAAGGAATAAACTTTCAAGAGCAGAAAAATCCACTTTTGTGCAATGACTCAGTCCCCAACAGTACTAGGCCCAGGAGGTCTCTGTTATTTTTTAGCACTGTGCAGAAGCTCAGTATACCTTCCATCAGCTTCAGAGTGGAAAAAATCATAGGCAGTCATGCTATATTTTGATTTGACAAGCAAAAACAAAAACAAAAACCATGATCTGTTCCATGACAGATATTCCATAAGGGACCGAGTGGCCTCAAGTTACATCCACCTAAAACACACACATACCGATGCCACTGTGCATCACATGCATGAGCACACACACACACACACACACACACACAGCGAGCTAAAATTAGGCAGCATGGAAACCTGGAATGAAATGCTCTGAGACAAGCATAGCCTGGTGCTATGGCTAACTTTAGGGAAAATTCTGAAGCAAGCAAAGTGTATCTGAGGCAAAGCTGTTTCTATTACTACTAAGAGTGATGCTTGGAGAACACTTACAATGTGCTAGGTGCTTTTACATCAGTGTGAATTCACTGAATCTCAATCCAAACCGAAGAGATAGGTGCTGAGTTATTCCCATGTTACAGATTGGGAGACTGAGGCTTAGAGGTGCAGTTAAGCACAGTAACATGATCACAAGCAAAAACACCAAAGCATGAGTCCTGAGTACAAAGTCACCAAAGCATGAGTACTGATATTTGAATCCAAGAAGTCTAGCGATAGATTCTGTACACAAACCGGGCCCTCCCTGGTGGTGCCATAGGTTAAAGCATAACGCTCTGAAGCTGTCCACAGCCACTGCAATGCAAGTTCGATTTCCAGCCTGGGAGGTGACCCACATGTTGTGGCAGACCCGCTCACTGCTCCCATTAGCAGTAAACTTCACTCGATCTGCCTGTTCTGCTCCTCACTCACTCTGTCTCTGGTGAATTACTCACCTCCTGGGCCTCTGGCCTGTACCCTAGTTTTTGTATACATAAATAAATAAATCTTAAAAAAAAAAAAAAGATTCCATACACAAGCCATAGCCGACACTTTCTGGTGAAAATATACCAGAAATACATGTCTACACCTCTCACGTCCCTGGGCCTGTACTGATCTTTCTCTACACATCATCTCACAAAGCTTTTGAGGGTAGAGCTCTTAGTGTTAAATTACTATGCAGTATCTCATTTGAACATCACAACACCACAGAGTAGCTAGTAAAGTATTTTACAGATAAAAAAAAAAACAAAACCCTAAGGCCCAGAGAAGTCAAGTAATTTGACACACAGGTGAAAAATCGCCTTCCTCTCAGTAGCACCCCATAGGAACTTAAGAATCCATACAATATAAAATCATGGAATATAGAAAGTGTGTGTGTAGGCCCTCGCTGGTGGTGCAATGGGCTAAAGCACAGTGCTATGAAGTGATCCGCAGCCACTGCAGCACCAGTTTGATCCCCGGCCAGGGAGCTGACCCACATAGTGTGGCAGACCTCTACTGGACCACCTGCTGCTCCCCTCAGCAGTGTGTTTCAGTAGATCTGCTGTTCTGCTCCCCTCTCTGTCTTTGGTGAATCCTCTCACTCCCCCACACACACACCTCAGGCCTACACCCCAGTTCTTGTATGCATAAGTAAATAAATATTTTTTATTGTGTTATAATGTAAAATGTCAGCCTCAGGGTAATGTTCTCTAAACTTTTCAATGCTCCTGTTCTAAAATGCTAATGGGAAATAGAGGCAATAGATTTTTCCCTCATCCCAACTCAGAGATTATGTGCCCCTTGGCAGCAGGCATCGGCCAGCTCTCAGTGGCCCTCAGCAGAGAAGCACTCTGCCACGGGGAGCCTCCTTCAGGGCTTGAGCACTGGCCTTCAAAGTCTCTCAGTTCTGACGTTTTGATTTTTCATTGTTTTGGAACTGATTTCTGGGAAAGGCAAACTAGCAAGTCACCACTGGGGCCGACACCCTCCACTGTTGGGTTTGTAAGATGTGAGCTCTATTTAACAGCGAAAATGAAGCAAGTGTTTACCGCAACACCATCTTTATTAGCAGAGTGAAGAGCAAGGCCACCAGGAAGGCGGCTGGGAAGCTTACCTCTACTTGCAGGGCGGCACAGCCTTTCAGAAAGTCGTTGATGTTGTGGGTGCACTCGGCTTCAGTCTGGGGCTCCAGGTAGAACTAGAGAAACAGGGCGGATGTTACTGGGTCAGTGTCATCCCAGGGCAAGCCTAGCCTACTCCCGGGCAGGCCAGATAAACTGAGCTTTTCAACTCCACCTTGCTGCCAACCCAGGAAGACAAATAACCGCTAAAGGAAGTGAGGCAAAAATCTAAACGGTCGTTATTTACCTCAAATGCCACCAAACTTTTAGCCCGACATCAGCTCTACTTGGAAACTTGTTCTCATGCCCTCCGTCAAATTGGGGTGCTAATGAATTCGAGTGACCCAGACCATTTTGTTGACTTTGATGCTTGCTTTCAACTTCGTAGCTTGCTCCCTCCTCCTCACGAAAATGTATTAAAGTTCCACCTTCGCCTTCACCGTTCTCTACATTTCATTACTTCTCGTGATCTCACCGCCAGTATTTTCAAGTTTAAGGAACGATGTCTACTGTTCAGTTAAAATACAAACTGGTTCCAGAAGGCAAAAGACCTTCCCATTCCCATTCCCTGATGATCTTAAGGAAGTAACTGGATTCTACCTTTGCATCTATGTCAAGTGCCCACTTCATAAATGGTCCATAGATCCCCAACATAACAAATCTTGAATTTTGAAGACAGAGTGAGGTTAGTTTCACTTTGAACACATGTTGCAGTCCAAACATATATTTGCTTTCTATTATTTTACCAATCCTATGTGACATTGTAGATTGTTTTTCCTGGTTGCCAAAGAGCCTCACTCTCACTAAATATTTTATTTCTTGGAGAAAAAACATCTACATGGATTTTAGTTAAACTGTCAATAGACATGATCCATATCTTTTACAAATCATCTCACTAATCCACAGACTTGCATGTACCCCAAGTCCAACCCATGCCCTCACGACACAGGGAGGGGTGATGTATGTATGTCAGAGCAAGCTTTGTCCCCTGGCACAAGCAGTGTGACAGGACTTTACTGTCTTAATACTTGAGGGCCAATGACTCAAGGCCGTTTCATTTTCTGACTATGTCAAATGACAAACACAGTAAGAAAGAAGCTCTCCCTATTAGAAAGACACACGAGCAGAGGAGCTGCAAGGCCTGGACAGCAAGCAGTCCCGGGCATCCAGCGTTGCTGTTCTGGGTGGCAACCATCCCCAGGCCACGGCCGCGGCCCGGTCCCCTTACCTTTTCTACAGAGCCAGGCCTCAGTCTGTTGATCAGTTTACACAGCACTACCCCATTTTTCAGTGAGGACTTCAAGAACTCCTCTGGATCACAGATGGTCTTTTTGGGGGAATCTAAAACCCCCAGGGATATAAGCCATGTCACGATTCGCTCTTCTGGATTCATTTCTGAGGATTGTAAGCTCCGAACAGTCGTCTCGGGCAGCTGCAAAGGCTAAGCCACATCCGTGATTACATCTGCTGTTGGCTTCCTTTTTATGGGTCCTCTTCTGGTGCTTGCAGAGCAAAGCTTCAAAACAGCTCTTCTTCGACCATGCTGGAAGGAACCTACTTGAATTGTGGGATTTGACAACCCCAGAGATCACACTCAAACATGTCAGCATAGACTGAATGGAAAGATCTTGGCTAGCACTGTTTTTCCCCTTCAAAACCAGCAAGATAAACTCGTTAAGATTTTTAAAAGAAACACACACACACACACACACACAAGCAACAGTGCAAGAAGCTGTAAGGGAAGGAAGTGAGGAGGATGCCGGGGAGGGAGGAGAAAGAAGGAAGCAACTGCTCTTGGAAAACAAAGGTGAGCCAGCTCCGAGGGGACCTTGGGGATGAGCTGGGGGGGGGGGGGCCCGCAGTGCGGGGAAATGCTGTCAATAATAGTCTAACCCCAGTGAAATCTGGCTCCAGGCAGGAGTAAGACGCCAACTGGCTCTTAGGTCAGACGGCTCTGAGCCTTGTGAGGAGCTGTGCTAGCGACACGGGCTCCGCAGGGGCAGGCCGAGAACATTCTTCCAAGAAATGACCCGGTGTCCTCATCTTATCTCACAGAGATGACATGTCACGATCATTCCTTGCAAAACACATTGAGTTGCACGGTGACAAGGTGCCGAGCAAATGAAGATTGTGCCTGCTGTTGGCCATCACTGCGTCTAAGCAGAAGCTAGGAGAATGGCATTTTACTTTGCAGCCAAAAAACTATATTTGGGGAAAGAGGCTAAGGATAACATCTGACATCCTGTTTACGTGCATTCTTTAGCAATTCTTTTTCTGGACCTGCTTCTACTCTACAATCCAGCTGCAGTCCTCTTGGTGGAGAATCAGACACAAAAGCAGGTAAAAAACACTTGAAAACAACTTTTGAGAACAAAAGAGCCCTTGTCCTCTGTCCGCACTCCAGCCTCGAAGGTTGTTTCTCAACCAGAAACCCTTTGCATTCACAAAGGCTGCTCTGGAACAAAATAATAACTGGCGTAGCGAGAGGTCTTTGCTATTCTCAAGCATTTTTGGAACCAGTTGAAATTGTCATGCTATTGGGAAATGTGAAGAAGGCCAGTTTTCACAGTCCAACCTTACACTGGCCATGGTGGCCACTCACCATCTCTCCCCTCCTGCCTGGGACTCTGCCTAGCATCAGAATCCTTCTCAGCACAGCTTCGGGCATCTATGACCAAATAATCTTAGATAATCTGACTAAATGTCTTCTAAGCTTCCCCTTCTGGCACGACACTTGTAACACTCTGCTAGTGTTGCTTGTTGCTCTGCCTCCCCCAGCAGAACGTAACCTTCCTGTGAATCTTTAACTCTGTTCCTGGCAGAGGGCCTAGTACACAGTAGATGTTTTCTAAAAACACAGACTAAATGAATGAATAAAGTCATATGGAGTCCTGGGTACAGATACTACCTGATTATGATAGGGATTTTTGTTTGTTTTAATGGCTTGAAAAATCTTTTCCTTGTGAATTATTTTTATTGAAATATAATTGACATAAAAATGCACATATTTATGACTTAATAAAGTTTGGCACAGGTCTACACCTGTGATACAACCACACATACTCAAGCCAAGTTAACCTTTTCTTGTCCCCACAAAATGTTCTTATGTTCTTCCCACACCTTCTCTTCTCCCTTCCCCCCAAGTCCCACACAACCATCAATCTGCATTCAGTCCTCCAGATTAGTTTGGGGTTTTTTTTAGAATCAAAGAAATGAATGTATACACTATAATCCCTTCTTTTGGTCTGACTTGTCTCACTGAGCATCATTTTGAGATTCATTCACATTGTTGTGTCTGTCAAAAGTCCTGTAACAAAGATTTCACTGCCAAATATTTGGATTCATGAAATTATACTTAAAAGTGAAATAAATATAATCAACCAAAAGCTTTAATTGACTTTTGAAGCACAGTCAAATCTATGCAATTAAAAAAAGGAAATGCATTGTTGATAAATAAAAACCCCAAACCTGATCTACCAAAACACATATGTCATTTGGACAGTTTTCACAATTGCATCAAAATTGTACTCTACAAACAGATCTGGCAGTAATGTTGAGGCATCATCTACATTTCTGATGAAGAAAAAAGCCTGAGTGATTTCAGGAGCCCAGCCAGCCTAGTCCAAAATAGGCTTGAGTCCGCTGAGGTCACCTAGATGAAGACTTGCGTCATTCTGGACATTGGCTACAGCAAATGACTATAAGTAATAAAGTGAAATGAGAGAGGCAAGTGACCTCTGGAGGGCAGCAGAAACAGTTTGGTAGTGTAAAGACTGGATGTTATCACTGGTATGGTCAAATGGCAAGAAAGCAAGGAATTCTGGGACAGTAACAAGCATATGGGTAGAGTGACTAGTGATGAAAATCAGACTGGGGAGAGAAGCAAGTGAAGGCAGAGAGGAGCCGATGACCTGAGAGGGGTGGGAAGAGGAGGCAGAAAGACTGGACTTCAGCTGCCTGGTAGCCACACTCACTGGCTGTCACTGGCTTCTCCACCTCCGCCTTTTCATCCTCATGGACGCCTCAGCACAGCAGTTAGGTTGATTTTCCAAAAGCACCTGTACAAGCAGGTGTAATGCCCCTGCTCAAACATCCTCTCCATGACCTGAAACAGTGATTTACAAACTACACATCATGTGAGGGAAGGCGGCAAGAGAACGCCATGAGTGGAACTTGAACCAAAATAGGTAACATTCCATTACTGCTAAAAAAATGGCAGGAAATAATGTAAAGGTTAACTTTTATTGTAATTGAACAGTACTGGGCCCTCCCTACTGGTGCAACGGGTTAAAGTATAACACTACGAAGCTAGCTGCAGCTACTGCAGCATGAGTTTGATTCCTGGCCAGGGAGGTGACCCACATGGCATGGCAGACCTCTCCTGACCCGCCCGCTGCTCCCCTCAGCAGTGTATTTCAGTCAGTCGGCCGTTCTGCTTCCCACTCTGCCTCAGGTGAATCCTCTCACCGCCCCTGCACCTCTGGCCTGTACCCTAGTTCTGTATGCGCAAATAAATAAATCTGTAAAAAATAAAATTGAATGGTACATATACTAGTACTTATTACACCATTTCCTTTGTTTCCATACATTTGGAAATACTCATAATTGATTTTTCAAATTTTCAAATCCATTGGGTCATTCCTTAAAAGAAGATTTGGGAACCCAGTGATCCAATACACTAGTTCAGGAGATCTGCAACGGGGCACAAGAATCTGCATTATTCAAGTGCGCACATCCCCAGGAAGCTTGATTCTGATGCAGGTGTGCCAAGGTCACACATGGAGAAACAAGGTGAGTAGGAGCCTTCCATTCCATCCCAGTTTCTGCCAATGCCTGGGTCATGTCAGCATCCACAAGAGCAACACGGCAGCATTGGCTGGGGCAACTCCTTGCCCCTTCCACCGCTCATTATGTCTGGTGAAAATGGACAAGGGGCCTTTAAATATGTTTTACTTTGCCAGCTGGCACATTCTGAAGCTTTATCAGTAACAAGTAGTGGAGAGACTTTGCAAAAGGAAGGGGTTTGACTTCCTGTTTCCTGTGTGCTCGCGCCAGACTCCTGACAAGATCCCGGTTTTCCTAGCACACACCTTCTGCAGCAATGCACAGTGGGTAGCAGCATCCCTGACACCACTTTTGGGTGCATTTGTCACAAAGTGTCTCTGGTGAGAAACCTCCCCTGAGTCTGGGAAACCAACACACTAAAGCGGCACATTTTTAGCATGTTTCAGGGGCAGATGTCCCGTAAGTTCCACTGCTTCTGCAACCTAGAAGCTTCTCCAACAAGGCCTGGTGAAGGCCACGGGTTATCACAGCTCTAGGGTTGGTGATTAGGATATATTATTTTTCTACTGTCTGCTATGATATATTACATCTGTTGTTCCTACATTCTTTTAGCATTCCCTTGACTTCTTGCTGGCCACTCATCATTTCTCCTATCCCCTATTGTAATTAAGTATTCTTTGTTAACTATTTCCTGTTCAATCACTCTGTAATTTCTCTGTCCTGACTGACCCCTGGCTGACACACCACATACTCAATGAGCACACCCCCATTTTAGCCAACCACCTATAACCTCTCACCTCTGTTTTGCCATCACACAACTTCTCTGCCTCCTAAATCCTGAATTCAAACATTACATTTTCTCACCACAACTTACCAGTTTGTTCAGTTCTACCATGACAACTAGTACTGAACCTCATAGGGATCTTATTTTTTTTTTATAAAAAAAGATTTATTTTGTTTATGTATAAAAGAGCTGGGCTACAGGGAAGAGATGTGGGGGGTGGTGCAAAGATTCCCTAGAGAGTGAGGAGCAGAAAAGGTGGATCCATTGAAGTCTGCTGCTGAGGGGAGACAAAACAGGTCTGCTGTGCCATGTGAGCCAGCTCCCTTCCCAGGGATTGAACACGTGCTGCAATGGCTGCTGACAGCTTCATAATACTGAGACTTAACACCTTGAGCCACCAGGGAGGCACTCTCACAGGGCTCTTTAAAGCACTCTTGTCCAAAATGATCACACAAATTACATTCCCACAAGCAGGGAGTGATTTCCCATTGCTGTCACTTGCAATTTCAGATTTTTTTAAATGTTGTTATTTTTTGTGAGTGTGGTTTACTTTTACTTTTTTTAATTTTGAGATTGACATTTGTGTGATCACTGATAAGACTGAGTGTGATTTTCATAAGTTGATTGGCCGTACACATTTCCTCTTCTGTTCACTTCCATCATCCACTTTTGTATTGGGTTATACTTCTTTTGTTATTGATTTGTAAATGTTTGTGATGCTCTGTGGGTACTAAACCAGGGTCAGTGTGAATATCTTCTTGTACGGTTCCTATTCATTCTGTGGTATATTTTAAGAAACTGAAGTTAGTTTTTGTTTTTTTAAAAATAAGATACTTGGGGCCCTCTCTGGTGGCGCAGCGGGTTAAAGCGCAGCACTGAGAATCTGAAGCCACTTCCGCATGAGTTCGATCCCCGTCTGCCCCACTGGAGGTGACCACATGGCGCGGCAGACCTCTCCTGACCCGCCCGCTGCTCCCCTCAGCAGTGTACTTCGTCGATCTGCCTGTTCTGCTCCCCACTCTGTCTCTGGTGAAGACTCTCACCACCCCTGAGCCTCTGGCCTGTACCCCAGTTCTGTATGCACAAATAAATAAATCTTTAAAAAAAAAAAAAAAGATACTTGGGGCCCTCCCTGGAGGCGCAGTGGGTTAAAGCACAGCACTGAGAATCTAAAGCTGCTACCGCATGAGTTTCATTCCTGCCTGCCCTGGAGGTGACCACATGGCGCGGCAGACCTCTCCTGCCTCGCCTGCTGCTCCCCTCAGCAGTGTACTTTGTCGATCTGCCTGTTCTGCTCCCCACTCTGTCTCTGGTGAAGACTCTCACCACCCCTGAGCCTCTGGCCTGTACCCCAGTTCTGTATGCACAAATAAATCTTAAAAAAGAAAATAAAATACTTGGGCCCTCCGTGGTGGTACAGCGGGTTAAAGCGCAGCACCAAGAAGCTAAAGCCACCTCAGCAAGAGTTTGATCCCTGCCTGCCCCGGAGGTGACCCACATGGTGCAGCAGACCTCTCCTGACCTGCCCACTGCTCCCCTCAGCAGTGGACTTAGTCAATTTGCATGTTCTGCTCCCCGCTCTGTCTCTGGTGAAGCCTCTCACCGCCCCCGCACCTGTGGCCTCTCATGTAAACTCAGCTCATAGCTGGCAGCACCAGGCTGGCATGCAGCTTCAGAGATATCAGCGATCCAGGCGCCACTCTCCTGCTAGGTTGCCATCCTTAGCTTTCACCTCAGAGTTCCAAATGCTGAACTATGACTGTTTATGTGAACTTAGATCAGACAGTAATTTCTTAGATCACATACCATGATCATGAGCTACAAAGTAATAGATAAATTCGTCTTCATCAGAATTAACAAAATTGTATTTCAAAGGACATCATCAAGACAGTGAAAAGACAACTCATGGAACAGAGTGAAATATTTGCAAATCATATATCTGATTAGGGACTTGTATCCAAAATATATAAAGAATTCTTATAACTCAATAACAAGACAACTAAAAATCGGCAAGTTATCTGAACAGACATTTCTCCAAAGGAGATACACAAACAACTATTAAGCACAAGAAAAAATGCTCAACATCTTTGACCTTCAGAGAAATGCAAATCAAAACCACAATGAGATTCTACTTCACACCCATTAGGATGGCTATAATTAAAAAGATAGTTAATAACTAGTGTTGATGAGGATGTGGACAAATTGGAAACCTCATACTTTGCCAGTGGGAATGTCAAATGATGCAGCTGTTGTGGAAAACCATTTTGCAGTGTCTCAAAATGTCAAGCCTTCTTACCTTGTGGCCTAGCTACTGTCTTCCGAGAGAAATGAATGTGTCCACATAAGTATGTACTTGCACACAAATATTCAGAGTAGCGTTACTTATGATAGCCAGAAAAGTAAAAACAACACAAATGTTCAGGACCTACCTAATGAATGGAAAAGTAAAATGGTTTCATCAAATACTACTCACTCATGATACAGAAACGAACCTTGAAAACATGCTTAGTAAAAACAGATGATCACAAAGGTCTTCTACCGAATGTTTACTGTTTTCGGTTACAGTTTGTATTGCTTCTACAGGTTACAGTGTGTATTGCCACTTACATGGAAAGTTCAGAATAAACGAACACAGAAAGTAGGGGTGGTGGCTGACGGGAAACAGGAGTGACTGAGGATGGACATGCGGGCTTGGGGGCGGTACCGGCAGGAACAAGTGCACAGAGCTGTCCATGACTGGAAAGGCTCCCCCAGCAGCCTCCTCATAGCACCAAGGACCAAACATCCAGCCAGATGAACTTGGCTGAGGCTCACAAGGTGACAGGCAGGCTCAACGGCCAGTTGCACAGACCGTCAGATACCATCTGCAGGATGGTTAATATGCCATCTGCGGAACCACTCATGGCACTGGATGAGTAAATCCGATGACTCCATAAAATATATATCTATTTTTATGAGACTCCATATATATATATGTGGAAAAGCAAAAATCTGATTGGCCATAGTGCTCTTCCTTATTTGTTTCCCTTCTCTTAGGGATCAAAGATTTCATTGCTTGTTGTTTTACTGTTTAAAAAGTTTTTTCATATATTTTGTCCAGTTCTCTAGTCGTTTGTATTGGGAAGACAAGTCTATACCACATAATTATTCGTGAATAAAAGCACAAGTTGGTTTAGTCTTTTTAATTGTATCTTCTACATTGTGCAAAAAAATGAGACTTGGACACAGTTTCTTGTTAATTCATAGGGGCCCTTTCAATAGTAAGGGCATCAATTTTATGACAGACGTGGTTTAAATTTTTTCCTAGCTAGTGTTTTTCTTTTAAATTCTACTGATTTTTTTTAAAGATTTATTTATTTGTGCATACAGAACTGGGGTACAGGCCAGAGGCTCGGGGGCGGTGAGAGGCTTCACCAGAGACAGAGTGGGGAGCAGAACAGGCAGATCCACGAAGTACACTGCTGAG
>NW_004567120.1:33669394-33691563 GCF_000260355.1 Condylura cristata
GACTAGGTCTTTATCTCAAAACTCAACAGTAAAGAGAAATCCAGTTGTAAAAGGGCAAGAGACATGAACAAATATTTCATAAAATAAGCTATGTGGATGGCAACTGAACACAAGATGTTCAATATCATTAGCTACTAGAGAAATACAAATTAAAGCCAAAATGAGATAACAACATACATGCAGCAGCATAGTTGAAATTAACAAGAAAATTCCTAGCACCAAATGCAGCTGAGGATGTATAGAAACTGGACCACTCATACAGTGCTAGTGGAAACATTTTATGATTGTTGATAATTTCTTTAAGAACTAGCAATTATACACGTGGGAATTAGCCCAGAAAACATGAAAATACAAAAATGCACACATGAATGATCACAATGCTTTATTTGCAGCAGCCAAAACCTGAAAACAACCCAAGTGTCCTTCCTTCAACAGATACGTGATTAAACGGTGGTCTAACCATACCTTAGAATATTATTTGGCAATAAAAAGAACAATGTCTTGGATATACAGCTCCAGCCCTGTCATTGTAAGCCAAACTCACATTCAGCTGCTTACATTGGTGCTGTCTGGGGAAGATGAAGGACCCAACTCTGCCTCCTGACCCCTGGCACCAGCCACGCTGCTTGGGATTCCTGTGTAATGCATTGGTCTGAACTGTGCTCTGCTGTCCTAACTAGAGGGTTGCTGGGAAGGGATTAGAGCAGAGCAGCTATTGGGGAGCAGGGAGCCTTTAAAAGAGAGTCACCTAATGGGCTCTTTCCTTTCACATTGGAGCTGCTGTTATAGGAGCAGCTGGGGGTGGGGTGGGTTTTAGACCTCAGCAGCGGCAGACCTTTGTGCACGCTGGCCCCTACAATCTCACGTCACCCCAGTGCCGCCACCCTGGCCTAAACTATCCCGTTTTTACCCAGGGTCATCACTTCCAACTCAAGACATTTACCTAAAAACTCAGGAGGCAATTTAAAAGGCAAAGTGCAATTCTGGATACAAAGACACAAGCAGAAAATGTAAAACATGCTCAACTAGGGGCAGACTTGGGGGTTTTTATGGGAAGAGAAGAGGAAGATGAGATAGGTGGTTAAAGAGAAGAGTTGGTTAGTGCAAGCAAGCTTAAACTATTCTTGGCTACGCCTAATTGGTTTCTGAGTCTCCAGAACAAATGAAAAGGAAACTTGACTGATTTTGCCCTTCAGCTAAAACATAACTATCAGTTCTTTCCCAGTGACTTCTCATACAAATAGCCTCAAGCTTTCCTAAAATAATTGCTTTTGGCTCATTCCAAAAGCTCTCAGACCCAGCTTGAGACAGGTAATATGATTTCTCTGAAATGGTTCCCCTACTTCATTTTAAAACTGTCTCCACAGATGTCAACTTTTCATATCCCAATAACCCCTCTCCCTTGGGACCCTGGTACTATTCCCCCCCACCTACAGTCTATTCTCTACAAAGGAACCTGAGTAATTCTTTGAAAATATCAATGAAGGCATCTTCAACTGCTCTGAATCCTCCAGCAACTTTCCGTCACATGTAGATGGATATCCAGAGCAGTGGCAGGAACTAGGCTGCTGACTGGAGGCTAGATCTGTGAGGTGGTGAATCTGGTGGACTGAAAGCCACCGCCATGGCTGTAGGGAATGTGCTCTCCTCTCCTAACAAGGGGATTATGTGTCTTAAGAGTCTTTACTGCTATTTGAACATTGGCTTTTCAACTAAGAATGATATCAGATCATTCAAAGGTCAAACATACCAGAAGAAGACAAAATCTCTTACCTGTTAAACAAGCATCACATCTATGAAATGCAACATCCACCAGGTTCCTGGTAAAGCCGGTTAGAGAGATCTTCTAATGCTTTCCTTGGGAATGGCCTATAAAAATTTTGCTTATGAAGCCAGAAAGAAAAGGAAAAATACCAGATGATTTCACTCATAGCAGAAGTATAACGGACCAGGTGAGAAAATAATAATAATGAACAGCTATATACCAGAGACATCTTATGGGGGTGGAGTGGGGGATGGGATCAAAAACAGTGGGGGGAGGGAAGTGCACTGGACTATGGTGATGGCACATGGGTGATTTGGTAATGGGAAGCCCACAGGGATTACAACTGAGATGGAAAAATGCACAAAATGATGTAAAAATAAGTGATTATATTATTTTTTAAAAGTTTTCCTTATGAAATTGGAATGAAGTCTGGTTTGCATAACCGCACTATGCCAATAATAACCTCTTAGTTTGATGAAAGTGGCACAGTTATTTAAGATATTGGCAGGGAAGCAGGGTTAAGAGTATCAGAGACTCTGTACTAACTTTGCAACTCTTCTGTAAAATTAAATTTATCTGAACATTTAAAAAATTCACACACTTAGGGTTTAAGCCTCAGTGCTATCAAGCTATCCTCAGCCACTGAAACATGAGTTCAATCCACAACCAGGGAGAGAACAACCCACATGTCACAGCAGACCTCTCCTGTCTCGCCCTCTGGTCCCTTCAGCAGTGTATCTCAGTGGATCTACATGTTCTGCTCCCCGCTTTTTCTCTGGTGAATCCTTTCATCCTCCTATGCTCTAACCCATTGCACCACCAGGGAGGGTCCAATGAAATTCTTTTCCTAAGGGCCCTCCTGGGTGGCATAATAGTTTAGAGCACAGCACTATAAAGTGAGCCACAGTTCCTGCAGTGCAAGTTCGATCCCTGGCGAGGGAGCTGACCCACATGGCACAGCAGACCTGTCCTGACCTGCCCGCTGCTCTCCTCAGCATTGTACTTCGTCGATCTACCTGTTCTGCTCCCCACTCCATCTCTGGTGAATCCTCTCACACCCCGCACCTCTGGCTTGTACCCCAGCTCCTGTATGCATAAATAAATAAATCTTAAAAAAATTTTAAAGGGAAAATAAAAGAAACTCTTTTCTTGAGAGACACCAACTATCCTCAGGTGTCACGGTCCTCAAGAATCCTATAAAAAGCCCAGCTCGTCTTAGGAAGGCAGTGCAGTCGTGTAGGAACAATCCCGTCTCCTACCCAATTAAGGTAATCAAACTGTCACAAATCTCTCATTTGGTCAGGTGGATTGGCCCATGCACCTAAGCAACAAACCCTTTGAGTCTGATAACTGATACTGTTGAGGGGATAAGCAACACTCCCCCCCCCCAGATTCTTCTTGGAGTAGTCACAAAACAGCCACAGATGGGCTAGCAACTGGAAAACAATCAATGTAAAACAAGGTGCATGGGAATTTACAAGGATCACACAGGTTTTGTCACTGATTAGGGAAAAGGGGTATGCATTTGGTGTTGAGGGTCCCAAGGTGTCTAGGGGAGGAGAAGGAATGACTTTGTTGGGATTCAGATGTGGGTTCTGTGTGGGGTCCTTAGGTCCCTCTGAGAAAAAATTCAGCAGATGTTCCCATTCCTCAGCACACAGCAAGTTTATTGAAAGAAGAAAAGGAAGAGAGATATCTGCACAGACACACGTGGCCAGGAGAGCAGCTTTTTTGCCAGAGCTGAGCATGCTTTTACTATGTTCTTCGAGGGAATTTACCTTTGTAGAACCTATTGCCTTGGGGTCAGTTGGGTTGGTCTAAAATTGATAATCCTCTCTGCACCAACCTTGGTAATCTTTTCAGACCACACCTTAGACTGCTGAAAATTTCCACAGCTCCTTTACTTCAGGACTCCCTAATCATCCCCCCCCCCCGCCACCTCTGGTGTTTGTCCGTGTGAGACCTTCCATCCTAAATCTTTCTACTCTCAGATTCCATCATATTCATCCTAACACATGACAAGGAGGGACATGAGTTCAGATTTACTCTGATGGAGATGAGATTGTTAGGTAGATACGTTTCCAACTTATATTTAAGTCTGAGATTCATTTGCAATTAATTTTTGTGATGTTTGGGTCAAGGATAATTTTTTTGCCTATATATGTCCAATTGCTTCAGTGTCATTTGCTGAAAGACTTCTTTTCAGTAACTCTTGAGTCAATGAAGAAATCAAAGGAGAAATAAAATGCTGTCTGGAGACCAATGAAAGTGAAGAGAAAAGCTACCAGATCCTATTGAATTCGTCAAAAGCAATATTAATAAGGAGTGTATATAGGCCCACATCAATAAATAAAAGTGTCAAATAACTTTACCTCATGCCAAAAGAAGTAGAAAAAGAAGAAAAAAATAAAACAAAAAATTAGTGGAATGAATTAGTAAAAAATTAGAACATAAATAGATGTTACAAAATGTCAATGAAAGCAAGAGCTAGTTCTTTGAAAGGATAAACAAAAACCTTTATCTAGAAGGTTAAGAAAAGAGAAGAAACCCAAATAAAAAGAATCAGAAAAGACAGTGGTGAAATGATAACAGATACTGCAGAAATACAAAGAATCGTAAGTTTTTATGAGCATCTTATATGCAAAGTGTACAAGCTAGAGGAAACAGAGAATTTCTTAGACTCTTACATACAACCTTCCACAATTAAAACCAGGATGAAAGAAACATCTTGAACAATTTCTATCACAAGCACAGACATTGAGAGTGTAATCAAAAGTGTCCCAAGGAACAAAAAGCCCAGAACCAGATCATTTCACTGGTGAATTCTACCAAAACTTCAAAGATCTACTACCTAGTCCATTCAAACTTTTCAAAAGTGTTGAAAAGGGGGTAAGTTCACAAACACATTTTATGAGGCCAACATTACCTTGATCCCAAAACCAACCAAGGAGGGCACAAAAAGAAAACTATAGACCTTTATCTTTGATGAGCATACATGCAAAAATCCTCAAGAAAATCTTGGGCAAGTCAAATCCAGCAACATAGTAAGAGAACCATGACCAAAGGAGATTCCATGTATGGTTAGTTCAATCTACAAAAATCAATTAATGTCATTCACCATGTTAATACTAAGGAAGATAAAATTATATGATCAATCATGTGATCAATGATTTCAGCTTCAGGGACTTCTTAATTCTATCATTTTCTTCACTCTGCTTTCGCATTTTCAACTTGCATTTTGTTTTCTAGTTGCTCAAATCAAAGAAGGAACTTAGATTATATGTGATCTTTCTTCTTTTCTAATGTAAACATTTAGTATTATAAATTTCCCTTTCATGGAATCATAAAATGGTGTAACCACACTGAAAAACATTTTTGTATGAACTCAAAATGGTAAATAATTAGTTGCTACAATGACTTGGCTGTCTACTCTGAGATATCTACACAGGGGGATTGAAGTGTATGTTCACACAAAGCCAATGTTCACCCAAAAGGTATGATCAGGTGTAAGGGGGTGAGTCTTGGTGCTATGAAGCTGTCCACAGCCACTGCAGCATGAGTTCAATCCCTGGCCAGGGAGGTAACCCACATGGCATGGCAGAATTCTCCTGTCTCACCCACAGCTCCCCTCAGCAGTGTGTCTCAGTGAATCCACCTATTTTGCTCCCCACTCTGTCTCTGGTGAATCCTCTCACCCCCCACACCTCTGGCTTCCACCTGTAGCTCTTATAGATATCAATCAATAAATCTTTTTTTAAAAGTTGAAGAGGAGAGCAGAAGGTAGAGACATGTAACATGACAACGATTCAACCTGTCATTGCTGACTGTGAAGATAGAAAAAAGAGAGAGAAATAAACCAGGGGATCTGGTAGCATCTAGAAGCTGGGGACATGCCTCCATTTATGGTCTGCAAGTAAGCAGGAACCTCAGTACTAATCACAGGAAAAGGAAATCTGCCAACACACATCCTCCCTCAATCCAAGGCTATGCATCCTCACATAGAAATGCAGCCATTCTGACGCCTGACAACTCAGGCTCTGCTCTCTGGTTGCAGCCAGAAAAGCCGCCCCAGGGAGAGAACTGGAGAAGATGGGGCTCCCGTCATGTTTCCCTTTTCTCAGGACTGTGCTGCAGCAGCACCGCACTGCAGTGCCAGAAGGTGGCTGTCTCATCCTACTAGTCCAGTCCGTCAGGTGCTAGGTGAGAAGGCAGGTGCAGTTCCAAGATGCTACCATGGTTGGAAGTCAAGTTGCTTTATTTATTTTGCTGTTCACTTCAATTTAAAAAATATTTTATTTATTTATGCATATAAGAACTGGGGTGTAGACCAGCGGTGCGGGGGAGTGGTGAGAGGATACACCAGAGACAGTGGGGAGCAGAACAGACAGATCTACTGAAATACCCTGCTGAGAGAGCAATGAGGAGACAGGAGAGGTCTGCTGCGCCATGGGGGTCAGCTCCCTGGCTGGAGTTTGAATTCATGCTGCAGTGGCTGCAGACAGCTTCATAGTATTGAGACTTAACACTTTGCACCACAAGGAAGGCCCTCACTTCAATATTTTTTTAACTTTTTTTTTTTAGTTAAAGGATGATCACTAGAATGCATGGGCCAGATCATCCTCAGGAATGAAGTTTCAGGTTATGCCACCACATAAACTATTAACTGAAATAGAAGGAAATGTAAAGTGAGTTTTAAAGAACACTATAAATACCATAGATGGCCTTGTGAGCAGTCACCCAAGCAAGGATTGTAGGCCTCACTTGAATTCTTGATGATTGAAAGAAAAATGATTGTAGTGATGTCCACTCACATCAAATTGACCACCTGAACCATGGAAGTATATGCTTCTGCCATTCTAAGTGCACCCACACTTCTGCAACCATGACCACTGTTCACCCCCAGAACTTTTTCATCTTCCCAGCTAAAATGCTGTCCCCATGAAACAATAGCTCTCCCTCTCCCTCCCGCACTAGTTCTTGGCAACCACCGTTCTCCTTCTATGTGTCTTTCTGATTAAATTTCTCTTTCACTTAATAGCAGAGGGCTCCATTGCTGACGGGGATTGCTTCTATCCATGCAAGACTTCTGCAGATGTGACTGAGTTCATTTTAAGAGAGGTAAGAGAAATTGGGATTGGAAAAAGAAGAGGGGAGGCACACACCAGGCAAAGATTTTCATACCATGATTGATTCTTTCACAGCACACACAATGTTGAACGTTAGTCTCTCTCACGCCCATGTTTCAGCTGTGCCAGCAGGGTTCGGAGCCTGGCATGCCCCCAGTGACAAGGCTTCTCAGAGACCTGCCATTACTTCATGTCCTAATGAGTCCATCCATGGTGAGGATTCTCTTCAGGGTCCTGTATGCACCTTCCACATCTCCTTCCTGTACCATCATAGTCCTGGCAATGAACTTCAGATGTTTTCCCATAACCTTGGATCTAACTCATCACCCTGCCAAGCCCTACACCCTTGACACATAGTTGACGCTTCTCTGCTTGAGAAGCTTGCTGTATCATAATCTTTTTTTCCTCCCAATACTTTATATAGAATTTCTAGGAATAACTTCAATACTTTTAGTCCTTATGCAGGAAAATAGGGAGATAACATCCCAGTGATTCTGCACTTGGCATTGAATGCAATGATTTACAAAGCGCTGGGCTATCTTCTTTGGGGGTGGTCATGGGGCAGTCTATGTGGGATAAATGCAAAACAGTTAAAGTATGTTAAGCAGAAGCATTTGGGGGAGAATAAGTAGGAGGAGAAACTCTGTTCATCCATTCAACACATATTTGTTGGGCTCATACTGTCCCAAGGAAATTTTTTTTTTTAGTCTTTTATCAATAAACACAACAGGTAACATGTCTAATCTCAAGGAGATTATATTCTAATGGGTGAACACAGAAAATCAATAATGCATATAATAGATAAATTATACAGTATGCAAGAGAGTAGTAAGAGCGCTGTAGGAAAATACTGGAGCTGGTAATGGAGTCAGGCACACTGGATATTGGGGTGCAATAGGGTAGACAGATGGCAGCATTAAATAGGTCTGGCCTGGTAGGCCCCACTGAGGTGGTTAAGGTATGAGCAAAGACCTGAGGAAGTTATTCAAGTAGAAATCTGGGGAGAAGAGCTGGTCAGAATTCTGAGTCCTACTGAGTTCTCTGCTTAGGGTCACATAAGGCTACAATCAAGGTGTTGGCTGGGCTGGGCTGGGCTGGTTCTCTGAAGGTTCGGAAGAAGAATCTCCTTTCAAGCTCATTTGGGCTGATGGTAAAATGTAGTTCCTTATTCTTCTGGTGGTCCGCCTCCAAGTGACTCAGCTTTCGGGGCCTACCCTTGTTCCTTGCAAGGTAGCCCCTCTACCCGTGAGGAATGGCATATGAAATCCTGCCTATGCCTGAATCTCTGGCTTCCTCTTTTGCTACCAGCCAGGGGGAAGAAAAAAAAAAAGTCTACATTTAAAGCGCTTGCGTGATTATACTGAGCTATCCAAATTAACTCCCTTTTGATTTATTCAGAGTAACTGACTGGGGTCTCCCTGGTGGTGAAGGGGTTAAACACAGTGCCTTCAAGCTCTGGTGGTAAAGGGGTTAAAGACAGTGCTATCAAGCTATGGCCAGCTACTGCAACATGAGTTCCATCTCCAACCCGGGAGCTGACCCACATAGCACAGCAGACCTCTTCTGTCTCCCTGTTGCTCCCCTCAGCAGTGTATTTCAGATAAATCTACAGGTATAGAACAGGCAAATCTACCTGTTCTGCTCCTCTCCCAGTCTCTGGTGAATCTTCTCATCTTCCCATTCCCCACACCTCTAGCCTACACACCAGTTCTTATATGCACAAACAAATCTTAAAAAAAAAAAAGCAAATTCAACTGATTAATGACCTTTATTAAATCTGAAAAATCAGTTTTACTATGTCACACCTCATCATCGTGGGTGCGACACCATAGGCAGTTTAGAGAACGCAGAAGGGAGATTTGGGCAGCCATCTTGGAATCCTGTCTGTGACTGTCACAAAACAGACTTGAATAAACCTCTGTATAGTAATACTTAAGAAATTAAATTTGCAAAAAGGAAATTCTTCCCACAAAGAACATTCCATACCCAGATGATCTCATTAGTAGATTCTGTTAGATATTTAAGGAAAAGATAACACCAATCTTAAACTCTTTCAGCAAACAGGAGGAAATATTTACTCACTTCATGAGTTCAATATTACCCTTCCTACTAGTTAGCAATTTATTGTCTCTCAGTTTCAAGTTCACTGTTTGTATTTGTTCTGTGAAAATGAAGCAAAGCCCTTTACTTTTCCTTTGCCAACTGGCACATTAGGTAAAAGGAAAACTTGTTTCCTCAGCTGTACTAATAATACTCTCAATATTTCTGGCCAAGTGTGTGGGGTTTTTTTCTCACATTGACCAACGCTGAGAACAGCTAGGTGTCCTGCAGCTCAATTTAGGTCTAGCTACCTGGAATGAGCATCAGTTTCCACACATTAAGGGTTCAGTCAGTCTCACCATACTGATCCCAATTAAGATGCTAGTCACTTCCGGGGCCTCCTTGGTGCAGCAGGGGGTTGAAGCGCAGCACTATGAAGTTGTCCCCCAGTCTCTGCAGCACGAGTTTGTTGCCTGGCCAGGGAGCTGGCCCACATGGCGCAGCAGACCTCTCCTGTCTCACCCGCTGCTCCCCCAGGCCGTGTTCCAGTACATTTAGCTGTTCTGCTCCCCACTGTCTCTGGTGGGTCCTCTCACACCCCCACACCTCTGGCCTGTACCCCAGTTTTTGAATGCATAAATAAATCTTTTTTTTAAAGATGCCAAATCACTTCAATCGGGGATTCCTTCCAACCCGTCCCCCAGCTCTGAAACTGCTAGTGCACAGGACTCAGTAACGTGCTGTACTCATTTACTTCAAAGGCTACAAGTTGGCAACGGCCAAATGGAAGAGAGGTGCAGGGCAGGGCACGGGGAAGGCACACGGGCCACTCTAGCAGCTCTGGGCACAACCACCTCCCAGCAGCTCCATGCCTTCACCAGCCAGGAAGCTATCCAAAGCCCTCTGGTTACAGTTTTCATGAAGGCGCTGCTGCATTAGCAGGTGGAAACCATTGGCTGTCTGATTCGCTCAACCTCCACTCCTCTCTCCTCCCTGTGTACGCGGTGGGGGTGGGGAGAGATGCCGGAAAGTTACAGTGCTCTAATCACATGGCTAGTTCCTCCGGCAACCAGCCTTCATCCTTAGGGACTTTCCACGAGTAACTTCATTTTTCTTTGGGTTTTTTCCCACAGTATTTGTTAATTATCAAGAGAAATGATTCCTTAGCAAAGATTCCGTGTTTCATAGTTCAGGAACACAGGTCGGTGACAGATTTCCAGAGTGACCCTAGTGACATTCGTACAGAAAGCTACAAGCCCCAACCAATGCTCCAACACAGTGAAATCAGAGGACAGTTATTCTCAACGCCAGTATCTTTCCGATTGCAGGAGCCAAAAGTAACTTCGGTGAGGTCAACTCTGGGGTGGTTGAAAGGGACTTGCCATGAAAAACAAAAGCTATTCCTTTCACCTTTATCACTCTGGAGGGAGCTATTTTGCGATCTGGAGACAAAAGACAAATATAACGAAAGATGCTCTTTTCTCCTTTATCACTCAGGTGTTGTTTCAGGAACTGGGCATGAAGCCCCCTGTGACAGCTTACGGTGTCACAAGGTCACTTCAGATTGTATTACAGGACATAGGAGAAACACTGCAGGAAGAAAAAGGGTTTTGCTTTCTGATACCGGTGCTCCTGCTGGGTGGGCGGTGTGGCATGGAATTTTCTGGTCTCGGCGCCAGCACTGTGCAGTCAGCACAGCTTCCCCAGAGACCCCCTCTGGCAGTTTAAGAGCAGAGCACCTCTGCTGAGACAGCTTCCGATGACCAGCTGTCTCAGCACCCCAGATCACCTTCCAGCAAGTTGTGTGTGTCCAGAACCACAGGAATTCTGTTATTCAGTAGGCCCCAGCCACGGCTGGATTTCTGCTCTGGGGTGGGGAGGGCTCCTCGTTGGGCCCTTTAACCAGCCTTGTGCACTGGTCTTCCTTGAATACGCCATTGTGGCCTTACGAGTAGCGGTGATTATACCATCTGACGTTGTTCTGTTGGTTTTTATCTGGTAGTCCTATATATTCTTCCGGATTCTCATTAGTTTTTATTTTGTTAGTCCTCATTATTCCTATCCATGCTAATTTTTACACCAAACCTTCCATTTAAAGCTCTGTGTGGCTTGTCCCCAACCCAAAGGAGTGCTGCATTGACCTGGTGTGGGAACTGAAAGTAGATCCAGAGAAAAAGGGTTTGGGGCTGGGTCTGTTATGCCTTCGGGTTTGAGCACAGGGCTCCTGACATGTGGGAACCGGCGTGCTCATAACGCACGCCAGGCGGGGACACAACAGCGAGCTGCCCCTACATGTGCCAAGTGCCATGGAATACAGCCTTTGGGAGCCCACATGACTCGCTCTCACTGCGGACATTAATGGCTGAGAAGATGTGTTCGGAGGATTCTTTTGAGTTCAAGTGCTCACAAAGAAAAAATTCCAAACTATTAACCCTCAGCTGAGGCTGCCATGTGAGACTCAAAATGCTTCCAGGACAACCCAGACAAATCTCATTTTCTTACAGTGGCAGGGCCGATGTTTTCGACTATCAACTGTACAAGATGCTGAATTACAATGACAGTTCAATTCAGTCTTATCAAATTTATCATGTTAAAGGGCACTGATTGATGGTGGAACCCTGAAACGTGGAGACCTATTTGTGCCTGGAAGAAACTGACAAACTTAATACCTCAAGTCAGTCTGCACACCCCTTACCAGTTTTGAAGCAGTTTGCTGGGCAAAGTCTATACAAGCCTTCCTCTGCTTCAAACCTCTGTGACTCTGCCTAGGGCAGATTCCTTTGAAAGGGGACAGTAATCAGGACCCTCTGTAACCATCTCCACAGCCACTAGATCCATAGCGAGGGTCAAATCTTCTGACCCAGTCACAACCCAGGAAAAGAAATGGCTTCTGCACCCAAGTGGGAGAGTGAAAAGGCAAAATTAGGGTTCAGAATACATGCTATCAAATACTGAGGTACAGTTAAAAGCAATGGCCTGGCCATGTATTTGCTACATGGGTAAATCTTCAAAACACTGAGACAAGAAGTATCAACACAACTGAGACAAGAAGTCACAACACCACGCTATGTAAGTCAAAAATATAAGCCTATTAAACTCCCATACACCGCACACCAAGGGATATACATTAAATGCACTAGAATGGCTGCCACTGGGTAACAGGTGCATGGTACTGGGAACTCCAATAAACAGCAAAAACGAGAAGGGCGTTGTGCAGACTAATCGCTATATTATACAAAAGACTGAGCATTATGACTCACTCAGGAGAAAAAGAACCTTGGCTTATGGTAGGAACTTTCAGTCCTTGACAAGAGCAGATCTAACATAAGGAGCTTCCCCCCCCCATCCCAGCCCTGACGATGACACATAAGAGGAAAATTGACAGATAATTATACACTCTACTTGCACAGCAGTTACCAGGTGCTAGGCACTATTAACTCATTTGGTCCTCCCAGCTAATGCTATGAGAGATCCTATTATTACCCCCATTTTACAGATGAGGGAGTTTAAAGGGGGTTAAGTAACTTGAGGTGACACAGCTGGTAATACTGGAACTGGAATTTGAACTCGAATAACCTGGACGGAATACCTTTAACTTGGGAGAGGGCGAGTCTGGGGCAGCAAGGGAGTGCAGGAGTGGTCTAAAACAGAAGAGGTGTTGGCAGGGCAGGCTTTGTTCTGGAAAGATCCCTGTCCACCTGCACAGCATGGCAGGACTGTGGGTCCTGCTCAGGCAGCAGGAGCTTCAGAGGGGGCACACTGCAGTGCAGGCTTAGGCCAGAGCCTCTCCCACCAACGCAGAAAGCTCAGCCTCCATTTTGAGCTAGTAAATACAACCCCAAAGTAGGATTTTGGCCACTATTTCCTTGAGGAATCTGGTTGGCCCAAGGGGGAAAACCTAAAAGCATTGGCATCAGGTGTTCCCCAACAAATGGCTCACAGTTAAGCTCAGAGTGGAAAAGGCCTCAGAGGTCGTGTTAATCCCCTGCTCTGATACCACAAACTAAAAATAGCCAATCACTTGAAAGCCTTGAACATGGAGGACGGTAGCTTGAATTAGAATAAAAGAAAATAACTTGAGAGAAAAAATCCACCGAAGGTAGGGATACTTTTAGAAAATATTCAATCAAGCTGTATAATCAAGATTAGTGTTTTTTAAAGCACTAAGAATAATTGGCTCCTACAAAAACATTAAAGTAACTGGGATAGTCTAACAAAAACTGTTAGAATGGATAAAAAAAACTTCAACTCCTATACTATACCATACCATTAAAAAAAAAAAAACTCAAGTGGCCTCCCTGGTGGCACAGGGATTAAAGTTTCAGCACTATCAAGCTATCACCAGCCATGGGAGTTCAAAACCCAACCAGGGAGTGACCCATATGGTGCAGCAGACCTCTCCTGTCTCCCCGCTGCTCCCCTCAGCAGTTTCAGTAGTCCATGTGTTGTTTCCCATTGTCTCTGGTGAATCCTCTCACCTCCCCACCCTCACCCCCGGCCTGTACCCCTGTTTTTGTATGCATAAAGACATCAAACTTGGGGAGTTGTTTTTAGTTGTCATTTGACAATGTAAAAAAATGATTAGCAAGGAGTCAGATGTATATAGAAAGAACACTGGATGAAACTGCTACAAGTTGCTTATACAGAAATACACCAATTGCATCCTGATTTAACACAGCTCAAGAACCAGTCCAAAGTATAATTTAGTGGCAAGCTGTCAACTGAGCGGTTTTTCCCCCAAGCAGGAAATAGCAAAAGCATTAT
The DNA here is from genome assembly GCF_000260355.1 of Condylura cristata. Classification (NCBI taxonomy): domain Eukaryota; kingdom Metazoa; phylum Chordata; class Mammalia; order Eulipotyphla; family Talpidae; genus Condylura; species Condylura cristata. Next base: position 33,683,090 of record NW_004567120.1, read on the forward strand.
AGTACCTTCTTGGTATTTTCTTGTTCTTTGGGATTATTGTTTCTATCAAATTTCAGGTTCAGGATTAAATGAACTCACCTGAATTACCTTGATGGCTACTGAAAATCACACCCTTTCACAGAGGGGGCCCGGTGTCAGCAACATGACCCTCAGTCACCTCTACAATCCCTGGCTTCTTTGCAAGTGCTAACCGTGCACCACACACTAGCTTGGGGGAGGGGCATGAGATGTTTAGAAGTGTTGAGAACTGCTAGTTTTCAAATTTTTAAAAAGGACCCAGCACCACAGGAAAAAAAAAAATGCATGTTATGTTTTATTAAGTTTCAAATACAAAAAACATTCCAAAATGAGAAACATGATCTATTTCACCTAAATTTTATATTCAACTAACAGTTAAACAAGGAAGACATTTTCTAGTATCAGTTTCTTTTACAACCAGTATAAAGCCAGAATAATCAAGACCGGATTTTTTTTTCCCCAATAGGAACAGAATTAAGTCTACTGGGTCAGTAAACTCTATGCGAAACAGCTGTCTGGTCACTTCAGCACACTTGATTTAGTCACATTCACTATGTTTACTCTCTATGGTTCCACACTATCCTTAAGATATCAAAAAAAAAATATCAAGAGCCAAAAGGTCTTCAGAAACATAAACCCAGTCATTTAGATTACAGGAGTGACGAAGACAGGCACGTTGAGTGCACAGCTAGTTAAATTTGGTCAGTACCCTCCTGCCTGATGTGATTACAAAAGCTTGTCCGAGGAGGGTTACATTTTGGGATTACTTCCCACAATTACAAATGTTAAACATGATAGTGCTGATATTTTACTAGTAAAAAAGGTCATACTCAAGTTAGTTCTATTAACCCAACAACTCAAATCTGTATCCTCTAAGAACATTAGTTTTTATAGTTTTGGCTCCAGTCTTCAATGCCACAAATTATATAAAGTTGTCTTTCCACTCCTTAAATAGGAGGTGGGAGAAAGTAGACTCACAAAAAAATCCGGTGAAACAAAAGCCAACTGGTCAAATTGTTTCCAGTTTTTAAGTGTGCTTTTGATCATCTTAGCAATGTGTCCAATTACCTTCCAGATGTTTCTCTTCCCTTGTAGTTTTAAGACTGAATTCCATTTCTGGGTAAACACCAGAAAATGTTCTTCAGTTGCTAAAAATCAGACACTTCGCTGGGTAGTTACCACTTATACCTCTCATTTTTTTTCTAATTTCAACATTCTGCCGGTGATAATTACGTAGTTTTAAACTGTGGACTTGTCCCTATATGACTTTAAAGAAATGAAAGCCCAAGCTGGAAAAATCTATATAAAGAACCACAAGAACTTCCTACCTCCACTTACCAATTTCCTGAAATCGCTCCCCTTTCTCCATCTGGTCAATTACTTATTTTAAGTAACTACCACTCCCTAGTTAAGAGTGCCAACCAACACTGAGGCCTTCCCCTTCCCTAGATCCATGAGGCCTGGAAGGCAAAGATCTTACTGCCTGCACCAAACCAACTGATAGGTACTGTTTATGCAACTGTCGTGCCTTATGGACAATCAGCATTCTTCTGCTTCAACAACTCTGGAAGATGAAAAGCATGTCATTAGTTCACAAGATAGTTTTCTGCTAGAAACCAGCCGCCCCCACCTAGTCTTTATATACTCGTTTGCTATAACTGACCACAAAATAACTGCTTTGAATCGGAAGCTCCAAAGAGCAACCATAAATAGGCCCAGTCTAATTCCTGTAGGCACCACTTTGGCAATATTAAACTGACCGGTCACACGATCAATTTGTTACTCAAACTCTAAACTCGGTTACAGCTGTATCAACTGTCCCTTTTGTCAATTTGTATTGTGACTGGCCTATACCAGTCACTAGTAATAAAAAGGGCATCCTCACCAGGCGAGAAAATAACAAAAATAATGAATAACCATATACCAGAGACATTTTGCGGGGGTGGAGGGGAAATGCACAGGATTATGGTGATGGCACACGGGTGACTTGGTGATGGGAAACCCGCGGGGATTACAATTGAGATGGGGGAAAAAATGTACAAAATGATGTAAAAATAAACTTTTGTAAAATAAAAAATAAAAGGGTATCCTCTCACAAAAACACCTAGGCGCCTGCAGTTTATACAATTCAACTTTGCTTACAAACCTAAACACCAACTGCATTACTCCAAGTAGTGAGTTTACTGAGAGCATTCTAGTCCTAGCAAGCTTCCCAGTCACTAATAGCCAACACTTCATGGTTGAACCACTCACTACTGGTGATGTTTAGATTAACTTTGCCCAACAAAGGAATCATGTGGCAGACTTTACACAGCACTAAACCCCCAAGTTAGCTATTATTCCTTTTACAGGTAACCAGTCAACATTACAGCCAGTTAAACTTCTGAAACTTACCTTAGCTTTTGATTTTTCTTGCTGTCAGCTTTATCTAGTGTGAATAAATCAGCAATCCTTGCCCATAATGACCAAAATCCTCAACCTGTAAAAATTAAATAGGTAACTAGTTATCTCTCTTAAGGAAACTCTTCAAAACTTGCCTATAACTGCCCTCTTTTCCAGAAAGAAAAGGCAAGATCAGACTTGCAGCTTAACGTTATTTCATGTTCTACTACTTCTTAAGTGGTGGAAGATTCACTGGCTTGGGATGACTGGAATGGCTTAAATGGTTAAGTTGCATGGCTTATGGATTTTCTTTCTGTTCCAATGGTGCACTGCCATGTTAAATCCATAAGTTGAACGGACAAAACTTATTTGAAGGAATAAGTGGAGTATAAGGATTTTTAGTTGGAGGTCTTCAAGTTTACTACATTCAAGAGCATCTTTTTCAACTTCATGGCTGGACCTGGGTCATGCTGCCTCAGGTTTTGCTTTTTAAAGACCACTTGCAATAGATTTTCTCCATAGTGTAGTTTCATAGAACTAAAAAACAAGTCAGGCATCCAACTAAATGTCAAGTTTGCAATGGCTTACAGGGGTAGAGAGGGGGACCCCAAACTTAAGCCATTTCCTACATTGACTAAAAGACTAATTTGAAAAATGTTAACATAGGAAGCATGTTTAAAGGTCTTCATCAAAAATATTAAAAAAAAAAAAGATACCCCCTCCCAAGCCCCAGATAGCTATTGGTGAACAACAGCTGTGGTAAAGCCTTTAGTGTCATACATGCTTTAAAAAAAAATAAAAAATCCAAGTGTTGAATTTGGAGGACTTCTAATATGCTAGCGAACACTTTGCTTTTCCAAAGTTTTTTTTTTTAATCTAGAAGGCATTTCCACTGCCATGAGGTACAGTATGTTTCACTGTACTATGAGGAAGGTAAGTGTTCAATTTCGACTTAGACGGAAAAACTAGTTTGCTTTGCTTACCATCTTTGCTGTTTCACAGGCATTTGATGCTTTAAATCTGATGTGGAATGCTGATTGATTCACTTTTTAGAAGTCATAAGCCTTTGAGAAGTTGGAGATAACTTCATTGCTTATCTATTTTCTCCTTTGCAATCAAGCTGTTCCTTAAAAGTGAGACACTACAGAGTTGCAAAAATTTGAAACAGTAAGAGCAAGCACCGTTTGCAGCTTCATGGTTGGTTTTGGCCAAACTTTTTATTTAGTATTCTGTAGTTGCTTAACACACACTTAAATGGTCTTATTGGGGGAGGGGGGAGGGGAGGTTCTTGCAGATTCCCAAGGAAATTTCAGAAAGGCAAATATGGCCAGCATTATCCATTTGTTTCCTTTGGGGGCGGGGGTGTACGGGGCACGGAGCACTTTCCTTACATAAGCATTTGGTCTCAGGTTTTTCATACTGAGAACATGAGATTTCAGTTTGAAGACACTCTGAAATCCTCTAAGTAGCATACCCCAACCACCCTCTAGCAGCTAGCTTGTTTATATAGGAAGAACTCATCTCTCCATTTTAGATGGCTAGATGTCTGTGGAAGATCTTAGAATGGCTTGCCTTATTTACTGGGAAAAAAAAGAGAAAGTGGCCTTTAGGGACACTTTTACTTGGAAAATCACAACACTAGTACACAAGTCAAGTCTTAACACATGAAACATTTGCTTGTCGAAAGCAATGTCATAAAATCAAGTAAGGTTAAACAGGTTTTACTTTTTTCCTCACAAGAACATAAAAATGATGGAGGGGAACTTAACAGGAAATTTAAAAAAGGTAACACAATTTTCCTCTTAGTAGTCCTTGGGTAGTTATGACAGAACAGGTTCCACTTTGTTGGTTTCTTTGAACAGGGATTTTGGTCCAAAGTTTTGTTTGTTTTTAATATCTGCTTCTGCCTCCCCCTCTATCAGATCGGCTTCCTCCACGGCCACCACCTCTTGGTGCTCCGCGACTTGAACTGCTGTAGGAATCACGTGGAGGAGGGTACCCCCTTTCCATAGAAGGGGGAAGCCCTCTGTCTTGTCTGCCAACCCGATCACGACCACTTGAGTAGAGATCACTTCGGCTGCTTGAGTAACTGTCTCGACTTCCACCATATCCGTCACGTGAGCTGCTGTAATCATCATAGCGACTGCTTCCACCATAAGATGGCGGGGGCCCTCGTGTAGGTGGAGCACTACGTGAGTTACCTGCAGGGTCAACGGTCAGGTAATATGGCAACACTATAAATTGTATATATACAACATTTCAATCTGAATTTACAGAATTCTTGTATTAAACGTTTACTTTCTCAACTGGGAGGTTTTAAACTCTTGCCATTGCTGGCCATAAACAGGGATTTGCTCATCTGCTGAGATATGGAAATGGACAGGTTTTAAATGTTTGTTTGAAAAGACTGAAGACGGTGTGTGTATTTCAAGAGGATATTCCAGCTTGTTATTTTATAGTAGATACTCAGCCACTTTCCAGTGATAAGTTGCAATTTTGAGCTGTAGACTTTCCTTCATATTGCAATGGTAAACATTTGATCTTGTTAATAAAAATTTTTATATTTTCACTGTTGGGGGAAAACACATAAGGCTGCCAATTTAAGCAAGCAAAATCCCCTCCAAAGCAAGCAAACAGCCTCAAAAAAAAAAAAATAAACTTGGAAAAGAAAACAAAAGCCCCTCACAGAACTAGGAAAAGCCCAGCTGAGAGTTTACCCCCTTTTAAAAGCAAGCAAACGTCCCTCAAAAGCAAGCACCACACAGCCTAATAAACTGGCTCGTGAACCTAAAAACTCAAGCTGGTGGTAATCAAGACCCTCCACCATCACCTTACCATAACTCTCATAGGAATCTCTGTAGGAGCCTCCACTCGGATGGTCAGCATAGTCACGATCACGACCATAGCCATCTCTATCACTAAATGGAAGACAAAGTGGTCAGTGTCAGGGGAGTTAATTTCGAGCTAATTTAGTTGACAGCGTTGTGGCTGCAGAACTTACCTATAGCCTCTCGATGGGTAGTCATCACGTGAACTGGAATGACCATAGTCACGGTAAGTGTAATCTCTCGGCGGGGGTGCATAATCTCTTGTATCACGAGAACTTGGGTAATCTCTACTTGAGTAGCTACCGAAATACAAGTAACTTGGTTCATGAATTTGATGAGCACTCCCTTCATTCTTAATTTTTTAGTGAGAAAAATAAAAGCTACCATAATTTTCTGTTACCTGTCTTTAGTAGAATATCCATCATCTCTTGGGGACAAATAAACATCTCTTCGAGAAGGCAGGGGTTCCCTTCGAGGTGGGCCTCCATAACTATCTCTCCCACGGGATACAGGTGCTGAAGGGGAGAAAAGAGAAACCATTTAGCAAGTATACTCAACTGAAAAACAGTGGCTCAATTATGGTGATCTGGAGCCAACTCATGTTATTTCCTTTGAAGTTCCCTATTCCCAAAGCAATTTTTTGTAGGGCTCATCAACTGCATCTATCATGAAAGACCTGAAATCCAAGTTTTAAGCATCATTTTGAGGTCTTCTCCATGCCTTCTGGTAATATGGTGGTGAAATAGTTATAAATGAAACAGTTACCTCTTCCTCCCATTCCACTGCTGCTTCGGACTGGTCCTGAGGGGGCAGATCTTTTAGGAGGAGGACCCCCACTTCGTGGTGGGGGTCCTCTTTTTACTGGCAGTGGTCCCCTGGAAGAACTCATATTAAAATTCATGGAATATCCACCATCATCTACATCAAACAGACAAGAGAAAGACACATTAATAAACTATAAAACAATAAAAAGTTAATTATTTAAATCAGAAGTTCGAGCATTCCTCCCTGGCCAGGAAGCTGACCCACACAGCACAGCAGATCTGTCTCACCCGCTGCTCCCCTCAGCAGTGGATTTCAGTTGGTCCTCTTGTCTCAGATGAATCCTCCTCTCAACCCCCTGCAAACCTGGCCTATAGCCCAGAGCTCTTGTATGCATAAATAAATCTTAAAAAAAAAAGTCTAATCATCTCTAGTTAGTGTGGAAATATTGCTTTAGTTTCTTTTGTACAGGACTAACCTGAGCTAATTGTATATAAAGAGCAGGCAAAAGTAAAGGTGGCCTACAGTTACTCTGGCCAATCAAAAAAGAATGGACCAAGTATATGATTTCCATCTTTGATAAACACCAGCTTAACTAAGGATGCCTTCTGCTCTCCATTTAAGCCACAACCCCTTTGGTGGATGACAAAGTTTTCAAGAAGCCAGAGCCTCTGGGCAAAGACCTCAACAGAGCACACGCTGGTATGGGTTTATCCCCTAACGTACACACGAAAGCAAGAAAAAAACAAAATCGTTACCCATGTGCCCTCCACGCGAGGGGGGTCCCCTAGCTCCTCCACTTCCTCCTCTTCCGCCTCTGAGGCCTCTTGGAGGGCCTCTGCTTCTTGGAGGTGGAGGTGGTCCACGTCTCCCACTTTCAAAGGATGGTTTGGTAGCTTGTTCTACCTTGATGGCTTTCCCATCTAGGGACTAAAACATTACAGAACAGTTAACTACACCAACATTTAAAAAAACTTGCAGACACAGAAGGCACTGAGAAGCAGAAGTCATTCAGAATGAAGCTGTGTGTTTAGCTCAACAAAGTATCTAAACAAAGTCTACAGTGTATGGTTTCCATTTACTTAAAAAAAGACACACCTCAGTCTTGAACCAAAGCCTAAAATAGGGAGCCTGCCTCCCGCCAGCTTGGACAGCCAAACAATGTATCAGAACTAAGAGGAGACTTTACTTACTAGTGGACTGCAGACACAAAGCATCCAGACCAATTTTCAAGGAAAGACTCTTGCTAATATAAGTAACTTTGGCTACAAAATTTGGTTCCCAAATGACGCAGGGCTACATTGTGCACACAGTATACACTCAAAACACTGCAAAGGGGTTAAGACCTCACCTTTCCGTTCATGTCTCTAGCTGCATCCTTAGCATCTGCGGGGCTCTCAAAGGTGACAAAAGCAAATCCTCTTGATTTGTTGGTTTCTCGATCTTTCATCAAGAGCACTAAAAGGAGTTTTGGGGGAGGGGAGGAAGAAATGTTACTCTAGAGTTAGACTAAAATAAAAAAAGCCAATCAGTAAAAAAGCCAGCTCAGAACTTCTTAGAGGACAAAATACATTATCATTTCAGATGATCAGTGCAATCAAATTCATCATAGCTTACTTCAACTTTAACAATCCTATCTATACTTTCAGAAAACTCACCTTCCACTATTCGCCCATATTTGCCAAATACTGCTTCAAGGGCTTTCTCATTTGTTTCTGTGTTAAGCCCGCCAATGAAGAGCTTTCCTGGGCGATCTGCTTCAACCATTTTTCACTGGGTGAGTCTGTTGAAAAACAGTATTACTACCACGGAAAAAGTTCCTCAAGTTTGCCAAGCACAGTATTTACTGAAGCGTTTTCTCCGGTTTTCCCAAAACCATTATCACGTAACATCCAAAGCCAGCTTCGCTAATCCTCAGCAGAAAACCAATTTAAGCTTTTTAGCTACAGCTCAATTTACATTAAACGGGTTAAAAAGCATCGTTTCCCTTTGCCCTCGGCCCACTCTGGCCGTTTTAACAGCCCCGCCAACATGTGAAACTGATTTGCGTCCTAATTCTAGATTTGCTGCCTCCCAAGGTGTGACGATCGCATCCCAATCACCCTAAAAGCTTTAAGTCTGCCGACTCAGACTCATTCAAGGTCACCGGTAAGACACGGGCCCTCAACACCCAGCCCGTTTCCAAGACACCTGGCCAGCCTCCCCTCCGCGGGGTCTCCAGTAAATCCAAATCTCAGCAGGAAGGTGAAGTCTGAGTCCAGTTACGCCTCCCTTTCTGCACCAGCCCCCGCGCCCGCAGAAAAGGCTGCTAACTCAGAAGTAAGGAGATCATCTGGGTCTACATAACGGCGCGCGGCGGCGCGCACAGTCACACTCCCGGGCTGCCGCAGAAGCCAATTACAACCCGTCATTAAAAAACCGCGTGGAAAAGACAAAATGGCGACACTTGGACCCAGCCCAGCGGCACCGACGCCGGCCTGGGGA
>NW_004567120.1:33691701-33696564 GCF_000260355.1 Condylura cristata
GCAGCTCCAGCCCCGACCCCTGCCTGCCACCCCCGCCGGCGATCGGCAAGCTCCCTGCAGACATCGGCGGCAGGACGGACCCCCCACGTGCCCGATCCACTGACACCTCGCGTTCTCTAAATAGGTCGGCACCTCTGGGCTTCTAAAATGGCGCCGGCCACCCCCGTCTCCAGGGAGATGATCCCACGTTCTAACGAGGCAGGTGTGCACGAAATGCAGGCTCCGGAAAGGCCCTACGTACCTGCAGGGTGCCGACCGGGCTCACGCTCCCACGAGCTGGCGGTCAGGGGCGCTTCGGAGCAGCGCAGCACGCGGGAGGTGCAGGGCGCAAGGACGGAAGGGGGAAGCAGCTCGCACTGCTGCGCAACGAGGGCGAACAAAGGAGACAGCAAACTTTATACTGCCCGGGAACGAGGCTGAAGGACCCGGATGGAAACGGAGAGGAGAATTTGAAACGCCGGGGGTGTGGCCACAGGTTCCCAGTGTCCCCATTGGTATCTTCGCTGTCGCTCACGCGTCGCTCCACCCTTTCCCCCGGCCCTGCGCCTTTTGGTAGAGCTAGCTTTCAAACCTTCCCAACCCCCACCGGGTCTCCCCGAACCCGCGTTTTTGGTGTCCGCTAAAATGGTGCACGAGCGGCCCTTAATAAAGAGCTGAACTGGATTGTGGTCTGGTGGGTCGCACACGGTGCTAAACTTCGCACCCATCCACTCATTCAATTCTCAGAACAAAGTGATGAGGGTAGATGCTCTTACTCTGCCAATTTTGCAGAAACGGAAAACAAAGAAGTTTAGGTATTGAGATGTATTTTCCAGAACGATCTTGAACAAGAAGTTTTTTTGTCTGAATGGGGGAATGGATTCTGATTAATAAATATCAGGTGGGGGAACAGATCCTACGAAACAGCAACTGTTTTCTAAACATAGAACAATTGCTGAAGGGCTAAATGCCAGGCTCCTGCTTGGGCGTGAGGATGCAGCCCAGCACAAGGGGTACCAGGGCAAGCTGCCTCGGGGTAAGACCGCCAGATGTGGCAAATAAAAATACTGGCCAGCCAGTGAAATTTGGATTTCAGAGAACACATCATTGTTTCAGTGTAAGTGTGTTACACTATATGGCAAAACACAAACACACACAACCTCGTTGTGTGTCTGAAATTCAGCTCTGACTGGGCATTCTGTATTTTATTCTTCCAAACCTCCATGGTTTGGATTTCATTCCTTTGAAATTTAGTGGAAAGAATTTAGTTGAGGAATTGTATGCTGTGGCAAGTAGGTAAAGAGGGTGCTTTGAGCGGCAATATTTGTGAGGCTAAATTTGCTTAAGACCCCAGAGAAGGTCTTTCTGAAGAGGGGATGTTGGAGATCAGATCTGAAGGGAGAAATCAACCTTAGCAAAACTGGGTTGGGATGGGGAGGTGAGCTGTTAAGGAAGAGAAGAGCACAGTCAATCCAAAGTGGAGGGAAACAGCTGCTCAGGCACAGAAAGAGAGCCAGGGTCTGGGAGACTTAACGGGCATAAAAAGGCAGCCAAAGTATGCAGAACCTTCCAACCTATCAAGGGACTGTGGGCGTGGGGTGGGGGTGGTAAGTCCAGACTGAAGGATACCAAGGCGCCTTAAGCGCCCACCTGGAGAGAAGCCCTAGAATTCGGGTGACAGCAGGGTTGAAGGGGAGGAGGAAACTATTGCCAGGTGTAAATGACAGGTAGCTTGGTCTGGCTTTGCTGATAGGTCATCTGGAAGAGGACTGGAGTCGAACTGAGGAAACAGGAAGTCATTGTGATGACATGAGTATCTGACAATAGTAGGGGATGGCCACTTACCAAAATGATTGCAGAGGAGTTCACGATGGGGAAAGAGAAACCTGCAGTTCAGAGCTCAGATCTGGGCTACTTTGTTGCTTTAGAAATGGTAACACAGCATCAAAACGAATGAGATAGCCAAAAGAAAGCCCAAGGGCATACAATGGAAGCTATAAAATATACAGTGTATATGGCTAGAGAATAAGTGGAAGGAAATACCTAACATGTTACCACTTTATCTTGGGAAGTAGACTTTGCAAACAATTGCCACTTCTCCTATTTACAGTTGCAATTACTCTGTTCACGGTGAAATATAGTATATGCTACGCAGGTGGTTGTAAATGCTGCTGAGGTCATGGTAAAAGCCCCAAGGAGCTTTGGAGCCAGCTCTGAATTGTTAACATTAATGGTGGGAACAGTACTCAGTAGGGCAACAGTATTTGTTCTGGTGCTTTTCTCTTAACCAAGCGATGACAAGTGAACCAAAAATCATGTCCATTTGCCTTCAGGATGAGTTACATGAAGTATTGGCTCTGGCAATGAATGGGAATTGGCAGGTTGGCAAAAGCCAGTGAAGTGCCAGGCTCACCAAGCAGAATCCCCAGGGGGAACCGGGAAAAATGGCCACCGCAGGCCTAGGGCCCGGTTTTTCTGTCTCAGATTCAGATAGAAGGACCTCCCACAGGTTGTAAGGTAAAGCCAGGTCTCCCCCTTAGCAGCCTGATTCCACCAGAGATAGCCCTCTCTCCCGGGATCTCAAGAAGGAAGCATGCAGCCCTTTAAAACCAGATCAGTCTAGACATTCCAGTAAATGCCCACACGTGTGGGAGGAGGGAGGAATGGAAGGTTCTAGGGGTCTGAGGTGGGGACCAGCTCTTCCAAGGACCAGCGGAGAGGGAAGGGGCAGGGGTGGAGCACCGGCTAGTGGAGGGAATTGTAGGGGAGCATCAATATGGCGGTAGTAGTGCTGGAAGAAGCTGGGGCGGAGGGCCTGCCGAATAGGCAAGACTTTTTTTTTTTTTTTTTTTTTTTAGTTAGCCTCTTCTGCTCCCCACTCTGTCTCTGGTGCCTCTCACCGTCCCTGCACCTCTGGCGAATAGGCAAGCCTTTTAAAGAGATGGAGTAGGTTTCATCTTAGAGAGATCGCTCGTGGCAATAGTCTGAAGACTGTTTAGGGGGAGGAAGAGCAGCAGTCTGGATGCTGATTGAAGGTGGGAGGGGCAGGAAGCGGGGTGTTGCTGATGTCATCCCGGAAAAGGGGATGTGGGCTAGCTGAGCACAAAGGACTCTGGCCAATAGAGGGTGGGATGAGTGGGTCTCTCACTGCCCAAAAGTAATTTCTAAATCCTGTTTCTCCTCCTCATGGGTTATTTAGATTTCCGCCTTGAATTCTTTCTTTCGATTTGCTTCTTTGGACCATCAAGTACACTAATTTCTCTTTACTAGTTTTTCAATTAGTCCTTTGACTCTAGATGCTATCTCAGTCATTGATAAACTTAACCAAGCAGTACTATTGTTTTTCTTTTTTGAGATTTATTTATTTATGGATACAGAGCTGGGGTACAGGCCAGAGGTGTGTTGGGGGGGGAGTGAGAGGATTCACCAGAGACAGAGTGGGGAACAGAACAAGCTGATTAACTGAAATACACTGCTCAGGGGAGCAGCGGGCCAGGTCAGGAGAGGTCTGCTGCGCTATGTGGGTCACCTCCCTGGCCGGGAATCAAACCGGTGCTAGTGCTGCAGTGGTTTCATAGTGCTTCATAGTGTCCTTTAATCCATTGCACTACCAGGGAGGGCCAGCAATACTATTTTTTTAAATGTATTTATTTAGGCACAAGAGCAGGAGTGTAGGTCAGAGGTATGGGGGTAGGGGGAGGAGAGGATTCACCAGAAACACAGCGGGGAGCAGAACAGAATGATTGCCCCATGTACACTGCTGAGGGGAGCAGGAGGGAGACTGGAGAGGTCTGCTGCGCCTCGTGGGTCACTCCCTGGCCTGCGATCGAACTTGTGCTACAGTGGCTGCTGATAGCTCCTTAGTGCTGCATCTTAACCCTGGCGCCACCAGGGAGGGCCCACAATATTATTTTGCCACTGTTATCTTGGGATAGAATCAGTGCCGAGTCAATCTAGTGACTTGCAAGCTCTTTTTATGCTCCATGGTACTGAGATGAGTGCATAGTGATTCTTTAACAAATATCAATAGCTGAGTCTGAAATCTAAATTTTCTTACAAGGGGCTCACATTTTTTTTTATTAAAAAAAAAAGAAAATGATAAAACCCAATCTGGGCTTATGCCTTAGTTTTTTACTGTAAAATAAATTCCAGCTTAAAGATTTAAATGCAAAAAGTAAAATCCTAGAAGAGAAATAGGTGTATGATTTTACAATCTTGTTGTGAAGATCGTCCATTCACCAAGTAATTATTGAGTGCCTGTCATGTGCCAACTCTGTTTTACATGCCAGAAAGACATCAGTAAACAAAAGTCAAAAAGCCTGGCCTGCAGATAACATTTTTTTTTTATTTTACAAAAGTTTATTTTTACAACATTTTGTACATTTTTTTTCCATCTCAATTGTAATCCCCGCAGGTTTCCCATCACCGAGTCACCCGTGTGCTAACAGATAACATTTTTGTGAGAGGAGATAGACAATAAACAACCAACTCAATAAATAATAAAGTATGTTTGGATATGAAAAGTTCCATGGGAGAGATCAGAGGAAAGGGCAGGAGTGCAGGAGTAGAAAGATGCACAATTAAGAGTTGATCAGAGTTGGCCCCCCAACCCCCGTGAGGGTCTTGCAGCAGTGAAAGAGGAGGGGGACTCTGGGGAGCATGCCACAAAGACCCAGACATACCTGCCCCTTGTAGGATCAGCAAGGTGGACAATGTGTCTGGCACTTAGTAGGAGGCAGGAAGGCTGCTAAGTACCGGGAACCAGACCACGCAGGTACCCATAGCCCATGGAAAGACTTTTATTCGTACTGCCATTTTGATTGAGCAGAGGAGTGACACCTCTGTCTTACCTCATAAGAGAATCACAAGGTTGCTGAGCGGGGG
>NW_004567120.1:33696664-33699896 GCF_000260355.1 Condylura cristata
GGGGGGGAGGAGGGGAGGAGGGTCCCATAAGACTATAGTAATGGTGCCTTGGATCAAGAGGCTAGCAGAGGAGGTGGGGAGAAGTTGTTGGATTCTGGGTATTCTTTGAAGGTAGAGCCAAAGGGATTTCCTGATGCAAAATCCAGATGGCAGGAATGAAAAGTCTGATTCATTTGACTATAAAAACATTTATTCATTTGCAAACTTGTTTGATGGCTCACTCTTGCCTAGTGGATCTTTAGATAGTTTCTCCAGCCTTACTCATCCCTTCTACAATAAGTCCCCTGTGACTCCAGGACTTAGATCTCTGTGTCAGCTCATTCCCCTGCACGCCCCAACTGGCCTTTCCAACTTGGTGTGCGCCAATTTCCAGTCCATGCCCAACTGGGCTGCCTAAAATCCATCAACTCATCTTGTTGACTGTGTCCTTGGGATCTGCTGAGTTAGTCACCATGTAGGGTATCCAATAGCGAATAAAACGGACTTAGCCCTTGCTTTCATAAGGCTTACATTCTAGTGTGGAGTATGTGAAAAAATAGACAAGAAAATAAACAAAAAATAGGAAAACCTCTCTGAAGGAAACAAGGTGCAGTAACAGAGAATAAGGAGCATGCATGTTCAAGGAGAGGAGACCTAGTCAGAATAGTCAGGGATGCTCTCTCTGCAGAAGTAATGTGGACACTGAGAATTGAGGGAAAAGTGTGGGAAGAATGCTCTAGATATCAGCAGCGCAAGCTCAAAGGCCCTGCTCAGGAAAAGCACTTGACATATTATTTAAAGAACTTATATGAATCCACAATGATGGGACAAGGTGAGTAAGGGAAAAAATGATAAGTGACCAAGTTGGGAAGTTAGAAAGGTGTCAGATCATGCAGAAGCCCCTAAATCATAGCTAGGATTTAGGGAATTTATGCTAAGGACAATAGAAAGCCATGGCCCTCCCTGGTGGTGCAAGGGGTTAAAGCACAGCACTAAGAAGCTATCAGAAGTCATTGCAGCATGATCCCTGCCAGGGAGCTGACCCACATGGCACAGCAGACTTCTCCTCTCTCAAATGCTGCTCCCCTGAACAGTGTGTTTCAATAGATACACCTGTTCTGCTCCCCATTCTGTCTCTGGTGAATCCTCTCACCCCTCCATACCTCTGGCCTGTACCCCAGTTCTTGTATGCATACATAAATAAATCTTTTTTAAAAAGAGAATAGTCTCAGCTTAAGGATGATTGTGGAGCAAAAATACCTGAAGTGGATATTGACAGTCATCTTTGGGTCCTTCCTCTGACCATGAGAACATGTTGGAATTGCAAACGTAATTATGTGGATGAAAGTTAAGTCAAGATTAGACATTTGGGGGCCCTCCCTGGTGGCACAATGGGTTGAAGCCATTTCAGCAATGGTTCGGTCCCTGGCCAAGGAGGTGACCCATATGGCACAGCAGACCTCTCCTGACTGCCTGCTGCTTCCCTCAGCAGTGTACTTCGTCAATCTGCCTGTTCTGCTCCCCACTGTGTCTCTGGTGAATCCTGTACCCCAGTTCTTTTTTTTATTACAAAAGTTTATTTTTACATCATTTTGTACATTTTTTGTACCCCAGTTCTTTTATGCATACATAAATAAATCTTGTAAAAAAGAAAATAACAAAAAGTAGCAGAGTAGAAAGGGTGAAATGAAGTGTCTCTGTTTGAGAATGACAGGAGAAGTTGCACAGGGCTGGCCAGAGGCAGGCAGGCCTCAATGGATGAGGTCCTCACATGGGCCGCTGAGTGTGGTAGAGAGGGGTGTAGGGGAAAGTGAGGTGACCAGTTATTGACTCACATGGGGCAATCCTGGGCTTCTGCATCACGGTAGGGAGGTGGGGAGGCAGAAGGCTAACACCAGAGCAACAATAGCCCAGAATGTGTTGGAAAAGACCCCCCATCTCTGAGCCCAGAAGGTGACAGTAGCTGTTGATAATCACAATCTGCTGACACCAGCAGGGTGGGGTCTCATTACTGCAAATGGAGGCGAAGCCCTCAGTGAGGCTTCCCTTCTAGAGGTTAACAGACAGCGCCTGCAGGGAGCACTGATGAAATACCACAAAGCGAGGTTGGGAGCCGTAGGGCGTGCAGGGGTGAGGAGGACGAGCTGGTCACTGCTCTTCCTTACTAGTCATCACTCTGTGCCCGTGAGATGACCCGATGGCACACCTCCCCTGGCCAACGCCAGGCACTCCAGGATCCCCCTCCTAGACTGCAGCCGCGGCCACCGGGTCCCTCCGCAGCCCCTGCCTTCCGGGTCCACGCACAGCCACCCCAAGATTTTGTTTAAGCTCTGATTACTTTCAACTGTGACCAGGCTCACAACTCTCAATCCTGATCGTTCGTACATTTCCTGCTCCAACTTTTTCTACCTTTCCAGTTTGAGTTGTTGCTCACAATTTCTCCGTTCCGCTAAGGAGCAGCTCACTGTCTTTGTTCTGTCTAGAACAGCCAATCAGCAGAAGGCCAGGCCCGTAGGGGCAGGGACCCCACGAAAGGCACTTGGCGGGGCGCACACGTCTCAGCGAAAACAACTTTTGTTCTCTAAAGTTCTTCGTTCTGGGATCCCTGTGATATTGCAGGCAGGTACCAAGACAAACACGTTGCACTTAGGATAAGGAGCAGAAGGTGAGGGCAGAGACTCTCAAAACCAGCTCCCTGCCGTTAACAGAAAGACTTCCTTCCAAAAGCCTGGAGCCACCCCCTCCGTCTCGTCCTCTCTTGCCGTTTCCCCTTCCCTGCGCCTTCCCCAGACCAGCGCTGTCCCTTAGAAACTAATGCGAGCCAGACAAGGAAGTTTCAGTGTTCTAGTGAGAACACTGTAAAAACACAGAGAGGTGAAATCAACGTTTTGTTGAATGCAACGAACCCCAAATATATATCCACTTGCCATGAATGTGAAACGGAGAGGTTTTGCACACTTTAAACCGTGCAGTCTTTGAAACCCAGCCTGCATTTTACACTTACAGAACATTAATTTCTGATTCTTTGCATTTCACGCGCCTACCAGCCACTATACGGAACAGCAAAACCTTGGAATTCCCTTCTCCCTCTACTCCGCCCTCCACACCCTCCAGGATTAGAAATGAGGGTCGCGCGGGCCCGGGGGTGGTGGTGGCGGTAACACCGTTATTCTGGGACCACGGAGGCGGACCCCGGAGGCCGCGAGAGCCGGTGTCGCCGAGATGTGGACACCTGGCAGCCAGCCTCTTGGCC
>NW_004567120.1:33700040-33724470 GCF_000260355.1 Condylura cristata
GGGGCCCGCACGCATGCGTGCTGCGTGCACCCGCAAGCCCGGCCCCGCGCCCTAGCAACTCGGTTCCAAGTCAGTGCCTGCCCGGAATAAGTGGCATTTTGGGGAGATCTAGTTCCACCGGCCGGTCTGGGCTCTCTGCTGCCGACAGTTCCTCCCTGTCATTTTCGCTCCTTCCCTCCACTGGGCTGATGTCGCCTATGTTGTGTCCCCCAGGGCCGAGGTGGCTCCAGTAAACAAAGAAAGTGGCAAAAGACAGCAAAAGTAACTCTCAGGTTTGGTTACCAGAGGGTGGGGGAGGGGTTGGGGAAAGAAGGCGATGGGGAACTACCCGGGAGTTTTGGTGGCGGGTGAGGGAGTGGAGCATGTGCGCATAAGACGATTGTGTCATTACGTGAAGGACTAACGTGAATAAAATAAGAGCAAAAAGCGAAGGGCTCATAGTTTTCACTTGGAACCCCCTCTCTGCGCCCCCACCCCGGGCTTAGGGGGCTGCTTCGGGGTTGCCAGGCCTCCAGCTGCGCGGCGTTCCGCTCTCAGGGCTGGCTCCCTGCGATGGGCCAAGCCTGCAGCCGGCGAAGTGAGGACCAGGCGGGGTGCGATGTGACGGGAATGCTGCGGATAGGGTCCACCGAGGCTGGTAGCTCTCGGTTCGGACTCCCAAGGCCAAACCCTGCGGCGCATCTCAGTCTCCGAGCCTCTCACTTGACGGAACCGGATCCTCCCTCGCTCCTCCCTCCCACTCTGCCCACCTCGGTTCCTCCAGCCCCTACCAACTCCCCTCAGGTCCTCCTCCCTCAAGGCTTCTCCTTTTAATCTTCCTACCCCCTTTCTTCCTTCCCCCTCCTCTCGGCTCCTCCCCTCTCGCTACCTCGCCTTCCCTCTCAGTCCCGCCCCCTTTCTGGGCCCCACCCCGTCCCCCCGCTCCCCGTCCCCCCCCCACCCCCTCCGGCCTCTAGGCTCCGCCCCGCCCCGCCTCTCCCGGCCCCTTTTCCCTCTCGGCCCCGCCCTTCCTGAGTATATTAACTTTCTCTTTCCTCCTCTTTTCCGCCAACTTCCCCCTCAACTCCTCGCGCTCCTTTCACTCCCCGCTTTCCTCTCCCTCTGTGCTGCTTCGCTGCCGCCTCTTTCCCCGAAATGCCTCCCCTCCTCCTCCCCAGGAGCTGCCCCTCCTCCCTCACAGCTCCGCCTCTTCCCCCTCTCTTCGCTCTGCTCAGCATCCTTTCCTTCCCCTCTTCTTGCCCTTCCAGTTTGTTCCCGTGTACAATCACCCTCTCAAGACGGATATACTCATAGCGGTCTTTCTTAGATCCATCTCCACAATGTTTCTGTCACCCCTGTTTCTTGCGGTCTCTCACATTACCTTGTTAATCCGTTTTTGGTCTCCTGAGGTCCTGTTTCCGCAAACACCAAAATAATATTCACCTTTGAAATTGTTGTGAGAGTAAAATGAGGTAACTTATAAGCACCGACATTACCTGCCACAGCTTTCAGCACACGAAGCCATTATTATCCTTAGCCAGAGATTTCCAGCCCGATTCCTCTTTTGTGTGTCCCTCAACCCCAATAATTTCTTGAATCCATTCCTTGGTAACCTTGGTTCTGTAACTGTAAACTGGTGGGAAGTTTATTTCAATGGTCAATTCAGAAGGTATTAATGGATAAGTCTTGTTTCCAGACCTTTAGCTGACTAAGCTGATGCGTGTGGGAGTGTTAGCCCACCCAAAGGCACTGCAAAGTGGAGGCTGTCCTTGGGGAGCTTTCTTCGCTGCAGACTTGCCAACTGGAAACTTCTAAGGGGTTAAAAGGCCTCTCTGGGTGCAGTAAGTTAGCTCTTAAAAGCGGCAGCTTTGCCTTTTCCTGTGAGACACAGCGATAGTAATGTACTGAGTCCACGTCTGTCCACACATGACGGCATTTAACAATATTCTACATTTTTGCCTTTCCCCTAACTGTTGCTACCTATCCTGACTCTTTGTTCTTTATTTCAACAGGCTTCCTAGCAAAGATACATGGTCTTTAGCCACAACAAATATCTGAAATTTCTTTTCGGTAAGCTCTTTTCTTTGGGGGGCTTTACAGCCCTACATGTTTTGTATATTTTATTTTGAGGTTGTACCTTCTGTCTTTATGTGAGCCTCACCTTTAGGCTGGACATGCCCAACTTCCCTAACTAGGTAGTGTTTAACTCCTTGAATTTTTTTTAAATAATAGAGTAATTTATTTTTATATCATTTTGTGCGTTTTTCCATCTCAGTTGTAATCCCAGTGGGAGCTCCTTGATTTTTTTTTAAAGATTTATCTATTTATGCATTCAAGATCTGGGGTGTAGGCCAGAAGTTTGTGAGTGTGGCGAATTCACTAGAGACAGAGTGGGGGGCAGAACAGGCTAATGGACTGAAATACACTGCGGAAGGTAGCAGTGAGCTAGACAGGAGGTGTCTGCCACCCATGTGGGTCACCTCCCTGGCCACGGATCAAACGCTTGCTGCAGTGGCTGTGAATAGCCTCATAGTGCTGCGCTTTAACCCCTTGTACCACCAGGAAGGCCCACAGCCCCTTGAATTTTATTAAAAATTTTACCTTAACTTCCATTCATGTCGTAAAAGGCAAGATTTGGTCTTTAAAAAACCGGCAAGCAGAGTAGTATGCCATGCCTATCATGGCACATCTCCCTCCCAACATCCAGGCAGTTAGGTGGTTGAACTAGAGGTCATGGTGCTAAGCAGAAATATGTCAAAAAGAGAAAGACAAAAGATCAGCTATTTTCACACATATATGGAAAAGAAACAAGCAAAGCAAATGAACTAATAAAACAAAGCAAAAACTACTCTTAGACTGACCACAAAGTGGCGGTCACCAGAGGAGAAGCATGTGAGGAACACCACTTGATAGTGGTAAATGACTCCCAAATTTAGTGGTGACTATGGTGTGGAATACATGTTTATGGAGGTATGACGTTATGCTTCTGAAACTTATATAGTATTGTAAATCAATGCTACATCGATGCAAAAATTCATTTTTTTTTACTACTGTAGACTCAGGAATATGCATGGTAGAGTATGACTGCTGTGACATCTTAGTCTATATTCTAGATTTTTCTACTCATATTCATACCCACAAATGTGTAATTTTAATAGGCCTTATACTCTAAAGCAGTTTTTATGTTCACAACAAAATTAAGCAGAAGGTATAGAGAGCTCCTTTATACCCCTCGCCTTCACACATGTATCCCTTACCCCTACACCCACATGGTCCCTATGCATCAACATCCCCTCCCAGAAGGGGAAATTTGTTTATACCTGATGAATCTACATTGACATATCTCTGTACCCAATGTCCACCTATCACCAAGTTCACTCTTGGTGTTGTACAGTCTATGAGTTCGGACAAGTGTGTAATGGCATGTCTTCATCATTATAGTATCATGTAGGGTAGTTTCACTGCCCTAACAAGCCTCTTTTAAATATGGTAAGCTCCAAATACATTTAAAATATAGTTCAAATGATATATACTGTGTCAATTTAGGGACTTATTATCCTTAATTTTCTGCTTTCCTTTTAGAAACTGTAGTCTCTAGACCTTTAGAAGTATGATATATGTCGTTACTGTATTTCCGATTAGCTGTCACTACGTACAGAAATAATTTTCTTATTTTACTGAGTTATAGTAAGGCTGTTTATATTTGTTCCCAAACTTGATAATTTTCTACATCCTCTTCTTTAAATGTAAATCTAACCATATGGTAGAACTGGTAGCAGCTGTTGAATTTTTTAAAAAAGCACTGAATAGAGTAAATGAGTGACCCAAGTTCTGCCATTTTCATGGTTTAAAAAATATAATTTGGTGAATTATTGGGCACATGGCTGAGTCCAGGGAAGTAAGCAAAAATGTCCCATGAAGAGCCGGGAGATATAGCATGATGCTCATGCATTAACTCCTGCTCTCAGTCTTTTGGGCATAGTTTTAACAAATCTGGTCATTTATTCCACAAGTGGAGGGCTTGCTGGCTAGCTGGTTAGGGGAGAGGATAAAATGAGGAGGAGGTATGACAGCTGACAGCCAAGAAGAATGAGGCATAATGTCTTTACAAGCAAGTTGAAGTTCTTTGGTAAGGATGAGGGTGTGAGAGTTGCAGGGGTGTGGGTAGTCATCTGTGGCCATTTAGTTTTGGGGCAAATAGCTGTTCTTAGCTCTCTTAGCTCATAGGACCCTGAGTACGTCACAGAGTTAAAGCAGGTGCAATGATTGATGTTCATAATGGCCCTGATCAGCACGGAGGGTTAAGTTGTGGCCGTCATGTCCTGCATGAGATAGGAAAGAGTAAAATGTATTTTAGAATGACTCTTCTAAAATGTTTAAAATGATACAAGAGGACCTCCCTGGTGGCGCAGCGGGGTTCAAGCACAGCACTAAGCCACTTCAGCATGAGTTTGATCCCTGCCTGTCCAGAGGTATCCCCCCACCACACTCTGCTCCCTCAGCAGTGTGCTTCCGCTGTCGGCCTATTCTGCTCCCCACCCTGTCTCTGGCTCCTTGCCCCTCTGGCCTGTACCCCAGTTCTGTGTGCATAAATAAATAAATCTAAAAAAAATAGTAAT
Organism: Condylura cristata; assembly: GCF_000260355.1. Taxonomy (NCBI): domain Eukaryota; kingdom Metazoa; phylum Chordata; class Mammalia; order Eulipotyphla; family Talpidae; genus Condylura; species Condylura cristata. The sequence continues at coordinate 33,704,639 of NW_004567120.1, forward strand.
ACAAGAAAATCACTTTTGCGGGTAGCATTTGTGGGTTCCTATGAGCTGGGCACTCATGGGCACTCTGACTTATCTGCTATCTGTAAATCACAGCAGAGCATTCCTTTACTAAAATAGTCCGGATTGCGTATTGCCAGGCAAGCGCCGGGGATGCCTAGGCCGCTGTTGAACTGATTACGTCACTATTTCCATGGTGGTCTCTGGATAACTCACCTGTGATAACGTCAAATACCTTGCTGATGCAAATGGCTCTTGACGTATGGTCACGATGTCCCCTTCTCTGGCCCTCGTGAAACTTTGTCCCCCATTCCTATCCCACCCTCCGGAACTTATTCCTCACACTATTGTCGCCTGATCAGCTTTCACTAGCTTGTGTGATTTCAATAACTGGCACGAGAACTTCTGCTTGAGAAGCAGAGTCTTGCAAACCTGCTCCACGACCTCCGTGTTCCTCATCGCATTCCCGCAGCAAAGCAGCAACAAAGTTCCTGTCACAACAGCATTAATTACCTCAAGCTCTTAACCTGAGTTCCATGGGCTCCAGAGGCTCTGGGAAACCTTTTAAAGAACAGAGAATTTGGTGAACATGTGTGTTTTCTGTGGAGTGGGGCTTCAGCTTTCATCATATCCTCAAAGGACTTTATCATTAAAGGAGGTTAAGAACAGCTGAAGTCTCTGAAAAATTTATGTATTCAGAGAACCCAATGATGATAGATAAATGAAATGTTATGAATTTATAGCTATACCGTGTTAAAAATTTATAACTGTACTATGTTATAAATTTATAAATGTGTTATAAAATTTATAACTGTACTAAGTTATAAATTTATAACTATGCAGTTATAAATTGATAGGAGCAATAGACCCAATTACCTTTCAGTTACTTGATTATGTATCTTGCAAGTGCTACCTTATTTTACTTTATATTATTAATGAATGTGTTTTTTTTTTTACTTCTAGTCATAAGTAGTGCTTTTTTTTTTTATAAGTAGTGGTATTTGTAAGTAGACTGGAATCTCCCTTACCTTATGAGTAAAACATGTATGTGTGTCACAATATATTGTGTTAAAATATGCCTTAAGGTTTTAAAGCTAGTGAATGAAACCCTGGGTATATTAAGAAATGAGATCATTTGAATTAAAAGTAAAAAGAAAAAGTGGATGGAATAGAGAGCTTTCCATGTGGAATAAATGCTTAAAAATTAGGAAGTTGTCATGCTTGATTTTTCGGTCTAAGAAAGGCAAATGATGAATTTACTGCACTTAGAACTTTAAAAGATATTTTTGCGAGTTGTAATATACTTCTAATACATAGATTAGTTTGCTTCATACTAAGGTTTTTAGTGATGAGGGTTCTTAGTTTACTAGTGGACAGTTTTTACCTGATTAAGTATGAAAATCATATGAGAATAACAAATGATGTACTTTTTAGAAAAAATGACTGTAGTTCTCTCAGATGTCACTTTATTTCCATTAATTAAACAGAAATAAAACCAGGTCTGATTTTCATTAAAATTTTAGGTGTAGGACCCTCCCTGGGGGTGTAGCAGGTTAAAGCACAGCACTGAGAAGCTAAAGCCACTTCCGCATGAGTTTGAGCTCCTGAGGTGACCCACATGGTGCAGCAGACCTCTCCTGACCCACCCACTGCTCCCCTTAGCAGTGTATTTTATTACATCTGTTCGTTCTGCACCCTATTCTGCTCATGAATCCTTTCTCACACCCCCACCTCCCTGCACCTCTGGCCCGTACCCCAGTTCTTATATGAATAAGTAAATCTTAAAAAATATTAATAAAATGTCAGTGTAAATGTAGGGTATCAGTATAAGTATTTAAGATATCACAGAGGCCTACCATTTATTTTATCTCTACCTAGAACATTTTATAATCAGTTTTTTTTAAAGGTACTTCAAATTCTCTCCTCCTAATAACCACATGATTTGTGAGTAGGTGGGGATTTGTTGGGGGAATGATTTTGTTTTTTAAATTCCTTTTTGATCAGAACTGATGTAAATGTCTCAGGTTAGAATTCACAAAGGCTTTTACTAATTACTACTACTATGCTTATTTTGGTGTAATGTGATGTTTTACCCTGATAAAACTATTAGTTTCTTTTAATGATTGTTACTTCCTACTTTAAAAAAGTGGAGAACTGTACCAGGGGCATTTTCAATAATGAATTTGTAATGATCAGCGGTTACACAATCTAAGAAGGAATATCTAATGAGGCCTATAAATCATAATTAGAGACATTTTGGGTCATATTTTTGGAAGCATCTGCCATTAGCAGTGGAGAGGTGTAATAAATTACAAAGACTTTCTTTGCTGATTTTTAAAATCTTACTTGAACTTCCACTCTTTACTCTTTGACTTTTGTTAAGATTCTTGAAAGAAAAGACCTGAAACTCTTGGGTAAGAACTATAGGGAGAATGAATAGTATCATCTCTATATAAGGTTATTTATGTGATTTTATTAAATCTTATTTTAACATGAATCTTCTCAAAATCAACAACTTATAATTGAACTAAAGAGTTTTCATTTTGAAAGTAGGGAGATTCAAAGGAAAGGAGGTAAATCTGGTGTCGCTAGAGAGTGCCTTCATGTATGTCCTTCAAGCTGTTAATTTGCAGCAGCTAATGCTTCTACATAAAGGTTTTGCCTTTCAAGTTTTATTTTTGCTATATGAGGACAAATGTGTATTGTTTTTGTACATTTGGGTAGGATAATAGAAGCAGATATCATTGGACCCCAGTGTAGTTAACATTGCCTCTACATATCGACACAGGTGGAGCAAGGATACTTTCATAAGGAGTTATAACTATGAAGGCATTACCTTTTGCCTCTAACTTCATTGAAATGTAATTGAGGTATAATAAATTGCTTATATTTAAAGTGTGTCATTTGATCAATTTCAATCTATGTATGACCTTGTGAAATCATCAGGCATTAGCTTTTTAAAAATTTTTTTGAAATGTTTATAGATTCACAGGAAGCCACAAATGAAAAGAACAGGGAGGTTCTGGTATCCTTTACCCAGGCTCACCCCCACCTCACCAACAACCTGCATGTCCATAGGGCAATACCAAGACCAGGGATTGACAATGGGACAGTACACAGAGCTTAGCTGTTTCAGGTGTCACTAGTTTTATATGCACGTGTGTGTGTGTGTGTGTGTGTGTGGTGTGTGTGGTGTGTGAGACAGAGAGAGAATGAGAGATACTTTGCAGAATTGTTTACCCGGCCATCAATATACAATGAAATTCCATCACCACAAGACTCCCTGTGCTGCCTTTTTATGGCCACCCTACCCCTTCTCCATATTTCTCTCCCCAATCAAATACTAATCTCTTCTCTATTTCGATCATGTTATTTTCATAGTTATACACATGGAATCATATAGTATATATAACCTTTTTAGGATTAGCATCACACAGTGTATGTAAGTGTTTTGGGTCAGTATAACCTTTTGACGGTGTGATGTCCATAGAAATGGCAGGTTCTGGGTTCCCTGCCCCACCCAAGGTAGGTGCAGATGGGCAGGGAGGAGAAGCTAGAAAAGACTGGGAGAAGGACTTGGGAAAGGACGGAAAAAGCTAAAAGGGATTTCAAGAAGGGAGACTAAGCGAAGCCTAGAGGAGGCACGTGGAGCAGAGATATATGTGAAGAAAAGGCCACTCTTGCTTCTTGGCCTTGGACCTGTACCAGGGACTTGGGGGACATGGAGAGAGACAGAGACGTGCCTAAACGGCACACTGGGAGGCTGAGAACAGCAGCTTTTATCTTGACTTGTACTTTGATTTTGTCCTTTTTGCCAGAATTGTCTGGTGCCTCTTGCCTCTTTCCCATAGCTCCCTGATAGAAGGTGGTTTAGACTTTTGGCAAACTTTCAGGTCTCAGCAGCCCCCCTTCAGGCCAACCTGCTTGACTGGGCATTTACCCATGATGGGAGGGGTAACTTTGGGTGTTTCACTGGGAAACGGCATCCTTTCTCCTCTGCACTCTCTATGCACCATCAGTCTATGAATGACGATAAAGGTCTATTGAAGATCTTTCACACTAAGAACATGCTTTGCCCTTAGGCAGTGAAAGGCAGAAACAACCTCTTTGGTGTGTGCAAGTTTGGGGTCCCAGGGTGCCCCTCTGTCTGCCAGCTAGCCATGTTTTTCTTTTTTTCTCTTTTGTTGTGATATGGGTCTATTAAATTCACTAGAGGCTGCACACCCGGAGAAACCAGAGCATGCGGAATGTGGTGCCATCTACCAGGAAACAAACCCTCTTTCTTTTGCAGTGTCTGCTAGCTCCCTCTACTGACAAGGCTTTGCTCAGTGCCAACTTGCAAAAGAAACATTTCAAGGGCACAGATAATTTTTAACAGAGGTTGAAACGCATGAATTAATTGGTGGTGGCTGTGGTGTGGTAACACCTGAAGGGGGAGATCGCATACCTCTAAGATACAAAGTTGTAAGGAAATGTGTAACATATGGATTGTATGTCTCTGCCCATCAACATAGGACTTTTTCTTTCCTTGATGGCAGGAGAAAGACTTCCTTTTCATAACATACTACTCTTAGTACTTTTTTTAAAGGTAGTTTTCATTAAAGATTCTCTCATGAAGTATTTTACTGCAGTACTGATATCTGGGGGGCCAGTGTGCTTAGGTCCTGGCTCATCAATGAATTTCACTGTGTGATCTTGGGCGAGTCTCTTAACCTCTCTGTACTTAAATTTCTCTATCTTGCAAAATGGGAATAATACCTAACTCACAGGGTGGTTGCAGGGATCAAGTAAGTGTAATGTCTGGGAAGCATCAATAGTTCTTGAAGAAGGAGCTATATAAATACAATGTAACATCTATTGAGATTGATTTCTTTGTGAAAGAATAAAACAATTAAAAGCCTGAATTTGGAGATGAGAGACAACAATAAATCCGTAAATGACAGGAAGCATGTGTGTACAGATCAATACTCTGACGAGAGAGGCCATTGCACATCTCCAGACATCTTTTCTTTCTGGTACTCTGCCCTCCAATTTCTAGCCTTCTTGACTCTCTGGACTTTGAACTTTGTTTTCTCTACTTGCGCAGAGTAGAAAGTTCTTTCTCTACTCCACAATCTGGAAATTCTCTCTGGGGAATAAACTTGAGGCAACACATTATTGGGGCTCACATTATTTCTCTTTCTCAGTCATCATTCTCCTAAGTTATCTGTTGCCCATGGTCTGAAAATGATGGTTTCATGTATTTTATCCATACTTTTGAAGTTGGTTGAGGTGGGAGGGTAAATCTGGTCTCATGCTATCCCATCATGTATAAAGGTAGAAGTGTGAATACCTTCCTTTCTTTTAGTATACATTGGCTTGGTGCAACTTTGTCTACACTTTCATTTTTAGTTTTGGGAAACTCTTTGCTGTAGATTGACTCATTTATATGATATAATGTTGACTTTTGCTTCGTCCTATCTTCTGAAAAATTGTTTCCTCTTAATAGGTAAGTTGAGCCCTCACATGACAGTTCTATTGTTTTATGTTTTCTTTACTACATTGTTATTCCTCATTTTATTGATTCTATGACTCATATTTCCCCATATTTTAACACTTATGAAGTCAGAGTAGATGTGAATGATCTTCTAGTTGCTGGGATGTCAATGATTGATTGGCAATTTTTTTTAAAGCAGCACATAAACTGGTGTTTTATAGTTGGTAGTGTCTTAGATTCAGTGAAATATGATATTTATAAATATCTGCATTTTAATTGTTGTAATTCTAATATTTAGGATAGCTTGTATTTTTTATAGTCCTTTCACTTACACCTATTTATTAGTTACATCTTTCTTTAGATGGTATCATGCAGTTTAATGATTAGTGCCTAGTCCTGAATTTTTCTTTTTCTTTTTTTTTTTTTAAGATTTATTTATTCATTTATACAGAACTGGAGTACAGGCCAGAGATGCGGAGGGTGAGAGGATTCACCACAGAGCGGGGAGCAGAACAGGCGGATGGAGGAAGTATACTGCTGAGGAGAACAGCGGGCGGGCCAGGAGAGGTCTGCCGCGCCATGTGGTCTCCTCCGGGGCAGGCGGGGATCGAACTCATGTAGAAGTGGCTTTAGTTTCTTAGTGCTGTGCTTTAACCTGCTGCGCCACCAGGGAGGGCCTCTTTTGCTTTGTTTTTAGTCCTTCTTACAATTCCTAGAGTTTCCTGGATTGGTGCTTTTTATCAGTTCTATGCAGGGGGTCTTATGTTAACCTTTTCCCTTTAGGAGAAATCCCTCCAGAAAGTTGCCCCTCTGAATTTTTCCTTACCTATGAGGCTACCAAATTGAAGTTCAAGTTTGCTCAGATTAGCAGGTGTCCTCAGGGCAATAGCAGTAATAGCGCTCCATTATTTAGTTTTCCTATCTGAGTTCCTGCTCTTCCTTAGAATTTGGCATGATAGTTCCTTACATTTATGTTAGCTTATGTTACTTTTTTTATGACTATTTTTAAGAGCAGTTTTAGGTTTACAGCAAAAGTTAAAGTACAGAGAATTCCCATATATGCCCTGTACCACACATATACATAGCCATGGTTATCAACATCAGCCATGTCACAACTGACAAACCTGCATCAACACGACATTATCACTCCAAGTTCGTGGTTTCCTTTTGGGCTCATTCTTGTATATTTTGTGTCAATGTTATTATGAAGGAGCTGCTTGTTGTGTTACATTTAGCATTTTTGTTTTTAGCAGAAAATAATGCTTTTCCCTTTGCTTTCTGCCCCTGACTTCCCTCTTGGTGGCCTCTGGACAGGTGAGCTTCAATACTTCTTTGAAATTGTGGGATAGGAGTAGAACTCTTAAGACAGGTAAACAGGGAAGTCTGTCACAAAATGTATAAAATCATGATCTACTGGGTTGTCACAAATGGCAAGGGTTCTTTTGATAGTTGCATAGTATTCCACCCTGTATACAGATCACATCTTCTTAATCCATTCATCAGTCAGGTACTTGGATTGTTTCCACGTCTTGGCTACTGGTGAGCAAATGGTTTTATTGTGCATATACATTTACAGGTAACTACAATCCCATAAGGATTTCATGTAATTCAATGGATACATTGCATACTGAGTAAATAAATAAAAAAGGAAGCAATTTTTCTCCTTTTTTCCCCTAGCACTCCTTTTTTCCTTTTGCATTTTGAATGATTTAAAAATCTCTAGTCTGGACCAGGTTTTTGCCAACTTCAGCAGACCTGTCTTATTTAAAATTTCACTAGTGGCTTTTTCCCCCCATTTTCTGTTTTTAATAATCTTTTTTTTTTTCAAATACAAAAGGATCATATAGGTAATGCCCCCTATACCTTTCATTGCTAAATATGGTGCTTTGTATGCAGTATATCTGAGTGCTTACAAAAAATCTAGGTGCTTCATTTATTTGATTTCTTAATCCTAAAGCTAAGGTTACAAGATAGGTTAATGTCTAGAAGGATGAGATGAAAGATAATAAAGCCATTTACAAATAGAAGGATAGGAAAAGTATCCACCAGCAAAGGGAAGATTCTTAAGTATTGTGTTTTGGCTGGTATAGTGAGTCTCATTTCAGTGTTGGAGACATTTTAGAAACAAAAAGATTTTAAAGTATAAAGAGTTTAAGTGCAGAAATTAATGGAAGGCCTATTTCTCCAGTGTGCTATCATTGCATGCCTGAATAGCAATGAATGGAAATTCATAATGCCTGTTTGGTATAAAAATTTCCTTCACTTCCTTTTCTTTGCTTTTATTATCTGTAAGTATTTAGATGAAAAAGCTACCTAACATGTAATGATGGACCTGCTATAGACATTCCTGGAGAACTGAAGTTGAATGTAACCTATATTTACTGTGTAAAATTGGAAGGGATTATTCCCTATTACATGTGTTACTTTCACTTAACGTGTATGTCACGGACATTTTTTCATGTCAATAAATAAACATACACCTTTTTTTACTGACTGCATATCTTTTTTACTGACAGTTTATATACTGGTCATAGTTGACTTATTTAGTGCCTTATTGATAGTTGACTTATTAGAGCCAAATCTCTAATTTTTAATTACTGCAGACAATGCTTTCATGCATTCCCTTACTTCTTTACTTCTAATATTAAACTCCTAGAAATAGGATTATTTATGTAAGAGGGTCTATATATATTGGTAATGCATTCCCAAATTATTTTCCAAAGTGACTAGCGAGATCTGCTATTTCCGACACATTCAGAAACACTATGTTTTGGTCAATCTTTTAAAATCTCCTTCCAGAATTTTAATTCTGTAAGTATACCAAAGGGAGGTAGATCCATACTAAGCAAACCCCTAATGGTCCAATGTATAAGCCAGAATTTATCAATTTATATGCAGAAAAAGAAATGTCTAGTGGACCAACCACCCATGTTAGTTGCTCAGCACATTTGCCTCTAATAAAGATATGTGAGGACTCAAATATAAATAGAAAATAACAGAAAGTTCCTGGTAATCATAGGGCAAGTATGGTATTAAAAGATTAAAAGATGAAGAGATAAGATACCCTACCTCTACAAACCAGTGTTACCTCAATAAAATAATAAAACAAGAAATGTTTGTTAGGAAAGATCAAAAATGTTATGGAGAAAGATGCTATATGGAGATGAAAAAAGAAAAGATGATATCCGTGGCGTTCCAGTGCTGTGCCTGGACAGTGGTCAGGAACTCCTCGCCTTAAACAGTACTAGAGGTGGGTCACCAAAAGCTGAATGTTGGAAATCTTTCTGTGACCATGAGGATTTATGCATTTCCTTTCTCAGTTTCTTTTTTTAAAGACTATATTGTTTTCTATTCAGTTAGGCTTATACTTGATTTCATAAAAGCTATATTTCTTATAGCTTAAATGTGCTTTCCTCAGATCAAAAATCCTTATTTGGGATTAGATCTCAAATTTCTTCAAATATTTACAAATTGCGCTTGATTTGTGTTACTTTTCTAGGTGACCTGACAGTCATTGTAATGGTTCTTCCTAAGCTCCCTCTGAAAGCAATTCCAGATTGGGGGAGCTTTTGCTTTTGTCTTTATGTATCACCTAGCGAGCTTATTTCCATTTGATAAACGAGGATACTGTAGCCCAGGGAGCTGAAGTAATTTTCTCAGGATCACAGCTCACAGGAGGTGCAAGTAATATTCAAACACAGGTCTGTTTGGCCTCCAAACTCATAGTTTTTCTACCACACCATTCTGGCTTTCTGTGTTAAAGGTCTACTATATTTTCTGCCTACAGAGGTACTGTAGAGAAAATGAGAAACGTTTATGTTAGAAATGTGTGTGTGTATAGTTTGAATCATTCAGCTAGAGGTCACGATTACTTGATCCTACCTCTTGCAGTTTACCCAAAGTACAATTGACGAGAACAGGTAATTTACTAGTCCAATAAGTACAGGTAACTCTTCTAATCTCTAGATGAAATACAGAAGTGTAATCTGGAGATAGGAGTGAAATTCACCCTGAAGATATTAAAATAAGCTTTCCTAATGAGTGAGAATACTATTCAAAGTCCAAGCTATTATTCTAAGTCGATCAAAGAGCTTAAGCCCTTATATATTTTTCTCACTTATCAGTGATTTATTAAAATTTTAAATGTAGTAACTTCTGTTTATAGGAAAAGCAAAGGGAAAGCACATCACAAGCTCAGAGCGACACTAGGTGCCTATGTCGTACTACATTGGCGGTGTGTCTGCCAGGAGCAACCGTGGCTATGAGAAGTGAAGTGCAAGTTGAGGGGCAGCCGTAGCAAATGGGGAAGTCTGGGGACTCACTGTTTAGGCTTCGACACCTTATTCCTTAACAGTGAGGTCTCAAGGCAAGAAGCTTTCCCCAAAGAGGGAATTTTCCTTTTCCATTAAGAGCCATTTAGGGGCCCTCCCTAGTGGCACAGTGAGTTAAAGTGCAGCACTAGGAAGCTCTGCTCAGCCACTGCTGCTGCACGAGTTCCATCCCCCCCCAGGAGCGTGACCCACATGGCGCAGCTGCTCCCCTCAGCAGCAGTGTGTTTCAGTAGATCCACTTGTTCTGCTCCCCACTCTGTCTCTGGTGAATCTTCTTACCTCCCCCACCCCCCTACACCTGGGGCCTGTACCCAGTCCTGTGTGCATAAATAAATACATTTGTTTCAAAAGCCATTTAGGTTGCTGAGACAACCCCTGAGGTAGTCCAATGGGAAGACAGTTGAGTTTGAATCTCAGCATTTACATTTACTAGCTATGTGAACTTGGGCAAGTACTCTGAGCCTATATTTACTGAGCTGCAAAATGGGGATACATTAGTGACCTTGTAGGATTGTTATGAGATCATTGAGCTATAAATATTAGCCTGTATCAGACATACAATGTTGCCTCCTCCTTGTCTGAGACACAGGAGCACTTGACTTGCAAACGTCTTATACACAACAGTTGTTCATTCGTGCGGCATGTGGACTCAAGCAGTGAGAAGGCACCAGGCCACACTATTCTTTATCTGAACACCAGAAAGTTGCTGTTACAGTTGGGGGGCAGACTTTAAGGAAAAGTTGGTGAAGTACATTTATGATGGTACTATTTATTTTCTGCCTGGGGTTGAAAAATGTTTTTTGAGCCTGGTGATCATGGCCTGACACATCAACATTTCTCATAGCGCATTCTCCAGAACATGCCTCAGTAACTTCGGAGATGCTGCTTTCCACTGCCTCCTTTCTCAGCAAAGCACGTTTATAAAATGTTTCAAAGTCTCCAAACAAATAAGCCTTTAGAGTGAGTCTAGCTCCACTTTTTCCTGCTGCCCTGAGTGTGGAGTAGTCTTCTGGAGTAACACCTGTGTCACACTGCAGGTCCTGCCGTGTGGCTGAGCACACACAATCACTGTGTCTCAGAGTAATGTACAACGTCCCACTGAACCCCTGACATAGCTTGAATTGCTAGTGGACAAATGAGAGGTAAAATTTCTATGCTGGCAACTAACTATAAAATAGCTTAACTGCATTATGGGTCATGAAGGATAGAGTCTAGCTAGGCATCTAATTTTTTGTTGAATTGCTTCAGTGGGAATGACAGAATCACTCTTTTTTTCACCCTTCATTAAATAATAGATTCAGTTCAATATGATCAATGGATGTTAACATTGTAGGTAAAGGAGTGTTGGGGAAAGTGGCAATTGTCACAGTGGCAAAGCAATGCCCCACAGATTCCTTGCTGATTATAAATGGGAAAATATGAAAACAAGTGGCTAAGGAACTAAATGAATGTGAGCTTATGCTGTCATTTCTTACTGGAATCCAGCACCTCAGCCTTTAGTTAGCCCTCTGACCTTGCTTTTTCATCATTTCTTTCTCTGACAGAAGCCTGGTTCTTGTCATTTACATCAACGATGTGTTCAGCTCTGGCCTTAAGTGTAAGGTAGCATTACCTGGCTAGCCCATACCTCTCTGAGGAACCAATTTATTAACTAGAGTACAGTTTCTGGATAGTACTTTTTGGGTAAAGAAGTGTTTTATATTCTTTTCTCATAGCAAACCTTTGAAATCTGGTGTATATTTTATACTTAGAACTCATCTCCCACATAAGCAGCCACATTTCAAATGCTGAATAGCTGCATGTGACTAGCAGCGGCCATCTTGGCAAAGATCTAAACCTCCAGATTTGTGGCACCTGTCCTCTTTGGTCTGTGTTTCTATGAATCTCTCCCTCTGTCTGCTTCTCACTCCCAGTACAGAAAAATCCCACGAGGTTCTGTGACATGGCTTGCTTTTAGGCCTTCGGCTGCCTCTCCGTCCTGCGGGCCCTGGGAGTTTCCTCAGTACCTCTGTGCAAAATGACATTCACAGGGTTGGGTGGGAAGGAGGGGCAGGTACAGCCAGATTCAGGGGTGGGGCAAGGAGACATGGGTGGAGACAAACGTCACTCACAGATGCCAGGGTCACGCAGCATCAGCATCTCCTCAGCCAGCCAGGTTGTGAGCTCCATTCTTCTGGGCCTCCTCTCCTGCTTTAGTACAGCCCCCTCAAAGCACTGTGGGAGTGCTGGGCCCACTTGAGGTCTTGGCTGAGCTTGTAGCCCTGAGTGCCTGGCTTGCAGCTACCAGTCACACCAAAGTACAGAGGCAATATCATAATGTTTGGTTAAAATTTTTGATTTTTTTGCTTTAAACTTTTGATGGTTGCAGAAAATGATACATGTTCCCAAGTGGGAAACATTTGGGAAAGTTTGGAGAAAGAAAGAAAGTTTGGAGTTGAACAGATTTGTGTAGATGTTATTGAAGGATGGTCAGAAAGCCGAACATTTGTGTGAAGACCTTTTATGCATCCATTTATATATTTATTGAGTGCAGATTCTATGTCTAAAATGGGAATATTTATCATGTAATTAGTTTGAATTTACTTTTCCACAGTAGTTCTCTGAAGCCACTTTCGATTTTCTTTTTAAAATGATTGTTTTCATCTTTGTTAACTTCTTTGGCTGATATGATTTCTTTTAAATCTTCATTTTATAGAAAATAGAACTGAGACTCAGAGTTTCAATCACCTGTTCAAGATCAGAAATGTTAAGAGTTCTAAGCCCAGGTTAGTTTGACAAGAGAGTCCAGACTCTGAACAGTCTCTTTAGTACGTGGTAGGAATTTAGAACGGGAAGGAATAGTTGTGGAAAATTGTTCAAGAAAACTTTTTAAAGTAGGGGTTTGAGCGAGGCCCTGAAGGTGCTGAGTATGACTCAGATAGGAGAGACAGAAGTGTGGGAGGCATTGGGGGAACGTTGGTGGACTTAGTTAAGAGACCTGGATTTTGTGAATTTGGAGAACAGCAAGGGGTAGGTTGTTGCAGGTCAGAATGTACAGTTGACCCTTGAACAATATGGAAAATTAGGGTGCTGATGCCCTGTGCAGTCGAAAATCTCCATATGCCTTATATTCTCCCCCACCATACCTGCTTCTGCATCCATAGATGCAACCAACATATATTGGTGGACAGTTTATTCCGTGAATGCACAAGGGCAGGTAGAAAGACATCTGCATTTAAGTGTACCTGTGAAGTTCAAATTTGTGCTGTTAACGGTCAATTGTGCGTGGCATATTGGGGAACAATGAAGCAGTTTTTCTCTTATGTCAGCGTTGGATGGGACATTTGGAAATTCTCAGTTCATCCAGTGGTTTTCCCAGCGCACTGCATCACCGCCGGTTTTCATTATGTCCCCTAGGGGGTGCTACTGCCCCTGCTGAAGCCGCTCTAGTTTCCAGCTGGAGTCTGGCCGCGTGAATTTTTACTGAAGAGTGAAAAAGAGGCCCACCATGGGGTACCACGTCAGGTACCAAGAATTCTTATCTTTGTTTCTACCTTTGCTGCTTGTGCCGTTGACCTCATGATTTTATGAGAATTGCTATGTCTTTTAAAAGATTTCGAAATCCTGGGGGATGAAGTTGCAGAATAATTCTTTAACTAAACGCATCAAAAAATAGGACCCACCACTTAGTTATCTGCTTGCATTTGTCATTTTATTCACAAATATTCCCTGGAATTTTAAATTCCTGTTTTTCTTAAGGAAGACGAATACGCGCTATGGCCTCTTCATTCCAGCAGATGGCAATGTTTTGTGCAGCTTTTCTAGGCTCTTTGTATTTAAAATCCAAACTCCACAGTGCCCATTTGAAAGTCTCTTTTTAAAAAGGCTGGTTATGAGTCACCTTGCTTAAGGAAAGGGTACGTTGGTGAAGAGATGCACATTCTTCCAGTTTTGACAAATTAAGTCACATTTTACTATAGGAACAAATGTTTAATAGAATGACTAAGGCAAATCTCTTATGCAATGAAAAAAAAATATATATCCCTTGATTTATCAGTTCTGATTTTTTATAGGTCTTAAAATGATTTATTTTGAAACAATTTCAGGTTACGAAGGGATGACGGTGTAACACAGACATCTCCTCAGTCCCTTTAACCAGACACCTGATTGTTGACATTTACCTCATTTGATTCATTGTTCCCTCTTCTCTGCATGTGTCCATTATCATTAGTCTTTCTCTAAATCTTTTGAGCACACATATCCCACCACCCCTGAATACTCCGGACTGTTTCCTCCCAAACAAGGGCACTCTCCTGCATAACTAGGCACAACCCTCCCCATCAGGCATCCACACTGGTTTCATCTTATCATGGGATCCACATGCATTTTCCACATTTCAGCAGCTGTTCAACAATATCACTTCTTCCCTTTCTGCTTCACTATCCTATCCAGAATTGTGTTGCGTTTGGGTCTTGATCTTCTCCAATCTGGACCAGCTTTTCAGTCTTGTTTTTCAGGTCCCTGACATTTCTAAAGAATACAGACCTTACGGCCCTCCCTGGTGGCTTAGTGGGTTAAAGCACAGCACTAAGAAGCTAAAGCCACTTCAGCATGAGTTTGATCCATATGGCATCGCAGAACTCTCCTGACTTGCCTGCTGCTCCCCTCAGCAGCCGGCTTTGTCTGCTCCCCATTCTGTCTCTGGTGAATCCTCTCACTACTCCTGCACCTCAGACCTGTACCCCAGTTCTGTATGCATAAATAAATAAATCTTTAAAAAAAAAAGAATACAGACCTTATGTTCTGGAGGATGGTCATCAACCTGTGTTGTTCTGAGTATGGGCATCAGACTCAGATGTTAGCCATGATCAGCTGGTCTCATCAGGTCTTAACAAAAGTCCACTGATGGATTAAAATTCCTCTTAATTAAAATCTGTCATTTTGTTTTTTAAAAGAATGTATTGACTTCCTTCATGTCCCAGCCCCAACTTCACAAAAAACACCTAGCGATACCCAATTTTAAATGTCATTTCCAACATAACTTGTTCAATCTGTTTTCCTTTTGCTAAGAGTATGTCATTGATTTCAGTGGTAATAACATGGCATTGAAATGGTGGAAGTGCTTATTGGAGATTTGCATTTAAAATTTTTTTTTCATCTGTTGTGGGTTTTTTTATAAGTTTTATTGCATAACGGTGGAAACAACTTAATTTGTGATTGTATTTTCTTGTGATCTTTCAATATTGATAACTACAATATTTTAAAAAACCTTTCATAAACTTGTTGCTACATCTCAAAATACTTAATATACTAGAATGTAAAATGTTAGTATATTCTGACTTAAGTTGAGCCATGTTTTATTTTGAAACAAAATACGCTAATAATAAACCTATTTGCAGTAGGTATGTTACAGGGCACCCCAATTCTGTTAGAGGACAGGGGAGAGAGGGACACTCCTGAAGCCCCAAAATCCTGCCTGCTCTAAGTGGGTTCTACCATCTGCCGCAAGAAGACAAAACATATAAAACTTTAATGAAAAGGGACTTTGATACAGTGAATATACAATACGGAACACAAAGAATATAACTTCTAAATCAAACACCTGAAGTGACCCATCCCCTCGTGGGCAAAAGTCAACCCAAAAGGGATTGGCCCAAAGCAAGGCCTGAAAGCTGCCACTAGACTAAAGCACCTTCTGGCCGGGACCCATGGAAAAGGGTCAGAAATGGCCAGACAAATCTGGGAGGAAAAGAGCACAATCAACATCAATATAAACACTGCCGTAGTCACCTCCCTACAGGTCTCTCACCCACATCTGCTTTAGCCAGTCCAGGGTCAGGAAACAAGCACGGTCTCTTCATCACAGGCTTGCTGCTCCATGTGCTTCCTCAGGTCTCCTTCTGGCTCTCCATCCAGCTTCCTTCTCTTCTCTCTTCTCCTTTTTCTCTGCTCAGCTCCACCCTCCTTCTGGGTGGGGCAGGGAACCTGGAACTTCCCTTTTTCCTAGGAACCACCCTGTTACAGGTAGAGTTGTTAGGTTGCAGTATAGCAAGGTCTTTGTTCAATTTGGGTAGTATTGATAATATTATACATGGTAAAGACTTCAAACTTTACAGAAAAATTATAGGTAAAATTCTCTCGCACAGCTGCCCCAATTCTTAGTTTCAGCTTCCAAAAGTATAACCATTTTTATTCATTTTTATTTTTCTAGAATAATACTTATAATTGCAAGATATATATACATATATGTATATATAATTTTGGGGGTGAAATGAAATCTTATATATGTGTTTTTCATCTTTCTTTTTTTGCAATGCTATTTCTTTTTTTTTTTTTACAGAAGTTTATTTTTACATCATTTTGCACATTTTTTTTTCCATCTCGATTGTAATCCCCGCGGGTTTCCCATCACCAAATCACCCGTGTGCCACCACCATAGTCCTGTGCATTTTCCTCCCCCCCCCATTTTTGATCCCATTCCCCACTCCACTGCAATGCTATTTCATAGACATATCACCCACTAGAGAGGTACTTCACTTTTGTAAAGGTTGCATGGTCTTATTTAGCACAGATTACTACAGTTTATTTATTTACATTCTGATGGGAACTTTTGGTGTTTCTAGGTTTTTTTGATTTACAAAGAAAACTATAATGATTTTTGACACAAGCTATGCAACCTCTGTCGTCAGACATGGTACGGATGGAGGGGAAATGCTCTGAAAAATCAGACTTTCCACGCTAACTTATGTTATGATCTCCCTTTTTTGTATAATTGTAATATCAAAATATTCTGAGCAACTTTCAGCTTACAATTGGATTGCCTCAGCCGCATAAGTCCTGCCTGCCCTGACAAACAAGCACTGCACCAGGGTGAGAAATTCCTCTGAAGTCAAAAGTGACTTGACAACTGGCTGATCAATAAAAAAGCAAAAGGGCTGTTTCTTTAAAGTCCCTCACTGCTGGATGGAGGAAAACCCAAATCTTATCATTCTACTATCTCACCTAGCCTTCTATTCAGCTTCTAAAAGAATTACTCAAACTTCCTACTGTCTGGCCTTTAGTTATGGAAATTCATTCAGGTTGCCTGTTTTAGAGCTAGTCAAGTTTTTTACCTGCTACACTTACATAGCAATCCACAAAAGTCTTTCTGGCTAGTCTTTCAGGATTCTACTATCTAGTCTTTAGATAAGGAAATTCACCTATGTCTCCTATTCAGAGCAAATTACGCTGTCTACTGTCTATACCATAAGGAAACTCACTTAAAACCTTTTAGCAAGTTTCTTCAAAGAACTTTACCGAAACTTGATTTACAAGAAATTTCCTCTTCCTGCCTCCCAGGATGTCTCAGGTAGAAAAAATCATTAAGTAATAGATAAGGTTTAAAGGACTTTATTTTTATCAATCTCCATTATAGTAATATTAGTCTTAAACTTTGTACCTATATACCTGTTTTTCAACCTCGATTGATTTTAGAATGTTATACTCTCAAGTAAAGGTCAAACTACCCCAGACTATTCTTAGAAAAAGGGTGATTGTGATCTCAACCCCTTTCGTATGCTAATGTCATCCCCCTGCCTGCTTGAAATGTATAAAATAAACCTCTGCTGAAGGCAGAGCAGGAAGACTTGCACCCAACTCCGACTCCCATGTCTTCCTCGAGCCCGCTCCTCTCCCCCTCTTGGAATCTCCGCACACCGACGCCTTCCCATCTTAGGGTCCTGCCTGTGTTGCCTCCAGACACCTCAAAAGTTGGAGATTTTCATATATATCTTTATGTACCTTTGCAAGTATCATCTGAAGTTACAAATTAAGGCGAAAATGTGGTCTGGACAAAAGGAAATGGTTTAAGGTAACAGGAAAAGATAAAAAGGTGCTATTTTTGGTGAGTAGCAGTAATTAAAAATTTATTTATTTGGGGCCTCCCTGTTGGCGCAGCAGGTTAAAGTGCAGCACTATGAAGCTATCTGCAGCCAGTGCAGCATGAATTTCCAAGCTGGGAGCTGACTCACCCACTGCTGCTCTCAACAGTACATTTCAGTCCATCCGCCTGTTCTGCTCCCCCCCCCCCACCTCTGGTGAATTCTCTTACCTCCCACACCTCTGGCCTGTACCCCAGTTCTTGTTTGCATAAATAAATAAGTCTTTAAAAATAATTTATTCCCACTCCCTTTCTGAAAAGATGCAGAATATCAGTAAATAAAAATAAGACAAAAATGTCAAGGTAGAGCTCATGAGTCTATGAAGTTAGAAGTAAAGAAATGGAGAAAAACACACAGACTAACGTTTCTGTTTTAGTGTTATAACCAGAAAAGGTCATTAGAATTCGGTCATATGATTTTTTTTTACATTTTTATTTTGTTACAATGAGAATAAAAATGTTAGGTGGCCTTCTAGATGGGATTATATCTTGGAATCTATCTCATATGAAGTCAGTGGTTTATATAAGCAATTTATGAATTAAAAGCTTCCAGGGGAAATGTGTGTGTGTGTGTCTGTGTGTATGATTTTGCCAACAGAGATGTTCTTGAGAATGGCATTTTCTGTGGCTTCTCTGTGGCTAGTTTCCTCTCTTTTCTTCCCCTACCTTTCCACATACACAAAGAATAGAAAATATATTTTAAATATACTAATGTGTATATTGAACGGGGGAAGATGCTTGGGATGTTATAAAAATACTCTGCATGTTGATAATATTGGGGTGAGACGAAGGCAAGAGTTAGCTGTGAAAGTGGCCTTTTAATCTATATGAAATTGGCTGAATTCCTTACGTAGGTTAAACCATTTCACTTTATTCATGAAAAGCAAGCCAGTTGTGTCCTTTATAGAATCAACACTCTCCCTCCAGTGCTAAGCTTAGAGGACAGGAATGACTCATTTGTGCGAATCATGTATTTTCCAGAAACCTGCTAGATTCGTGATGGGCCATTGGTTTGCACTTGCCCCTCACCCCCACCCCCACTGAGTTTTGCCCACCAAGTGAATGACTTTTATTTGAAGTGTCACTTAAGTGCTCACCTCAGAGATCTTCATGGACTGCTGTTGATGTAACATGTCTTCTAAGGTTGTTCTTAAACAACAGTAAATCCTGTTGGATTTACAATTTATTTAAAATGAGGACGATGTTTTCTTCTCTCTTGCCACCTTGTGTACATCCATCGGCTTTTTCCAAATTATTTTCCCAAGGGGAATGTGTTGCGTCTATAAAGCACACAGCTGGCTTACTTGATATTTCTGTTTGGTGCCTTTGGTTCTGACCTGCCTTGGTTTTCTCTGCCTCGCCAATTGAGGTGCCTTCAAGATCTGCGTCTTTGATTTATGGATCCTTCTGCGCACCCCTGTGGGATATGTGCCTGTTGAACGTGTGAGAGTAAGCATTACAATTTGATTATCCCAGTAGGTTGGTGTGTTCAATGTAGCAATTGAAAGGCTACATGATAAATAACAAAAACCTTATGCGGGGAATTTGGAAAGACAATTGCACTGTGTTCATTATAAAGTATTTGCAGGGTGACTAAATCAAGCTGCTACAGAAACTCTTACTTTCTCAGCCGCAGCATTTAAGGGTGTTAAAGTGACGATAGTTTATTTATTTATTTGCTGATGACACTTCTGAGTCCTGGGTAAGTATTATATGCTCTCTTTTGCCTATGTAATTATTCTCTTCCTCCTATCATCTTCGAAAAATCGTTGTACGCCATAAGGAAAAACAGAAAGGAGACGAATGAGCACTGTTTTCTGTAGCTGCAGCAACTCTTGCTGTCCATCTGCATTCTTTTCATCTTTTTGTACCTCTTAACCTCTAGTACAAAGAGATGGCGATTGGCGATGCACTATCAGTTTTGATCTTTGTGTTTGAAGCAGATTTCCTAAACGCTCAGCTCAGTCCCATGTCTTGCATTAAAGAGCAGGCTAGAGAAGGCAGTTCTTGCAGCATATGAATGGGGGGGGGGGAGGCAGCACAATTAATTCCATAGAATGTTTCATTAAAAAATTCTTTCCGAGAAAAATACCGGATGGTTTCACTCATAGCAGGAGTATAATGGACCAGG
>NW_004567120.1:33725746-33745956 GCF_000260355.1 Condylura cristata
AAAAAAAAAGAACAAAGTAAAGTAGTAGATTGCATCTTAATTGCCAGATAAGTCTTGAATTTCTATTTGCAACATGATTTCCACATTGCGTTACACTAAGCCATAGTTTTAGGGAAAATGCAGTTATATTATATGTTGGCTGGTTGACAACACTAGCAGCTGCATTATTCATGTCAGAGAAGAGTAGGATGCCATAAAAATGCAGTGACAGATTCTTAGCTGCTCATCTTTTATCTACATGTGGCTTGGTTCATTTAAAATCTAGGCAAGCAGATAAAATCATTGAACTCATTGAGCATTGCAAGTTTGCACAATAAGAACATGTACCTCAGGATTTTAAATAGTACAATGTTCTTTCCTCTCTCTCACCACCTTCAATAGAGCCATCTGCTTTCTGTAATTTTTTTTTTTCCCTAAGGGACTAGCCGGGGTGGTCTTTCCTGAGGTGAATGCTTTCATGCACTTATGTAAGAAAGTGGTATCCTTGACATTTTTTCAGATATTTGTTCCTTCAGATACAAGACTCCAATGAATCCCAAACTGAACCACCTTGGCAACAATGTTCCACCGTCACTGCTGGGTTGGCACACAAGGGACATAACACAGAGCCAGTGTGTTCTTTGCAACATTTTGTTGCTCATCCAACATACTTCCTGTGGCTTTTTGAGGTTGGGTTTGTTTTTATTTTTAATATATACTTAAGGTTTTATGCTAATTACTGTAAATAAACGTCAATTGTCCCTGAAACTTTGCTTTTTTTGTTTTGTTTTGTTTTGCTTTACATATTTTTTTTGGAGCAGAGGTATCACTTCTACTTGATTCAGGGAAACATTTTCATAGTCCAGAGGTCTTGCCTGTCCCCCTCACCTATCAAATCATGAATTCACAGGGAATAGGTCCCAGCGGCTCAGGGTCTTCCCCCCTGGTTCTCACACAGTGTGCTTCTCTGGGTGGTGCAGGTTGGCACTTTAGCAGAACCCAAGTACCTTTCTCCTTGGCTTCCTTTTTTTCTGATCATTTTCTTTCACGCATTGCAGTAAGCTGTGTGGCCCTTGGAGTGCTTACTATGCTCAGTACAACCGGAATTCTCTTATCTTGGCTTTGTTATCTTGTCTCTATCATTGTTTACAACAATGCCAACTGCATGCTGGGTAACACTGTAGCATTTTTAATTTTGCCATGGTAACATTTGTGGGACATTTCTTTTTGAACAGCACTCATCCCCTTATGCCTGCAGCATCACCTTCCTTGTACATTTGTAGGGATGTGGCCAAAGGAACAGCTCCAAGTTTTCTGAAAGACCTAGAGAACAGGGCGGAGGTGGGGTCTCTCTTGTCCTCTCCCTTTGCCCTGGTCATTTGGTACCTCACTGGAAGATTGCAGTGCCTGATGAAATTTGCATACTATATAGTCTAGCGGGTTGTTGGGGAAGGAGGAGGGATGGTAACATATGTTAGACAATAGCAAGCTATGCATTAGCTGGTAGGAGGTGTTATAAAAGGGTGTGTATAAAGAGATGTGAGGGTTCAGAGGAGGAAAAGGTAATTTCTAATTCGAGGCACCTGGGGAGGCTTGGGGAGGTCATGAACTGCAGTCTGTGATTTGAAGCTGCTTAGATCAAGATACGGGGCTTAGTTCTATTTCCTTTCCAGCCTTGCCCAGTGAGGTATTTCTCCTCCCTTGTGTTTTGACTTTGTCTCTTTATCAAACTCCCTATTCTGCTTTTAACAATACTGAGATTTCTATTTCTAATAGGCCATTATTGATGCTTTTGTTAAGTTTTGTAAATTTAATAAGTTACATATCTCATTGCGATAAGATTGCAGTTAGCACATAATTCAAAAGCCCACATAGAAAAGATATTTTAGAAAGACACTGATTTTTAAAACAATCTATAGGAACATTATCTTAGTATACACTTCTTTAGGCTTTGACAGATGCACAGAGAGTCACCAAAGTCAAGCTGGTCCAGCTTCCCTCATGCCACCTTCGAGCCTACGCCTCCTCCCCAAACAGTAGCAGCCATGGACCTGCTTTGTACTCCATCTCCGGAATTTCTGTTTCTCTTTATGATTTCTATCTTTTAAAATTCTCATTTTGTTCTTGTATTGTTTTCCTCAATTCACTCAACTGTCACCTCTGTTTTCTTGTGGCTCATTAAATTTCCCTTAAAAAGCTATTTTGAGTTTCTTATCAGGAACACTGTAAGGTCTCCACGACGTGGGTTTGGATGCTGGGTGATTATAGTGATTGATTTCTGGAGGCCTCTCATCATAGATTTCTGGGGTTTGAGCAACAACTTGGTCACTTTTTCTAGAGAAAAGTGTTTCTCCTGCTTCTGTCTGCACTAAGGTCTGTTGCTGGCATTGAGGGTTGTATGAGCGCAAGGGGCTGAGCGCCTTGACATGCAGCTGCAGGCACAGGGCCACTTTGGAGGCCCTGGCTTTGGTCTCATCTCCATGCCTATGGCCATACCTGGCACCCTGCTGCCCAGTGGAGACACTTGCACCCATCTGCTATGATTTATTGCGTGCGAGGTGACAGCCCTCCACTTTCCTACCAGCTTTTGCAAAATTCCTTGACTTCAGTCATTCCTTGTGTCTCTCCTTTCCATACAGAAGACCCGATGTGGCCCGTTTGGGAGCTTTTGCCGGTTTTGGAGTGTAAATCAAACAACTATAAACCAGAGACATTCTATGGCGGAGGAGAGGGGAACAGGACCAAAACTGGGGTGGGAAGATTGCATGGAACTATGGTGATGGCACACGGGTGAACTGGTGCTGGGAACTCCACAGGGATTCAACTGAGATGAAAAAAAATGCACAAAATGAAGAATGTTATACAACAAATAAATATATTTGAATAAAAAAAAGATTGGTTTGTTTCTCTGCGTGTGCATTTTTCAGTTTTCTTTTTCTCTCCCATTATCTGCTTTGCTGTGCTCTTGATTACTATACCACACAATGTGGCTATAGTTTGATCATTTAGTTTTTCTTGCATTGTTAGATAATTTTAGGATATCTATGTTTTGAAGTTAATTATAAGCTATGATTTGACAAATATCCTTTGTGGGCTACAGTTTCTTTCCTTAGGGTAGAACCTTAGAAGTAGCATTCGTTCTTGTCTTGCCTCCCCTCTATGTTCCTGTACCATTTCTCTTTCCTGCACTATCTCTCTTTAATGATTGTGATCACACTTCCAACTGCATCAAAGTTGCAAGCTTAGACCTTGCTTAAGATAACTACTAAGTGTAACTAACTGCTATTCATTCTTATGTCACACCCAGAAGTTACGTCACACATGCTTTTAATTGATAACTGCTTCTTCACGTCGTAGCAGAGAAACCAGCTCACCACAGCATCCATCCCATCTCCAATGCCCAACATAACTTCGGAGATGAGAAGCAAGGTTCTAGCCCTTGTGGGGGTTAAGGGGAATCAGGAAGAAGTAGGGAGAGAAGGAGACGCTTGTCTTAGAAGTGGAACTGGTCTAGAACAGAAGTTTGATATTTGAATTCATGACCTCCTCGTCTTAGGTTAGAAAATTGGTTGGAGAGCAATTGTGAAGCCAACAGTATCTTTAAGGTGAGATTGCAGAATCTTGCTGCATAACTGGATACAAGAGAAGAGAAAAGTTGTGACAAGCTTTCAGATGCAGCAACAATGAAAATTCAATGACAGTTTTTGTTAATTTATTTTCAGCAATATTCCTTTGCAAGTTCACTAAGAAACACTGTAATTTAATGGGACATAAACTAGGAATGATGTTCTGTTGCTATCGTGCTATACATTGAAGATTGTAATCTTTGCAAAGATTTCAACTGGGGTGAACCTGTTTACACAGTAGTAGCTTTGGGTTTGAGTGGCAGAATTGGTCCGATGTGAATGACATTCTCTTCTTCCAAACAGTAATCTTGACCCTTTTCAACATTCCTGAAGAATTCTTTTTGGTTTTCAAAGATGTGCATGTCTGTCAAATAATATTTACTGTTCTTGGCCCCTTGGGCAAAGTTAGTTTATTTCTTCAACTCCTTAGGTTTTCTCAAGTGCAGTATGGAAATATTGGTGTTTTCTACCTCATATGAGGATTAAGTGAGATAATGTATGTAAAACATTTGGCATGGTGCCTAGCCCAGAATTCCTCCATCAATGGGCCTTGTGGCTATGAGCTACTATCTCCTTTATCCTCTTGTCTTTGTGCATGCTGTCCCATCAATTGTGGTCACTTCTTTCCCATTCCCCAATGCCAACTTTCTTTTTTGTTTATTTTACAAATACATTTTTACCTTATTTCCTAAGAAAATGAACATTTTACTGTTTTATGCAAAAAAAAATGGCTACACGTCTATCAGACAAAATAGACTGTATACAACCGAAAAGCATTGTGAGAGGCTAAGGAGGACATTTTATAACAATGAAAGGTTCAATCTGTCAAGAATATATAGCAATCATACACTTAGGTGGATTTTGTTTCTTAAGTATGACACTACAGCACAGGGAACCAAAGAAAAGGAGACAAATTGAGGTCAGAGTTTTAAAGTTTTGCATTTCAAAGAAGACAATGAAGAATCTGAGATGGCACTTCACAGAATGGAAGAAAATATTTGCAAAAGATATATCTGGGCCCTCCCTGGTGGCGCAGCGGGTTAAAGCACAGCACTGAGAATCTAAAGCCGCTTCCACATGAGTTCGATTCCCGCCTGCCCCGGAGGTGACCACATGGCGTGGCAGACCTCTCCTGACCCGCCCGCTGCTCCCCTCAGCAGTGTATTTCGTTGATCTGCATGTTCTGTTCCCCACTGTGTCTCTGGTGAAGCCTCTCACCGCCCCTGAGCCTCTGGCCTGTACCCCAGTTCTGTATGCAAAAATAAATAAATCTTTAAAAAAAAAAAAAAAAGATATATCTGATGAGTCTAGAAATCAGACTAGATAAAGAATGGTTTTAGAAACCTAATTTAAATTAAGCAAAATATTTGAATAGATACATTTCCAAATGACATATATGTGTGTGTGTGAATACACACACACACACACACATATATAAAATAAATGGTCAATAAGTGCATGAAAAGATGTAAACATAATTAGCTCTCACTCCATATGTACTATGATGGCTATAATCAAAAGCAGATTAGCAAATAATGTTGGTGAGAGGGGGTGAAGGATCTGGAACCTTCATACATTGCTGTGGAAATAAAAAATAATGAAGTCACTAGAAAATAGACCTGCTGTTTCTCAAAGTGGTAAACAGAGTTACCATATGGCTCAGCAATGCCACTCCTAGGTATAAGTATGTTCATGCAAAATGTCATACACAGATGTTCTTAGCAGCAGTATCCCTGATAGCCAAAAGGTGAAAACAGCCAAGTGTCCATCAGCTGATGAGTGATAAACAAAAGGTGGAATGTATTGCTACAACGGATTATTCAATCATAAAAGGGAATGAAGTAAGTTAAAGGCTATAACATCAATGAACAATATTGCAAACAATGCTAAATACAAGAAGAACTGAAGGCAGGAAAATTATGAAATGATGCATTTTCCTTCATATAACCCCAAATGGGAAGTAGTATGGGGAAGAGTCAGCATAGTTTGGTGGGCATGTAGGTACCACACTTGAAAATAGGAAGGAGGGGCCCTACCTGGTGGCGCAGCAGGATAAAACACTGCACTAAGAAGCTTAAGCCACTTCCGCATGAGATCGATCCCCGAGGAGACCCACATGGCGTGGCAGACCTCTCCTGACCAGCCCGCTGCTCCCCTCAGTAGCGAACTTTGTCCATCTGCCTGTTCTGCTCCCAGCTCTGTCCCTAGTGAATCCTCTCACCCTCCGCATCTCTGGCCTGTACCCCAGTTCTGTATGAATAAATAAATAAATCTTAAAAAAAAAGAAAATAGGAAGGAGAAAGTTTGGGTTCTAGCAGTCAGGAGTAGGTAAGTGACTTTGGCTCAGTTCTAAAACCTTTCTGATTGTCCATTTCCTTGTCTGTACTGTCTGTGTCACAGAGCTGTTCAGAGAAGTAAATGAACTAATGGATTGTGAAATTGTTTTGTGAGCTATAAAGCATTTTTGGTCAGTCTTTTCATCTGGTTCCTACTGCTCTGTGTTTATCATTTGCTCTAACATTTCCCCATGCTGTATTGTAATTTACTTGTTTATACCTGTCCCCCACTAGACTGAGCTTTTTCAGAGTCATTTTTTTTTGTTTTATTTATCTTTGAATATCAGTGTCTGACACATAGGTACTCAATAAATGATGAGTGTGTGAATAAATGTTTCCGGTAAGAGATGGACCCAAGTGACCCCTTACGTTTCCTTTCGGTTTTGCTGTTTAAAATTCCATGAGAAGGGCTAGAAATAATTAGAACTCAACAAAGGAAGAAATATATTCTAACAAAGTTAGAATATAAACACATGAATTTGAGGGACAGTTACAGAATTGTTAAACATATATTAACATTCTAGAGTGTATTTTCAAAGGGGAAATTGTTGAGACGGGTTAATTGAGTTTATGTGTAAGAAGGGAGCGATGATTTGTCAAGTGGGAAGTAATTTTTCTGGCCATGGAATGATAACAGTGAAATGAATCAAAAGCTAGGAAATTTGGCAAAGAGATATTGTGGCTAAACAAATCCATTAGAGCAAAATGGTATTAAAATCCTTTTTCAAAGTATGGTTAAGACATGGGAAACCAGATTCCCTTATTAAGATGCCAGAAACTGATGAGACACAAGGTTCTGTGGTTGTATTTGCTGTTTTGGGGAGGACTCAAAACTACATCTTCAGCAGTAGCAACTATAAGTCCCTGAAGAGCAGAGTAGATCCCATGGTGCTCCCATAAGAGACTGTAATCATGGGAAGGAAAGGTGATGGAGAGTGGCTGAAATGGAAGAACAAATGACTGAAGCTGGTTTAGCAAGAATCAAATTACTTCTAATGAAAAAGCAAAGATCTATGTGATCTGAAGAGAAATCAGATTATTATCAGTTATATGAGAGATGGAGAACATCTAACACAATGACTAAGCACAGTGATGGAGAATGGATGGGACCAATGAAGGCAGAACCAGAATCTTACAGCTGGAATGGACCTTGAAAGAACTTAGACAAACTAAAGCGGAGATTCTCTGAACAAAGCCTAACCTGGGACATCAGTGGCCGTTACCACATTCCCTCTGTCTCTGGTTGCTGACAAAATGTCTGGGGGAGAAGAGAGGGGTTGTTGGAATGGGAAAAGCTTGCTCTTAAAAAATCAGAAACACCCAAGTTAGAACCAGTTCTGCCTCTTATCAGCTGTCCAATATCCCCAAAAGACATTTAAGAAAGAACTCTCGTCTATTTATATAACTTATTTTTATATGCTTGGTTTACTATTTAATTTTCCTTTTATTTTTTTGCCTATTGATTTCTTTCTTGTGCTTTCTATGACATTACCTGAGCTTTCTTCCAAGCCTTTCCTTGAGGTTTTAATTCCATTATGTTTTTTCTTGCACATGAACTTTGAGACATTTTCAGTCTTCACAGTTGTCTTCTTGTCATATGTTTAATTCCAGAAACTCTTTTAGTTCCTCAATAGCCCTTAAAATTTTCTCTTCTTGTCTCATGGTTTCAGTGTCTTCTTTAATCTCTCCAAGGGTGTCTGTAATATATTTCTTTTCTAGCATTTTCTTCTGAGCTTTTGGGAGTCACTCTGAGACTAGATCCCCAGTTTTCTGTCAGCACTGAGGAAGGGAAGTTATTTGGCTCTGCAGAGAAGGGCTGGCAATCTAGGGCCTTTCATCAACCAGTCCCCCATGGAGTCATGGGAAATCGTGCTTTTAGCCATTTCATTGCCTCTACTTACATGTGTACCTGCCACTAGAAATTCCTGAGCCCTCTTGAAGTTCAGTGGCATAAATTGCCTTTTCAGTTAACCTGCTAATGATTTGGGATATGACATTCCCAGTTTATCTGCTTTCCAAAATGTATTGCTAATATATTCTTTCCTATATCCCCATCCTTATACATTTATACTCTTTTAAAATTTCATTACTATTTCCTCTATTATTTCCTTGCATTGGTTCTCTGTCTCCCCTTCTGTTCCCCTTCCAGGATACCTATTATCCTTATGTTGCTTTTCCTAATGGAGTCAGATACTTCACAAAGTGTTTCCTTGCTCTTTTCTTTACATTTCTTTCTTCTTCCTCCTGGGCCTTCTGGGCACTATTATCTTCAAGGTCACTCACTTGATCCTCCAGTCTGCTTCCATAACTTTCTCTTGAACTTAAACAAATCTCCCTTATTGATCTTCTTACATCTTGCAACTCCATTATGTTCCTAGCTAAAGCTTCACATTTCTGTTTTCCTTACATCCATTTTATTTTTTTCATGACATTCATTTCTCTGAATTTTGTTGTAGCTCGTTGGTTGCTTTTCAGAGTTGGCTTACATCACTTTCAATTGCTTTTCTGCATTTTCTTCCATTTCTTTGGATTTCTTTACCATGGCAATTTCATGGTATCTGCTAGGTAGATAAAATCTTCCATGACTTTATGGTTGGGTTCTGGAGATTTGTTCTCTCTCCTTGTGGTGGCATATTCCCTTGAGATTTCAAGATGGCTTGTGTTGTGGTTTACTGCTAGCCCATTTTGCTGCTCTAGATCTTAGAGATTTGAACTACATCTACCTTTGTGTCAGGGTTTTGAAGAGAGAGCAGAGTGAAACATGTGGGTTCAATCTGTCATCTTTAACCAAAAGCCTCTTACTTCTTGTCTTTTATCTGTCCCTTTCCATTTTAGCTGCCACCACATAATGCAGAGCTTCACCATGTCATTCTGCACCAACTGTCTGCAGTCTGCACTCTGGGTGGATGCTGTAGATGCACCTTTTTCTTTTTTTAAGATTTATTTATTTATGCATATAAGAACTGGGGTACAGGCCAGAGGTGCAGGGTTGAAAGGATTCACCAGACAGAGGGGGGAGCAGAACAGGCAGATTGAGGAAGTACAGTGCTGAGGAGAGCAGTGGGCAGGTCAGAAGAGGTCTGCCTCGCCATGTGAGTCACCTCCCTGACTGGGGATCCTGCTGCAGTGGCTATGGATAACTTCATAATGCTGACTTAACCCCTTGTGCCACGAGGGAGGAACTATAGTTGCATCTTTCTGAAAAAGGGGACTACACACAGGTTTTAAGTGTAAAACCCTACAGCTACTTCTGGATGCTGACAGGATATAAAGTGCATTTCTTCAACTGACTTTCAAAGTCTTCTATTATCTAGCCTGTGCCATTCTTCAACCTTATCTCTAAGGCTTCCATACCCATACCCATGCCTACCCATAACTATGCCCACCGTAGCTATGATCAGGCCTGTCTAGAACAGGTAGTGGAGTACCAAACCCTGGCCGAGCCATCTAATTTAGCTTGACCTGTGGATTTTTAGTAACAACTTTAAAACTCTATCTGATATGAGGCTTTTTTTTTCTTTCACATTTTAATTTTCTTACATTGTTGCTCATTCTTGTATAATATCTGATTTCTCCCTTCTGATGTAGTCCTCACAAATCTCCCACCACCACATCACCTCTGAACTGACACCACAGCCCTTTGTGCTTGTCCCTCCCTGTTTGGAGCCCTGTCCCTCCCCTGCTGTGTGTCTCAGATCTATAGTTCACCTACAAGTTTTGTCGTTTTTCTGCCCCTTTTGTTCAGTTTCCCTATAGTCCTCCTAATAGTGAGACCATCTGATATTTTTCTTCCCTCTTTATCCAGGACATATCAGCTGACCCAGGAGCATTTCCTCAGGAACTAAGATATAATTCACAAAATTTTAAAGCCATATTTTCATGGAAAGTTCTAGAATGGTTTTCTTTTAAAATTTAATTTCCTCTTTTCTTAAAAAAATATTTATTTTATTTTATTTATGCATGTAAGAGCTGGGGTGTAGGCCAGAGGTGTTGGTGGGGTAGGTGTGAGAGGATTCACCAGAGACAAAGCAGAACAGGCAGATGTACTGAAACACACTGCTGAGGGAAGCAGTGGGTGAGAGAGGAGAGGGGTCACTTCCCTGGCTGGGGATCGAACTCTTGCTGCAGTGGCTGTGGATGGCTTCACAGTGTTGAGACACCTTTACACCACCAGGGAGGCCCTAATTTCCTTTCTTCTTTTCTCTCTCAACTTCAATTTATATTTGAGTAACACATTTGCTTTGCTACAGTTCCTTTTCTTTCTTTTTTTTTTAAGATTCATTTATGCATAGAGAACTGGGGTACAGGTCAGAGGTGCAGGTGCAGTGAGAGGCTTCACCAGAGACAGAGGGGGAGCAGAACAGGCAGATCGACGAAGTACACTGCTGAGGGGAGCAGCAGGCGGGTCAGGAGAGATCTGCCTCGCCATGTGGTCACCTCCGGGGCAGGCGGGGATCGAACTCATGCGGAAGTGGCGTTAGCGTCTCAGTGTTGTGCTTTAACCCGCTGCGCCACCAGGGAGGGCCCCAGTTCCTTTTCTTAAAGGCTGTCCAATTTACTTAGAAAAGTTGTTGTCAAGCTGGACTTTTCTGTACCTCAGCCACAGGTGGTGCTGGGCTGAGAGGGTGGCGCCTTGAGATGGAAGGGGCAGCGCTCTGTGTATCTTGTTCTGCACCCTCCTTCCTTGCCAGACCTCAGTTAGCTCCTCTAGTAACAGGGTCTTGAAGGCAACTGGCTTTGGGTCTCGTGCTTTCTGACTTCATTTCTGTCAACTGTTAGTTATGATGTCAGGACACCTGCTTATTATCACTTTCCTCTTTATTGCAACGTTTAGTGTTAGGGTTTAAGAATTTTGATAGTCAAGATTGTTAGAAATGCACTAACGTGCCCTCTGAGAAGGTGCCAAGGCTCTGGTGCCCTGGCTTTGTGATAGCTGATTCCGAACTGCACTCTGGCCTCAGGAGCTAGCCAACTGGGGTGTGGTGGAGGGATTTTTGGAGATGGGGCAAAGGAATAGAGTAAAATGTAATAACTGTTATCACAGGATTTCTTTTTTTTTTTCTTTTTTTTTTTTTTGTCCCCAAGGAGTCTTTCAGACAAAGCTTAAGTCCTTAATAGTTAGGCTTAATCTTGTACATTAACTACTTACTTCTTAAATAACACTGTGCCAAATTTGTCTGAAAGATAAGCAGTAAAATCTGTTACCTGTCAGCAACTAAATATTTAACATACTGCAAAATAGATTGTAGTAACCCTACTTTCCAGATGTCTTTTATGGAAAGGTAGTTTTAAAGTGAAAACTGAAAGATTCTTTAGATGAATTAATTTCTGTTTCAGTGAAAAACCCTGTGCTTGTTGGTACAATTGTGGGATATTTATTATCTATAGAGATGATTCTCCCCGTGCCCCATCCTTAAACTCTAAACTTCATACCCAAGTATATATTTACATGAGATTTTAAAATGGGGGTATTGGTCAAATCATGTTTCTTCTTCAAAAAGCTTTTAAAAATGTGTTTTTCTCTGCAGGGGATGATAATAGGCAAAATAAGTCAGAAGGAGAAAGAAAAATACTGGATGGTGTTACATATATTGGAATATAGAGAAACAAAACAAAGGGTCATATAAAATCAGAGCAATAACAAACCCTAAACTTCTGATTGTAAAATTGAGGCCACCAGAGGGGCAGGAAGGGGAGAGTGGCATGGGACAAGTTACCATGGACTGTGGTAGAGGACTCTGGATGCCTTGGTAGTGGGCATAGGAAGGTAACATACATCTCAGGAGGTGTGATCCCATAATCTGGTTTACTGTTGTAAACCAGAGTTAACTCAATAAAAAAAAATGTGTATTGCTCATGTTAATTTAGTCAGCTCAGCTGAACAATAATGATATAATTACTTCATTCCTTCCAAGTTTGACCTACATGGGAACCACGCATAGATTTTAACAAAGATTGAACATTTGAAAGGTGAAATAATAGAATTATGTGTATTGTGCTCTAAAGACCTATTTGGACAGTCTGTCAGGAGACCTTCAAAGGCAAAGCAGCATTTGCTTCTGCAGTTTTTCTGTTGCATGATATAGTCAGTGGTGTTTACAGCTACTACACCTTTTCCATTTCTAAAGAGAAAGCATGTTTGTAACTGTGTATTATAGAGAAAACTACAGCGACATTGATGGGTCGCAAGTGAAAACTAAATTATGTGAGCAGACAAATATGGGTAAGTAACAACGTTGCTTCTGAGTGGAGATCTGGCCAGACTCTGAATCTGCACAGGTTCACTTGCAGCTGGGCCACCAGGGAAGGCCTGAAGCTGCATAGGTAAGGAAATCTATTCTTGAGTAGAGGAAGTTTGGAACAATGCGTTGACAGGTTACGGTGTGTATTGCATGGATTTGGACTGATTTCTGTATGGAGTGTTTAGTTCAAGTTTACTTTAAAGCTATCATTTTCGTTTCCAGGTCTCATCAGCTGTAGTACATGACTGGCTTCCTTTTCTTAGTCTTTGTAATTCTCCTGACGACCTGTTCAGAAGCCACGGTTTTGGCCGTGTTATTTTCATTTATGTGCTGAGGTAGAAACACAAGAAACAAATACATCGTAAGCTTTCTAAACTTGCATTACTGGAATTAGAAATCTGTGTTGAGAAAAGAATTAAAATAGATGTTAACTGCATGGTTTCTACAACTTGGGATTGGTTTTATATTGTGTTTTCCTACTGACACATTTTGATTTTGATGCAGCTATCAAGTTAATGTTACTTTGATGGAACATTTAAACAGAAAGCAATTTCTCTCTGGCTAGTTACTATAATTGCTACATAATATTCAGTTAACGTAGAAAAATATAGGGAACTGATTTGATATTTAGACATATAAAAGATCTGGTTCAATGGTGTTTTCTTTTTAACAATTAAATTTTCTTTGCAGCTTAGGCCAGGATTATATTTTGTGGGTTTGAGATTGCTGCTAATGACTCTTACTTTCATTTCATTGCCTTTTGGTTACCATGGACATAAATAGTTCTTTTTACCCTACTCCACCCTCGCTTTCTCTCTGATGTCATTCTAGACAACTAAGATAGTAGTGAATATTGTTTTCCTAAATCCCTCTTATTTGGTAGCTGAGTGTGAGTCTCTAAAGGTGACAATAGAGAATTTAAGGAATGGTTATTATACACTTGATGTCTTAAAGAATTTTCTTCTTGAGCTATAGTCATAAAGGTAAAAAAAACAACTATGTACATATTCTTCTTAGATGTTCATCAATTCTATGGTGCATTTTGTCATAGGAAATTGGCAATCACCATTATCGAAACATACAATAATAGGCATATTAGGTGTATCTTTCATTTCTTAGGAAAAAATGTTCTGGGTGTCCCTGAGACTACTCACATATTTGGTGACTTTCTAGAAGATTCGCACATGGATGTATTCATGGCTGAGGTCATTCCAGAATAAAGAGATACAACCAGATCAGCAAGGCAAAAAAAAAAAAAAAAAGAAGAAGAAGAAGACGACACAGAAGAAGCCAGAGAAACACACATACAGACTTCCTATGCTTTCTCTCTCCCAAGAGGGACACAGAGTGTGCTCCTTTCCCCAGCTATAAAAGTACAGTAATATATTGACCGTGTGTCTGCCCAGGGAAGCCTATTAGAGACTCAGCCTTTGAGATTTTTATTGGGAGCTAGTCACATAACACCGTTCGCCTAGCAACTACAAAAATTCCAGACTCCCAAAATGAAAGCAAGTGTTGACTATAAATCACATTGTTTGTACCGCCTAGGTGTAGCAACCCAGTCTTATCAGTCGGGATGATTAAATCCTAATCCCCAGGTGGAAGTCAAGTGCCAGCCTTGCAAGCAGACCTTCTAAAAACAGCAAGCTCAGTCTGCGTGGTTAACTCTTCTTATTGACTGTCCATTGCCTGCTGGCCACAGTGCCTTTACAGTCGGTACCTAGCAGCAGAAGCCCCTGGGGCAGGTGAGACTAACCTGCATACTGACCTTAATCATCCTCCAAGCGTCCTGACTGTAGCTGGTTGAAATCAATTGCAGTAATCACAAAGGCCCAGCTTTCAAGTTTCTATACTAAACTCTGTATCTAGCTTGCAGCCTCTAATCAGCACACCCTGGCCAGAAAACCGAAGCTGCCATGAAGCCCCCCAGGGCTGTGGTGGCCTGCACATGGAACACAGCTCTGAGGCACACGTGGCTCCCTGGGACAAGGTCATAGCGGCTGAGGTACCCCAGGTAGGACATGGGTTAACCACACAGTATGTTATACTGGGTTTCTGACCAAACTTCCCATTATTTCTTTTAATCCACAATGCTACTGAGTTTATTTTATATTGTTCATTTGCATCATCATGAAACCCACCTATAGTTAGAATTTTACCTGATAAGATGTTTTTCTCTACTTGGCTTGCAGGATGATCTTCAGTGGTGGAGAGACTTTCGAAGCAGCAGTTTTCCAGCTGTGTGTTCCTTCTGATGTATGCAGTTCATTTCTTCCTTACCAGACTTCAAGTCACTAGCGTTGCAGCACCATTTTATACTTGGGTACAGGATGCTCATGATCTTGATTTCCTTTCTTTTCATAGGTAACCATGGAATTATTTTGTGCATTTCAGACTCTCTGGAGGGACTTCGACATAGCTGTAATGAAACAATCATCAATCAACAATTGATGGAAGGGTAGGGAACAAAGTCAACATGTTCATTTTTATGCTTTGGGGATTAAAAAAGTGCAAAGCCTGGGGAATAAGGACCTTATATATTTCACTGTAAGACTGTCCTTTGCTTTTAAACAACAAGCAGTAAAGATGTGTTCCAGAGCACAGAGAGGGTTTATGTGTAATCACCTTTGAATCACCTACAAGCCTGAAAATTAACTGACTTGACTAATTTTTGAATTAGTAAAATTAAATAAATGTGTGGTCATATGAGCAATTCTATATGAGGGAGAAGATGTCTACATCTTAGGATTAATCATTTGGAGGTATTATTTGGGTTCAGATGCAATGGAAGCTTTTATTTAGATTAATGCTTGAAACAGGTGGAAAAAATGGAATTTTTCTCAGTTGGAGAAATAATGAAGTTGGCCGGCCTTAAGCCCTTCTCAGCACAAGTGAGGCAGCGTTCCACCCCACCTGCCTCACTTTTAAGTTCTGGTTTTATGTCAAGTTATGGCACTTGGGTAGGTCAGACTGGAAAATGTCAAGTACTTTCTCAGCTTTTTACTCTCAGGCTCCATAGTTATTAAAAATTAACAATGCGGATTTGCCAGGAATCAGAGCCTTCAGACAAACGTGAACATGGTGTGAGAAACAGGACATCATGGGAGTGGTAGTTGCTTTGGGGTATGGTATTGGCTGTGCACTGCTGCTCTCTCAGGTCCTCAATATAGAGAAGACCACCAGGCCTCCTCTCATCCCTCAGCCAGTAGAAGCTCTATGAACTAGCTGTCTATTTACTGAGGTACCAGTGGGTTACAATACCATATAATAGTTTTGGGAGTACTTGTTCACACCTTGATAAATGCCACACTACACCCACCACCAGAGTTCTAATACCAAAAGTTCTAAAATCAGATCAAATCTCCTGCTATCCTGTTCCCCTCCCCCTCTGGTAACCACCATTTTGCTGTCAGAGATTAAGAGTTTAAGAGTTTTGCTTGTTCATTTGCATTCCTTTAAAATCTACATGAGTGAAATCCTTTTTCTGACTTGTTTCACTTGGCATAATACCTCAGTTCCAGTTGTATTACAGGATTGGTTTATCTTTTTTTATTTAAGATTTATTTTTAAGAAATAAGAGCTGGGGTACGGGCCAGAGATGCAGGGGGTGAGAGGATTCACCAGAGACTGAGTGGGGAGCAGAACAGGCAGATTGACTGAAATACACTGCTGAGGGGAGCGGCGGGGGAGACAGGAGAGGTCTGCTGCGCCTTGTGGATGGAACTTGTGCTTCAGTGGCTGCAGATAGCTCCGTAGTGCTGTGCTTTAACCTGCTGCGCCACCAGGCCCTTTCTATAGCTATTTTAAACTGCACTCATGGCTATGAGAAACCTCTGAAGTTAGTACCGATTAAGGTTCACATCAGGAAAAAAATCAGTAAAATTATGAAATGTGTTTTTGACATCTATTTTCCAGACCTGTAATTTAAGAAGTCCTGCCTATCATCTATTCACATTTCATCATTAGATTTTGAGTTGCTCAGAAAGAAGCCAGGCTTATTGCCTAGGTTCCTGTTGTTTCACTTGTGTGGAAGACATCTTGAATTAAACCATCAGCCTTGAAACCACAGGTGTGCACAGAGTAAGTTATTAGCTACTGATTACTCGTTCTTGTAGGCATGAGTTTCTGAGCGTATGTTCCCAACTTATCAATCTCCATGCATGTAAAAAGTGCTGAGGATAATTATGCATTCACCCAAGGTCTTTCTCATGGCCACCACATTCCTCTTTGGTACTTGCCTCTCACCCCGGCATTGCAGCAGAAGTATAGGATTTTATAGTTGTCAGCTTTCAATATTGAGTGTTGGGGCTGTAGGCTGACACTTTCCTTATATACTAGGTATATTTCCATGGAGCTACATATCCTCATATTTATCATTGTTATGGCTACTTAATTCATTGAGGGATTTCTTAATTTTCCCAATTGAATTTGTTCTCCCCATTTTTGATATCTTTCCTTTCGAGAGCCTGTGAAATGGAATGGCAAGGCCAGAAAGCATAGGGCTTTGCACTTTTCTGCTACCAGCGAATACATTGCTTTCCCTATAGCCGTGCTTGGCTGGCATTGGGTATTACTTTAAAAACAAATCCAAGCCCCCGAAGTTGTTTTCTTTGTTGTTACACAGTACAGTATGTCCAAAATGGCACCCCGTTGTTTTGTTCCACTCTCAATGTTGAGCGAAAAGGAGTGAAGTGTGTTGTGGCTGGTGTTCCTCTACCCAATTTTCAGTTGGCAGCACACTCACAGATGTGTAAATGGCATTTCAAAATAGGACTCAAGGGACAGGGAGTGGGAAGGTAAGTCACAATTTACCAAAAATGTCATCAAAGAGTACCAACAGGAAAACCTTATATTTTATGGACAAAAGTAAGTGATTTTCAGTTAAGTTGGAGTGGCTTGCCTAAAATCCTAACTAGCTTTAATATAACTAGTTCAACAGCTGGTTAAACTAGCTAAAAAAGAATCTAAGTCTGCAAAAGGCCAAGTAGGCTACAGTCTTTTCTGATTTGATCGCTCTGTTCAGATCTCTAATGAATGCTCATGACCCACGCATTATGGGTAGTTGATATTGATTGGATATAGCTATTGACTTTGTTATGGCAACAGGTTTTGTTTTGGATATCAACAAATACACTAAAGTATTTATAAAATTACTGAAACAATTTGATATACTAGCCACAAGATCACAATAATTAAGATCTAACATTTAGAACTCCTTGCTTCAGTTCTAAAATGCTGCCTTAAGTAATGGAGTGTATATCTTAATATAAACCTTGGTTGGCTTTGAGATTGGGTAGCAAATTAAACATTTTATGATATATATATTTTAGGTAAGCAATGAAAAATGTTTGCATTTGACCATAGTCTATTATTCTCAAGCAGGGATGAATTTGCCCTCTAGGGAACGTTTTAGCAATATCTGGAGACATTTTTTTCCCTGTTTATTGTTGATTATACCTCTGTATGGATACTTCTTTTGGAGAAGGGTGCATTCAATTTTTACAAATTTTATAATAGTTTATTTTTACATATTTTTGTGCATTTTTCCATCTCATTGCAATCCCCTTGGGTTTCCCATCACCAAATCACCCATGTGCCATCACCATAGTCCAGTGCATTTCCCTCCCCCCACTGTTTTTGATCCCATTCCCCACTCCACCCCCACAAAATGTCTCTGATATAAAGCTGTTCATCGGTGCATTCAATTTTTAACCTGTTTTTTTTTTTCCTTCACAAAGAGAAGTGTTACAGTGGTAGACTTTCTCTGGAGACATTTTCAATTGTCATGATTGGAAGGCAGCCAACAACCTCTAGAGGGTAGAGGCCGGAGACACCAGCTAAACATCCTGCAATGCACTACAGAGCACCCACCATAACAAAGAATCATCGGACCCAACATGTCAGTAGTGTTGTTAAGAAACACTGAACTGTTGTAGAAGCTCACTTTTACTTGGGAGTTGATGTTATTTTCAAAATGCAGTTTTGATTATCTCAAGGGATTGTGTAGAATCTGAGACTCTGATCCACCAATCACTGTGCAGTGATTGAAGTCAGTGTGCTACAAAGAGCTTTTAAGACCCAGAAGTGCAGACTGTTTTTGTGTCTCACTAAGTGTCTGTGCTTTGAATAGATTTATACTCATTAGTAGAAGCTAATGAAGTTCAATATATTTTGAGTGTCTACTGTGTAATATTTTATTGCTAAATTAAAGTGAAGAATTCATGTTCTCACACAGTGGAGGATGAAATATAGTATACTAAAGGAAGCATCCAATTATCTTAACACTCAAATGTTAGCTATAGTGGGCCTTCTGTGTTTTAGCATACCAAGTTGTTTCTGCCTTATTAAAAATTCCAGTTGTAAAGGCCAAGTGATCAAAAAGAGATTAAGATGTATTAATGCTAATTGTTAACAACCAACAAGTAGTTACTAACTTCTTCGCTGGGCTTGGTCATGTGCTAACGAGAATACAGAAACGTAAGATATAATACTATTAACTTTTCATTGACTTTTCTATGTACCAGCTACTTGCATTCATTTCTTTCACTTAGTTTTCATAATTACAAGGTATAGGTCAGATTATTCCCATTGCATGGATGAGAAAACTGAGCCCCAAAGAGATGCAGTGACTTGTTTGAGTTCACTCCACTAGTGTTAGAGCTATGCTTCATTCCATCCCAGGTTGCTTCAACTGCAAAACTCAGTTTCTTAACTACAACTCTGTGTCACTCTTAAGACAGAACTACTTTGCTCACTTCCTGGGCGCTGCCTGTGCAGGTGGCATCTGTCTGACTTCAGAGCTGCCCTCAGACCCCGCAGGAAGCCCAAGATCATCCAAAAGAAGCGCAGGTAGTTCATCCAGCACCAGCCAGACGATATGTCACAATGAAGCATATCTGTGGGAAACCCAGCGGCATGGACAACAGGAGGTTCCAGAGCCAGACCTGATGCCCAGCACCTGCAGGGGAGAAACCAAGAGAACAGCATTTGCTTCGCGGTGGTTCCCACACGTTCTTGACGCACTTGCCAAGGAGTTCCAAGTGCTGCCCTCAGGAGTACAGCTTTCCATGCTGGGCTGGCTAACCATGTCACTTGCCAGAACCACCAAGCCACCGTGGGAAGAGCAGTAGCCTACTAAATAATATTCAAATGAAGGGGAGCATTCCTTGCCTCGGGGGTGAGCAGAAATTGTATTTTCTGATATAATTTTGGTATTCTGTTGTACATTTTGTATTCTCTGGCATCTCATACCTGTATGATTTCTTATCCCTCATACTCTGCCATGGTTTTAATGGCCAAGTGATGCTTATTCTCGGAAGTCTTTCTGTACAACAAAGTTACCTCAACCTGTACAGGAATACATCCTGGAATAATCAGGGAGCAGAGTCAGCCTTCAGCTGTACTGCTTACTCTAAGTGTTGTAAGACAAGCCACTTTAACTCATTAAGCCTCCGATTCCTGGTACAATGGGGAAGATGATAATTCATCCCAGTGTGATCACACACGTGAAAGACTGAAGCCAGAGCCAGGAATATAACACATATTTAGTGAATAATAGCTCCTCAGTGTTATCATCATCATCTTGAAATGCAAGTTTGGTCATTTCACTCTCTGGCACATATATCTTCACTGGCCCTGTTGAGATCATGATCTTAGGTCTTAATTTGGCATTCATGATCTGCTTCTCACCCCAACTTTTGCAGTCTTTTCTCCTCTAAGCACTCTTTAATGTACCCTTAATTTTCTGATCACATACCCTTAGTGCTCCAACCCCATCTGCCATAGTCCTTGCTATTCCCTAAAACTACTAGTGTTCTAATTTTCTAGACCTTTCTGTTTGGAATAGCTTCATCTCATTCTCCAATGATTCTGAATCCAGCTTTATAATATCTACTCTGATTAAGGTGCTCTCTCCAAAGTCCTGCTGTTCATTCACCTATCCACCCATCCACCCATCCACCCATCCATCCATCCATCCATCCATCCATCCATCCATCCATCCATCTACTCATCTACCCATCCACCCA
>NW_004567120.1:33746186-33767446 GCF_000260355.1 Condylura cristata
CCACCCATCCATCCAACCATCCATCCATCTATTCATCCATCCACCCATCCATCCATCCACCCATCCATCCACCCATCCACCCATCCACCCATCCACCCATCCACCCATCCACGTGGGAAATATATATTGAACATCTACTATGTCTCAGATATTGCCCTAGGGGCTGGAACTATATACAGTGCACAAAACTATAACGGGCTAAAAATCTCTATCCTCCTGGAGTTTACCTTGCCAAGTACTTAATTTGAACAGCTCAGTTTATAAACAGTTGCTCACCTATGATGTACCTAACACTATTGTAGGCAATAGGGGTACCTGTCCAACACTGAGTGAGACAACCCATAGCCTCAAGGCAAGCCTGCAGAGAGAAGACCTTGTAGACTCACTTGCAGAAATTATTTAAAATCAACTAAACCAAGAAATCTAATACCCAGAGCCAATCTCAAAGCCTCTGAGTCAGAATCCTTTTTGATCTATATTTTTAACAGCTTAAAAGGTTTTTTTTTATACACTCCAGAGCTTGAGTACTTATATTATGGGAAGCTGTTAAAGGTTTGTAAGTAGGGATATGACAGTCAAAGTTGTGTTTTTGGAAACATCACAATTACTACCTGAGTACAGCATGATGTGAGAGGGAGAGAGGCAAGCTTGGACCCAGTTTTTAAAGAAAAGTTTATTTTTACTACATAGCGTCTAGAAAAACAAAAGTATTTCAGAAACAAAAGATTAGGTATTAGAAAAGAAAAAGCAAATTGCTGTAATTCCCAGCTCTCAAAAATCAATCTATTAATATAATGCCAAATGAACAAAAATACTAATAGATTTATGAGTAGTGGGGATGGTGTTTTTGTTTTTTGCATTATTTAAAAACTCAATCAAAATTAAGGTACATATTCAGTAATCTTTCAGATTTCTTTTAATGACTCAAACTTAGATTAATGGTCTTATTGTTTTAAATACTTCCATGTAACCAGGTCAAATTTTAATTATAGTTTATGTAACAGTAGCTGATTATTCATTCAAATGTAATATGAATACTCTCTAGTTCTAGCATATATAGTAAAAATCATCCATTTTCAAAATTCTATCATAGGAAATATTGTTCTATCAAAATTCAATATAAGCAACTGCAGAATCAATTAAAAGACTGTAGTTGATGTTTTATATTGCCTCCAATAAAACCCCTGTGCCTGTACCCTCATACCTCATCTGCTTCCCTCCCCCATGCCCTCCCTCCTTTCCCTTACTCCCTCTGGGAACCATTATCTTCTCTTTTACTGAGTTTAAATTTTTATTTCTTCTATTGTTTGCATGTAATTGTTTTTGGGGTATTTATATTCTGCAGATGAGTGAAACCATCTGATATCTGTCTTTCAATTTTTGGCTGATTTCACTCAACATAATCATTTCAAGGTCCATCCATTTTGTGCCAAAGGGCACAAAGAAACCCCACCCACAATATGGCAGAATAAAGGCTGAATTACCCTCTCCCTTGAAAACAACTAGGATAAAAACACAGATATCCGCTTCTAGAAAAATCCAGACACTTTGTAGCAGCTATATATCCCTGGGATATGCCCAGGGAGTTCTGGAACTAAGGTTAATGACTGCTGAGGGGAAGAATAGGAGGAAGCAAAGGGGAGCATGTCTGGGCTGCAGGTTTGACCTCCCAACTACAATGAGAGAAACCCAGGAAATTGTGAAATTCCTTGAAGGAATTTTTCTGACACCAGAATGAGCCTGGGCCCAACTTGGGCAGTGGTTGCTCAGCAAATTCCAACCTAGGAAGTTGGGAATTCCACCTATGCCACTGAAAGCTCCTCCTATGCCTAGAGAACAGAGCAAAGCCAGGTGGAGCCAGGGCGGATTCTATATAACGCTCTGTACCAGAAAGACGGGCATTATTAGAATGAACTCACAGATCCTCCATTGAAGCAAACCAAGGATGTGTGTGTTTCCCAGGCCTGCAGAGGTGAGACCTGAGGCAAGGGCAGAGCATTTGATGGCCTTGCAGGCAGGTCATATTGTTAAGGGGGCACAAATGCACCCCATATGCATTCCACACAGTGCTGCCTTTGAGCCGAGTGCAAATAATTCACAGAGGGTGAGCATGGAGACCTGGATATTGTCCTTCCCATTGGGATGGCCAAGCTTCATAGATAAGGATCCTGGGAGCTGGGGAGGAAAGTGAGGACACCCAAGCACAGACTATAGCTTACTGAGAAACAAAACAAGTGGTAGAGGCAACTAACATCACTCCTCAAACCAAGGCTGAGGATTAAGGCCACTCTTCCTTCCTCCACCTCACACTGAGGTAAACTAACAAGAGGACAAATAAAGAAAAATCCCCAGTACCCCAACCACGTATATCCACATAAGTAGCAATAAAATAAGGCAATATACATGCCGAAGAACATCTCAACACAAGATGGGAAACCAGAATGAGAAGGACAGAGAAATGATCTGACAATGATTTCAATATAGCTGTATTAAAAATGCTAAATGAGATCCTGGAAGGGCAGTCAAAGGCAAATAAGCAGATGCAAGACCTCAGGGAGGAGATCCAGGAACAAAGAGTTCTGCACTAAAGAGACTGACTATATCAAAAGATCACAAAAAGAGATTCTGAAATGCAGATAACCTTAGTGCTTTAAATAAAATCAAAATGGCAGAAGAATTTCAGATGTACAAATCTCAAACAAATTACACATTTCAAAGAAGAAAGAACAACAAGAAAAAGTAAAAATGAGGAAACTCGGCCCTCCCTGGTGGTGCAGCGGGTTAAAGCACAGCACTGAGAAGCTAAAGCCACTTCCACATGAGTTCGATTCCCAGCTGCCCCGGAGGTGACCACATGGCGTGGCAGACCTCTCCTGACCCGCCCGCTGCTCCCCTCAGCAGTGTACTTCATAGATCTGCCTGTTCTGCTCCCCGCTCTGTCTCTGGTGAAGCCTCTCACCGCCCCTGAGCCTCTGGCCTGTACCCCAGCTCTGTATGCACAAATAAATAAATCTTAAAAAAAAAAAAAAGTTAAAAAAAAATGAGGAAACTCTACAATAAATATCTGATTCAATTGGAAGAGGAAACCTATGAATAATCAGACACCCAAAAGGGGAAGAAAAAAGACTCAGACTAGAAAACCTATTAAAAAATAGTAAGCGAGAATTTTCCAAACCGACACAACGAATTAAATATGGAATTCCAGCAGGCATTGGAGAACACCTAATTCTTAAATGTGAAACAATCTTTGCCCAGACAAATCATTTTCAAACTATCAAAAATCAGTGATAAAGAAAATATTTTGCAGGAAACAAGGGGGAAAAACATCTCATAGGGGCTCTAAAACTAGGGTTTCCCTAGATTTCACTCCAGACACTCTTTAAGAAAGAAGAAAGTAGAAAAAAGAAGAAGAAAGAAGAGAATGGAAGAAAATATTTGCAATCCTAAATGACAAGAACTTTGAGCCAATAATTCTCTACTCTGTAAAATTATCAATTAAATATGAAAGGGTAATAAAGGTTTTCTCAGACAAACAGAAGCTAATAGAATTTGCCACCACCAGACCAGCTCTTGAAGGAATACTAAAAGACATTTTTCCACAAGAAAAGAAAAATTGAAGTAAACTCTGTAACAAAATGACAAGAGCAATATAATATCAGTACCAGGAGCAAGAATACTATGAGTCAATAACACCAAATACTAAGGGCGAGAAAGACATGTGTAGAACTAGTACAGTTAAATGTTGAGTAGAAAATCAGCTCATAAATCCCAAAACATAGGAATTCAAGTAAGACCCCCGGGTAACTACCAACCAAGAATCCAGAATGAAGAAGCAAAGAAGTTAGTAGAAATATGAAGGAAAGCCATCCAGAAAGAGTGGAGAGAAACGAAGGGAAAAAGAAACAACAGAAAAATAAAACTGAAAACAAACATTTCCTATCAATAATCAGTCTAAATTCGAATGGTCCGAATTCATCAATAAAGACATGGACTAATGATGTGGGTGAAAAAGCTCCAGCCATCAATGCTTTGTTTACAAGAGACCCACTTAAAACTGAAAGACAAAAACAAACTAAAAATAACAGGCTGGAATAAGCTCATACGTGCTCATAACTCAGAAAGTGAATCAGGAACTGCTGTTTTCATATCCAAAAAGCACGACTTTCAAATAATAAAGGTAATCAGGGACAAAGATGGTCACTATAAAATGATCCAGAGAACAACTCACCAAGAAGATATAACTTTTATTAATATTTATGCCTCCAGCATAGGGACACCTAGTTATATAAAATGA
The DNA here is from genome assembly GCF_000260355.1 of Condylura cristata. Classification (NCBI taxonomy): domain Eukaryota; kingdom Metazoa; phylum Chordata; class Mammalia; order Eulipotyphla; family Talpidae; genus Condylura; species Condylura cristata. The sequence continues at coordinate 33,750,481 of NW_004567120.1, forward strand.
CCCTTAACATACTAAAACAATATATCAACAAAATATAATTGTTTTAGCTTTCAATACACCACTGACACAAAAGGATAGATCATCCAGACAGAACCTTAACAAAGAAATAAAGGCCTTAAATTAAGTGTTAGATCAGATGGATTTACTGGACATTTGCAGAGTTTTCCATCCTAAAAAGCAATGAATACACTTTCTTCTCCAGTGCACATGGAACATTTTCAAGAATAGATCATATGCTAGGACATAAAACAAATCTCAGAAAATAGTCGAAAAGAGAAATTATATCAACCATTTTCACAGACCATAACACTATAAAGTTAGAAATTAACCATAAAAGGAACCCTGAAACAACCCAAAATATGTGGAGGCTAAACAGAATGTTTTTGAATAATCCTTGGGTCAATGAAGAAATCAAAGAAGAGACAAAAAAAACCTAGAGACAAACTAAACTGGAGAGACAAGCTATCAGACCCTAGGGGACACTTTAAAAGTAGTACTATGTGGGAAGTTCATAGCAATACAAGCCTACATAAAAAAAAAAAAAAAAAAACAAAAAAACAACCAAAAACTTGAGAGACTCCAATTAAGCTGTCTAACTTCAGTTGAAGAAATTCAAAAAAAGAACAACAAAGGCACCACAAAACCAGCAGAAGGCAAGAACTAAAAATCAGAGCAGAAATAAATGAAATAGAAAACACAAAGACAGTCCTAAAGATCAGTGAAACCAGTAAGTTCTTTGGGGAAAAAAAAGACAAGCTATTAGGTATGCTTTCAAAGAAGAGACAAAACCTAAATTAATAGAATTAGAAGTGAAAGAGGTGACATTACAATAGATATTGCAGAATACACAGGATCATATGAACCTATTATGAAAGTCTCTATGCAGACACTTTGGACAACCTGGAAGAAATGGGAAAGTTCTTAGACTCATGTGCTAAGATTGAATCAGGATGAAACAGACAGCTAAACAGTCCAATCACAAGTGCTAAAATTGAGAGTAATAAAAACCCTGTCTAAACAGAAGCCCAGGACGAGATGGCTTCACCAGTGAATTCCACCAAACCTGTGAAGAAGGCCTAAGACCTCTCTTCGACATGCACTCTTCAAAGTTCAGGGTCTCTTCCAGGTCGCTGACTCCATAGACACGGCAAAGGGGGTTCCCTACCAGAGCCCTTTTTCTGTCCATATTACCTAGCAAATGGCAGCCAGGACTCAGTGGATACTGATCGAGTGTGACTGGAGAGTCAAGGCCCCAAGACCTTTTTCTCCAAGTAAGCTTTCTCTTATTTCTTTGGGCCATGGCTTTAATTTCAAATTTAGGCAAAGCTCTTTTTTTTTTTTTCCTGCCTTACTCCTACAAATTCTGAAATTAATGTGTCTTTGAATCTAGCCCTACAGTGGCACTGGAGAGGCTCTTTAAAGGTTTGTTCGTGTGGAATAGAACCAGGTAGAATCTCAAAATATTTGCTTTCGCTAACTTCTTTTTCAGTGTTCATACTGAAGGACTACTTTGGGAAAGCCTTAGGAGAAACATGTGCTGGGATCAGCCTGCGAGCTCTCATCACTGCAGAATGGCAATGAGGGCAAGGATTCTCTGCATTTCTTGTGCTACCTCATTCAAGATCCCGTGGTTGGGGGATCTGTTTTGTATCACCTAACCTAGTAACCAAAGTTGAGGAAGCTCAGAAAGAAACCTGGATATATCTAGCATTAATCTGGTATTTTCTCTGACCTCAGGCAGCAGTAGGCAAAGACACCAGGGTGACTATACTCTCCCTTTTAGCTTTGTCTACCCCCAACTTGTGGCATCAGCAATTGCACTATAAAATACATATTTTACACTTTTTCAGATGCTTGAAGTTGCTTTTGACGCGTGTGGCTCAGTGGCCCTTAGGGAAGAAATTCCCCCACCTCTTTTCATACTTAAACGCTATTTATCTACATATAAGAAAGAAAGGACAGAGGGAGGGAGGAGGTGGACCCATCTAGGCTCTAAACCCTGGTTCGTATGCTAGAATCACCTGCGGAGCTTTTAAAACTCTTGATGTTCAGGTTGCCTCCTGAGTCACTTAAATTAGAATCTCTGGGGGTGTGAACCAGGCAATAGTATTTGTTAAGTCTCCCCAGGTGATTGCAACGTGTAGGACATGTCGCTATGCAAGTCAAGTAAACTGCATGTGACCTTATATTTCAGCCCCATATCAGGATATTGTTGGCAGCTATCATTCATTGCCTGCTCTCTCAGGCACTATAATAACAGCTAATCCTCTTTTCTCTCAGGTGAATCCTGTCAGTTGGGAGGGGTTTAAATCCTTTCACCTTTGAGGAACAGAGCAGACAGGTAACTTACTCTAGATCATAACAGTTAAGTGTTCCCCAATGCCTAAGTCCAGGTGGCCCTATTAGAACAATAAGAGGGGCCCTCCCTGGTGGCACACAGCAATACAAAGCCACTGCAGCACTGAGTTCAATTGCTAGCCAAGGAGCTGACCCACATGGCACAGCAAATCTCTTCTGTCTCGCACGCTGCTCCCCTCAGTTAATCTGCCTGTTCTGCTCCCCGCTCTGTCTCTGGTGAATCTTCTCACTACCCCTGCACCTCTGGCCTGTCCCCTAGTTCTGTATGCATAAATACATAAATCTTTATTTGTTTTTTTTTTCCATACCCCTCCTAGCTGGTACTTCATCCAAGAAAGCTGTTAATTATTTTTAATAAATAAATCTTTAAAACAACAAAAAAGAATAATGTGAGGGGTGATGGGTTTTGTGACTTAAGTGTTGTAGGTAGAGCTTCAAGAAGTTGAGATTTCATAATATATTATGATAGTTGATGAAGAGAATATGCAGCCAACTGAAATCAGGTGTGCCTCTGGTTCAGTGGCACGTGGCCAGACCCACCTGTCACCTCCTGAGTCTATGAAGTTGTTGGCTTCCAACAATGAATACTAAGTGCAAATGATCATACCCATTTCCAGTTATTCTGTTTATAATCTTTCTTCTATTTATGTCTCAGTTCTCCAAGTTATCATTTCCTAAAATTGTTCTGAATATGCGGGGTTTATTTTTTTCATTTTCCAAAGCATTTATCTTGGCATTTTTTCACGTTTTATTATTTTTTTCTAAATGTGTTTTATCATCTGTATTTCACTTATTATATCATCGCTACTATTTATTTGGGAGAGCAGAGGCATGATAAGAGCATCACTGGCTTATGATCAGACAGCAAATAGCCAGTCAAGCAAATCTATGTTCTCCAGGGGTCCTGGCCTCAACTGCTGACCCCTGATGAGGCGCTTACAGAGCTGGGAGGGAAGGCGCAAGATGGAATATTGGATGGAAAGTTATTCTGAGTTTAGAAACTACAAACACCTGCTGAAACCAAACCCAGCAGAAAGCTTTCCATGATCTTGTTATTGAATAAGATCTTGTCCTTGATGACCAGCTTCTGGTGCCCTATTAGACTACAGGATCTGGAAATCCTAGTATTTTCTTTTCATGGATGAAGAAAATTGTCATTAAACCTTAACATTACCTGAAAATTGTTATAATAGGAATAGATCAGTGACTCCTATGGTGAAGTCAAATTTGCCCAGAATTTTATCACCCTGTAACATAAAGGTATCTTCTCTTGTCCCAGCTCTGCTCTCTGGTGCCTGGAGTTACATCTGCTGTGTGGCGTGGGGCTGTTTAAGGTATGGCTTTTTAAAAAAACCTAACACTATATTATAAAGATTGCTCCTTGCTACCTACACATTCTTAATACTTGTCTTTTTTTTTTTTAATTGAGGCAATGTTGGTTTACATTGCTTGTATTTTGGAAGTGTAAGATTTTTGATGGATCTCATTTCACCAAGCATTTAGGCCATCGTTCGGCCAGTCATTTGGGAGCACTTGGTTTGTTTGCAATTTTTCAACATTTAATAATATATGTTATTTTACTATAGTATGCAGTATATAATAATACTATTATAAGTGATAGTATTATGAACATCTTTTCACATGTGTTTTTTTTTTTTCTTTCATGGGGTCAATCCTTTCGACTGTATTCCTAGTTTTGTTTCTGAAGTTTAATACTACAACATTTTGATTTGGAAAGCTAATATATGTTCTGGGTCTGCTAGGAAATATATTATTCCCGTTTTACTACATAACATGATGATGGATAATTATATATTCTAAATTGAAGCAAGTCTTATGAAATTGATTGTATTAGAAACTAGCTTTGCATGTGTATCTATTTTTGAAAGAGAGCTACTAATTAAGCTACTAATTTTTTATTTGGGGCTGTGTTCCTGTCGGTGTGATGCTTGAGGGTTGCTTAGAATCCGTCTGCAGCATTCAAATGGTTCTCACACCCTCTTGCAGGTGACAGTCTCCAACTCTGCTGCTCATCCACTCTGCCCAGCAAGAGAGTCTACCGATTTTTAATCTGACAATGTTCCGGTCTTGAGCTTTAGAGACTCAGTAGCACACCTCAAAACGGACGACTTTCCCTTTGTTGCAACCCTGAAGATAATGAAATTACTGAGGGCCACTGCCCCCACAGCCCAGCTCCTTCCCCACTACCCCTCCACTGTGTTATGCTATGGTAAGACCAATCCTTACCCAAAGTCCTGCTTCTGCCAGGTGGCCCTGATGTCAGGATTCGCATCTTTGACCTGGGATGGAGGAGGCAAAAGTGGCCACGTGCCGGATGACCCAGAGCAGCCCTCCTCTGATGCTCGGAACCTGAATCCTCTGAGTTGGTCGGCCCATGGGTACTGCTAGAGCTATGGGAAGCTGGCCTTGGAGTCTGTGTGCAGCTCCACCCTCCTCGTGCGCTGCGGCCTACGGACTGCTGACAGGCTGCAGGTGCAGGGGCTTCTGGAAAGCTGGCTCGGCTCAGGTGGCTGGGGTAGACATGCATCTGGAACTGTGTTCCCTGGACAAAAGGCAGAACCTATGAGAATGAGAGCTCCCCAGCTTCCTCCTTCTTAGCCATACCCAGAGAAAGCCCAATTCTTAACTAACTAACTAACTAAAACAGTTGATAATCTTTTAGTATTTGTTGAAAGCTACTTTGATTTGCTATGTCTGACTAAAAAGATCATATTCATTTTGTTTCAAGAAACTTTGGATGTTTTTTCCTGCTTTTGATTTATGTCTGAAATCTACAGTGTGGTAAAAGTGGATTAAAGAATGTCCCCAAGGCTTCCAGGCACATCAGTGTTGTTTTTGAATCTTTGTATTTCTATGAGCATCTAAGAAATATATATATGATGTGTGTGTACTTCCAATGACATGTTTTAAATTATATATCAATTTCAAGTCTCATTGTCTGCCTCTGTGTGACACAAAATACTGATTGTGTGGGAAAGACAGGTTGGAAAACAGGTTTATTCAAAATCATATTTTCCTGAGAAGGTGCCATAAAAGGGTTTAATCTAAAATAATTAGAGCAAGAGAGAAACATTTCATGTACAAAATAAAGTTGAATACACTGGGGTTTTTTGATGAAAAAAAAAGTTTTTTCTTTTTCATTTTGTTTAGAGTATGTGATTATTCCATCAGAACTATTGTCAAATAAATCTTAGGTAAAATGTGCATTTTTCTAACATAAGTTGATTATACAACTGTATTATACCTTAGCATCTTGGTGATCATTTAAGAAATGTACATTGGCTTAGTGTAGAGACTATGAATTATCAGATACTGCTGTCTTCACCTCGGATCTGCACATTTCGGGCTAGTGGCTGTCTCTGGAGGTGGAGGATATCAAGTGTCACTTAGTTGTGTGTAGATAGCAGATAGCTGGAGTCGGTGCTCTTGGTTTGCTTCTGGTAAATGACAGTCTAGTGTTACAATCTCCCAAATGCTGGGGATTTGCACGGCAAATATTCTTTAAGCTTGCAGCTTTTGGGGAGCAGTCATGAGATGCAAACATTTTGGGGGGTAAATTTTAATGACAGTATTAGTCCTATTTAGGAAAATGTGGAAAATTGTACATACTCTCAATTCCTGAAAGATCTCCAAGCTCTGCTTAAGCAGAAGAGCACTTGTGTGTGCTACGGTGCCCTTGAAGAGGGAGATGGCATGAAGAGAGACAGGTTAGAGAACTGCATTCTGACAGAATAGGAGAGTGAGGATGCCCTTGTGGAAGAAGAAAATTACTCATTAGCCAGTTGTACACCTTTGTCTCTATTGGGAGGATCTGGTAAACAGGCCTGGGACCTAGGACAGACAGGTGGGAGAGAGCGTGGCTACAGAAGGTCAAAGGTATCTATTCTCGGTGAAATTTTCAGATCCTCTCAACCCTGTCGTGTTCAGTCTTCTAAATTTGGGCTGGACCCTAAACCCTATGGAGGAGAAAAAACTGCTACTCTGAAATTCCTGTCAGTATTGACTTAGTTTTGGAGCGAAAACTGGAGAGGTACCTTCCTTTGATTGAAACAGAGATAAATCGGCCCCTGAGCTGCTGAGAGTGAGCCCGTGACTGCTATTTTCTGGGTGGGAAGTGTGCAGTTTCCTCGCATTACTGTCAGTGAGGTTACCAGAGGTGCTCTGCAGGAATACCAAAGTGACCCCATCTTGTATGGAGCCATCTTAGAGCCATGGCTGTTAACGGCCCCACACTGGGGCGGCGGCCAAATTCCCATTTTTTCTTTCACTTGCACTCATTGTATTCATGACCCATATTCAACTCAATTGCTCCAAGTAGAACAAAAGACGTTGTAATGGGTTCCCTGGACACCTGACATCATTAGTCTTATATAAGCATGACCCCATATATCAATGCAGGGCATAAGAAGGCCCCCACCAGGGTGAGTGCTGTGGATCCTGCCTCAACCTGGTTCTATCTACCAGCTCCGTGCTGAGGACCCCTGGATGTAAGGTGTCCTGACTTAACTTCACGTGTGATTAATGAAAACACCTGCTTCATTCTTCAGATTCAAATGACCTCAGTTTGAGGGAATTTACTCATTATGGCATTTCCCAAGCTACTATAGCTCAAGCACATTGGCTCAAGAGGAACTAGCGGGCTCTTAAAATTGTATATATATTTGCCTATCTCATCTGGTGCTGGTTTTCTTCATGTCATCCGTGGTGATAGAGGTGAAGCCATTTCTGAAAGTGGGGTTTGAGGGAACTTGCTCCTGCCTGCCTGTTCTGTCAAAGCTAGGGAGCTGGGGCTCAACTGAGGTAGGTGTGGGGAACCAGTCCACACTGGGCTGACCCGTGGCACAGGCGCTGTCCTGGTCTGAGTAGTAGGGTAGACAGCACAAGGGTCCTCCGTGGATGACCCAGGTGCTGCACAGTACTATTTCCAAAAAAAAGATTAATCCCTTCTCCTGCCTTGCAAATGGAGACTGGCATTTGGAATCCCCACAAACCCGCTGGCGCCATGTTTCCATTCTGCCCACCCCACCTTCTCTTTTCATTCATAAGGCACTAAACACCCCCACTGACAGCACTCTCTCATGCCTCTCCATCCCACTGCATGTGACTGAAATATTAAAGTCCTGATATTTCACCGGACCATGTAATGCAGTTAGTTTAACCTTGTTAACCCTTGTCTCCTCTGTTCAAGCAGAGCAGAAAAGCCAGACAGGTAGTTCTATGTGTCCTCTGCTGTTTCCCCACGGAGGTTGGCAGAATAACCAGATACACACATTAAAATTAGACTTTATTGAGCATATTTAAGAAGAATATACCAAGGACAGATTAACAGCACCTATTTAAGAAACACAGACATGACTTAGTAATATTTAGTTAAACCACAAACATCAATCTCTCTTCACGCCCCAAGCAAGAGTCCCTTAATCCTCTCCAGCAAAAAATGTGTTGTAACCATCTTAGAAAGGACCTAATTGAAGCCAACCAAATCAAGTTTTGTGCTTGGACAGAGTCTTGGGGACTACTGGCCAGTGTGACAGTATCGATTTATGAATTTGGGGTCTAAAGGGGTTTTTCTTCTTGCTGGGGGAGGGGGGTGGGGAATCAAGTCCTCTGTGTACCCAAAGGAAAGTTGTGCCGATGGGAACTGGGCCCTAGGATTGTACCTTGACAATCCTTTTAAAAGGCACTTTTAAATTACAAATGCTTTTTTTTAAAGGAAAAGGAATGTCTTTAATTTAAAATATTCAAGAGAACTGTTTCTTGACTGACTACATTCTCCATAATGTTTTCAGTCTCAAAGCAGTACATAAAAATTTCTATTAAAGGCAGTTTTAGAAATTATTCAAAGAGGGTGTATACACATATATATATTTCTGATTTTAATATTTTTTGTTCTTAAAATATAATAAACTCTTTTCTGATGCAAACCCACTGATTCTCAAACACCTTGACCACCACCTCCAGAGGAGGGGTGCCGCTAGCTATTTACACATTCATGCTGTATCCTCTCTCAGGCAACCAATCAAACAAACAAAAAGCCTGAGCAGCCTTTTCTGGGTTTCCCAACTGCTCTAGGAGGGCAGCGAAGGTCGCAAGACAGATCTGTGCAGTGCAAGTTCTGTGAGTCCAGTCAGGTCCTCAGCGGGCCTTGGGAGTCTTTTCGTCCAGCTCATGTGACTCCAACAGCTTCCTGTTCTTTTGGGGGGGGGGAGGATTGTCTCTTGTTTTACATTCTATACATTCAATTAATGGAAACGGGCAAACCAGTGCCACACATAGATTGTGGAGAACAGCCAGCAAGGGCTTCACATGAACAGCCAGTTGTACCAGAAGTTTTCACCTCATCATACCCTGTACCAGGGATTTAAGGAACGGAAGGCACCACTTCCCACCACCCAACTTGGAGGCATCTTTGTACATCTTGTAGTTCACACGTTAAAAATAAAATGTACAGAACAAATGTACTATGTTCTACTTCAGAAACGGACCGAAGTGTGTGTCACAGAGAAGTCGGCATGCATTTGATTAACTAACTTCACAGAAACAGACTACTTGTTTTTGAGGGTGACACCACCTAGAGAATACATACAACCTAACACCTAGCACCTTGTCTCCAAAAACACTTAAATTGTATATACAGTTTTAGCTTACATTTAGAGTTACCACAGAAAAGAACACATCACGGGAACAGGAAAAATATCAAATTTTAAACATTGAAGTTGTAACACAGATGAAGGGGGAGGGAATCCACTCAACCACTGAAGCACCAAACTAAAACCAGTCCTGTTTTCGTCTGTATTTTACAAGAGAGATCCAGTAAGGAATCCAGACATAGAAACCTCTCGTGAGCATCCAAGTTACGATGCTTCTCCCTGGGTGTGTGTACTTGAGATATGAGAGCTTTGGGAGGCCATGATGTGAATATCTGACAGCTGTTGCCAACCTTCATCCCCCTTGAGCATTCTCAGTCTACTTACCAAAGAGCAGTGAATTTGTCAGTGACCTGGCCACCAGTAGCCAGGCCCTGTGGACTTTAGTTTTCCTGTTGTTCTGTCCCTCAGCTAGACTTGTTGTAAGCAAAGTGGGCATTTGCCTTATGGAACTGAAAGGAACTTATGGCAAGGGTTTCTTTTCATTTGAATTTTAGGCTATGGTCTGCTGTTTCCAGCTCAGTGCTTCTGTCTCCTCATGCCTAAATTTGGAAGAGCTTGGAGGGGGCCAAGAGCACCCATCCAGCCAATGAAAAATGAGAGCAACAGACAGACATAAGGAGGGAGAGAGTTAAAAGCCACGAATGACCAGCATTTCTCTCCTTATCTTGGCAACTGGCTCACATCCAACTTTTGCTTTAACCTTTTGTCTGCTCTAGAAGGAAAAAGACATTTTGCTTAGAGAAGCCTCTCTTGACAGCACGGGGTTTGTCTTTCAGAGGAATATAGCAAAGCAAGGCATTATGAGGGGAAAACACTTGTTTGGATTTTCTTTCTCTCAAAATATAGGGTAGCTATGAACGAAAAATACAGTCCAGTAGTTTGCTGTCTTAGCTCTCTTTGTTTCATCCCAGCAACCTCTGAGGGATTTATTGTGGAATTCATATGACCAGATTCTGCATAATTTTTTTCTTCAAAATGGTGTATTTCAGACATTTTTAAGAGCATTTTGGCAAAGTATAAGAAAAAGTCTAGTTTCATCATGTAAATTATTCTTCAGGTAGTATGAAAAAAATCTTGAAGTAATTTTACCTAGCTTAATTAGCTAATTATGTATAAAATAAGGCAATGTTAGGCACCTTATAATTTTATAGGTAAATTTTTTTTCTTTCTTTCTTTTTTTTTTTTTTGCTGAAGTAATTGGGCAGTATCTACAGGATTGAATGTGCCCCCAAACATGCATTACAGTGGGCACTCTCTTGGTAAGAAACGAGGTGACTACCTCCTCCTGAATTATAAGATGGTGCTTTTTCTTACCTGTTGAACATGAAGTAGGAATCCCGTCATCTATAAATGGGGTTGGAGTTGGGAAGAAGACAGAAAAATACCTTTCACTGCTGGCCATTCCTACTGTTTACTTCTCTCCATCTTGCTTCCATGGGCCCCTGGTCCCTGCGGGTCTGTCAGCTCTGGGTTTGGAGGGGACGAACGGGAATGAGTGAACATAGAATACAGGCTTTCCTGAAGGGCCAGCACAGCAGGGGTGGGGCAGTGAGGTGGGAGAAGGCAGTGGGCATGGCCACAAGAGGTAGGCAGGGAGCCAGGCGAGCAGAGGCGTTCCCAGCAGGAGTTCCCTGGTATTTGTGATGCCTTAGAGAAGATGGATCCTCGAATCATAGAACTCATTGAAATTTAGGGCTTGTTCCTTGTTATTGCCTTCCCAAGCTTGTTGAAATCGGTGTGTTAGTCAAAGCACCTGCGACTCTTTTGGCAAACTAGATGCTCTATTATTCTTAAATAAAGAAATCATTAAATTTGAAATCACATCATTCCGAAGTCTGGTTTGTCTAGCCCCTACACTTTAATGGGATTTTTACTGCACATATGAAGTGGCCTTGGCAAAAGAATTCATCCTTTAGAAACATTTAGGGAAAACTGTTCCACATGAGGGTCTGTGAGACTAATGATGACATTTTTTTTTTTTTGCGTTTTCAGATTTTTCAAATGACGAAACAGTATGTACAGTAAAACCTCATTAAGTTGATAGTGGTTTATTCAAAATAGCACATAATTTGAAGCACTTGCTATCTCCAAGCTAACTAGGGGCCCTATTGTTCATTAAGAAGCAAATATCAGCAAAGCAGAGTGCTCGTAATTCAAAGGTCCTCTTTTCCAATATCCTAGTTTGAGGTTTTCACTTTTGAAAATCCAATTTGCCATAATAGACAATGACTAAAATAAGGAAAAGAGGAACTTTAAAAAAGGAAATCAGTGAGTTTCAGCGCCCTGGAGAATGTTGTATGTGCTGTTAAATGCACTTACCACACTGGTACGAGTTCTTGGGTCCATTTTGATTTGGGATTTTGGCAAACAATTTTCTTTGATACACTTTGAAGGGGTTGAGCTTTAAAAATAAAACAAGAAGTTCAGCTTTAACAAACTATTTGTAGACACTTATGCTTGAAATCCTGCTCCTACTCATGTCAACATTTCTACTCAAAGAACAGGCTACAGCTTCCTTGAATTCCTCCAACCATGACAGATCTTCAAAGCAGTGCCCTCCTCAAGGAAGAGGATCAGTCACATAGGCTACTTTGGCACCCAGAAATCTTTTGAGATTTCTACAAGAGTTGGCCACAAATTGTCATCATAATTTTATGACTCTTAATTCACTTTCTGCATTTTGGTAGAAAACTAAATGACAGTGCAATAAACTTTAGCTCAGATATCTTGTCTCATTTACCACCAGTTCCAAATTAATGCACTTGGAATTGATTTTCTGCACATACCAAGTTGACAGGTCAGCTAAAATTTTTGAGGGGGTCTATCCATACTCCTTTCCTAAATTCGGAATGTGACAAACCCAAATTCCGATGTAGACTTATTCACGGCCCAAATACATTCTGTTTACCTTCCCCCTTGAGAAGTTCATGTTGAAATCTATAAGGAGGAAGAAATCAAGAAAATACAAGTGAGCTGGGTATTTAGATCAATGAAACAAGTTCTAATTAGAGGTGGTCATCCCACAAGAATGAGACTAAACTGAATGTGGCCACGTTTACACACAACCATCTGATGGGCCATTTTCCATATCCCAAAGCAAGGATGTCGGCATTTGATTTTAGGATTGTTCGGACTAGGTCAGATGGTTGAGAAACCATCTTGTCATTGATGCCTCTTAGAGTTCTCTCACATGTCTTCAGGAGCTTTAAGAGGCTTCAGAAAGAGCCAGAGGGGAAAAGGACACATGGAAAAGCACAGGAAAAGGAAAATGTGTGTCCTTTGCTTGCTTCCCATGTAATTACACTTCATGTCTATGATCTTTCCAACAACAAAGAGATTTAGATGGACACATGGCTCTTGACTGGCAGTGTGACTGTGTAGACCTTTGGCCACTCCTATTTTAATTTCTTGTTTTCTGGAAATATTGTTTGGCCAAAAGACCTATTTGGAAACACACACACACACTCACACGTGCACGGTTGGCAGAGGAAATTTGGAGGATTCTTATGACCATCCCAATTCGATCACAAAGGGAAAATTGTAAAATAGTGGCATGATTTCTGCCACACTACTATTTAAATAGGACATAGAAAATAATTTAGCATCAATAGACAATTTTCCTTTTGTATGGAATGACCGTGGTTCCAGCCCACACAGAAACCCAGGGTTTTGTAGAGATAAGTCAACTGTTTAGTCCCGTGGAAATGTGTTAATTCTTTTTCTTCTTCCTTAGACTAGCTTTCCATCGCAAACATGCCTTATTACCCTCTTACACTTTTCTGGATCCCTTTAGTGGAATCTAGAAAGCTTCTTGGAAATTCAACTACACAATGCCTTTTGTCCTTGTTTGTGCAATAGTTCTTGCACCAGATCGTGGGCCTCCTCCGTGTAGTACTTTGGCTCACAAGTTAATCAGTCCATCGGGCTCTGTCTCTAGGGCTCCATGAATGATCTGGTCCTTTGATTTTCTTTCAGCTGAATGCAGGCTGTAACCATTGTCCTTCAGTTCCTGACTTAAAGGCCTAAAAGTCCTTAAGTCCACAGGTATCGCCTTCCTTCCCCTACAGAGCAAATGCTGACCCACTGCAGCCCTGGGAGACAAAGAGAATGCCAAGTACCAGTTCCACGGATAGCCCTTGTTGCTTTAAGAAATTTAGAAGCAAATCATTTCTTCTTTTGGGGGAAACTCAGTCAAAATCCTTAAATCTGCGTTTTGAGTGGCACCCTTTCAAGGGCCTCCCCAAGTCCCTACCTCTTCCATATATTGTTTACCGTGTGGTGAGAAGGATGTGTGAGCAACATCTTTGCCTGGAATGGTATGAGTTGGCACTGATGGGAATGTTGGTGATCCACTGAAAAGAAAGCTGCTCTTGTTTTCTGTACTGTGGGCAGTCCAGGGTTTGCCTTGGAAATAGCTTCAAGGCAAAGTGGCAGAATCATGAGAAGGGACGATCTTGCCTTCAGTCCCACCCTCTGTGCCAGCCTCTGTTCCAGGCAGGTCAGGGTGGCTGTCTTCTTTGGGGGGCTTTTTCTTGCAGAAGAACTTCTTCAGCATATCCTGGATTTCTTTCTTGATGGTCTTGTGCATGTAGCCATAGATGTAGGGGTGGATGCAGCACTGCAGGAAGAAAAGCCAGATTATTATAGTGATCACCCACTGGGGAACCTTGGTTTGGACATCTACCCACACGGCCAGGACTGCTAGAAAGCAGTAGGGCCCCAGAGACAACACGTAGGAGAAGATGATCAGGAAGATCACTTTAGCAGCCTTGCACTGGTAGCACCTTGGCAGAGGCAGGTTGCTGTTGCTGTTTCGACGGCTGGCTGGGAGACTCTCTGGAATGTTCACTGCCTCGATGTCACACTCACTGAAATTGACTTCGTCCTCACCAAACTCCAAATCATCTTCGCCCAAGTCAATGTTGCACTGGTTGACTTCTCCTCGGCCCGTGTCTGCCTTCACATGGCTTTCCATTCCAGCACCACCTCCCACACCCTCTGCGCTGCCCTCATTAGCTGCCATGCCGCTCTCTCCGACTTCCATGCTGCCCTTGACCTCGATGTTCCCTTCCTCAGTCTTCATGCTGTCATCCGCGGTCTTGACTTCACCTCCATCCTGGCCGTGGATCTCACTCTCACCATGGAACTCATCCTTCTTCAGTCTCCCTTCATCCCCATTCTCCGTGCGGTCCTTGGCTCGCACCTCCAGGCTGTGGCTCTTGAAGTACAGCAGTGCATGCTGGCGCCGGGCGGCCCCAAACACCACGGAGTAGCAGGCAATCATGACCACCAGTGGAATGACGATGAAGGACACCACACTGAGGATGGTGTAGCTGGGGCTGGATCCCCAGATCATAGAGCAGAGGGCATTGCGCTCATCAAAGGCAGCCTGGCCCCAGCCATACAGTGGGGGTGTGCTCTGCAGGATGGCCACGATCCAGGTGCCATAGAGGAGCATGTAACCTCTGCGATGGGTCATTTTGGCAGGGTAGGAGAGAGGGTGGATGATGGACAGGTAGCGATCAACTGACACCACGATGATTGTGTTGACACTGGCAAAGGCGAACAGGTGAGTGAGGCTGACCAGGGCGGTGCAGAAGTGGCTGTTGAGGGGCCAGAAGAGAGGCACGGAGGTGGCCACCACCCAAGGGGCCACGAGAGAAATCTGCAGCAGGTCAGTGATGAGAAGGTTAAAGATGAAGCGGTTGGTCACCTGCAGTAGCTGCGGCTTGCGCTGCAACACCAGCGCCAGAACTATGTTACCGAAGAAAGAGACAGTGAGGAAGATGAGCAGCACGCTCGAGCGTATGATGCCGTGAGCCAGGCTGATAGGCATTTTGGAGAGGGGCATGCACGTGTGGCTGCTGTTGTTTTCACGCGTGTTGTTGGTGCAGGTGGATGTCATGGCGGCAGGGTGCAGTCTTGGAGCTGGGGGCGGTGGGTGGTGAAGGGGCACACCAACCGGTGCACCAACCACACTCACTGCCTATGCTGGGGAAGAAACAGACACACAACTGGGTTAGTCACCCTTTGGGGGTGGGGTAGGGGACTGCCTATGGGCCAGGCAGCAGCACTACAGGAAAGGACCCCTCCCCACCCCTCTCTACCTCCCCCCCCCCCAGGTGGGGCCCCAGTCAGCACCCAGGCAGCCTACAGAATCCTCAGACTCAATGTCTCCCTCCCTTGGGGTCTGACTCCCTCCTCATCTCTCCCACATCGCTCCCGCTGTGACTCCTTCCCCCCCCTGCTGTGACTCCTTCCCCCCCCCTGCTGTGTCTCCCCCCCCTGCTGTGACTCCTTCCCCCCCCTCTGGCTCTGCCGCCTGGAGCCCTCTCTGCACCTGCCTGGAGCCCTCTCTGCACCTGCACGGAGCCCTCTCTGCACTCTTCCGCACTATCTCTGGCTTCCAGACTTTTGTTCTCTCCAGTGATCTCTCCAGCTGTCTCTAGGCTGATACATGCGCCTGCGGCAAGCGGGGCTGATGCATGCGCGTGCGCTGTCCTTCCCTGCTTGTTTACATTTGTCAATTTGTCTCTAGTGTGTCTTTCCCGATCTCGCACATGACCGCACATTTTCTGCCTCTCTCGGGATGCATGTAGGTGTCTCATCCTTTTTGCTGCATCTCTGACCGCCACCCCACGTCTGTCCCTCTGTTTCTCAGTCCCTCATTAGCACGTGCGCGGTGTGCGCTGTCGCTGTCGCTGTGCGCTGTCCTCGGTCTCTGGCTGTCGCTTTCTCCTGCTTTCTCCTCCGTCTATCCCTCCCTCCCTCCCGAGTCAGTTTCTGTAGCTAACACACTTTTTGTAGCTGTGTGCATATCTCTCTCTGCCTCTCTTTCCCTTTCTTCCCATCTTGTTTCTGTCTCCCTCCGTCTTCTTCAGCTGCGCTCTTGTCTCTGCCTGTCACTGTCTATGTCAACGGCAGGTGCGCGCGCTTCTCCAGCTTTGCCCGATCTATCTCATTTCTCCACGTCCTGACAATCTCTAGGTCCCTAGCGCACCTGTTCAGTATCACTCACCGTCTGCGTATCTCTGTCAGTCTCCAACCCTCTAGTTTTCGCGCCTCGCCTCCCTCCCTCGGTTCTCTCAGGCGAATCCTACTCTCTCTGCGCTTACCGCGGTTCTCAAATCCTCTCGTTTCTGCGTCTCTCGCGACCTCCCCCTGAGCGCGTTCTGTGTCTCTCCGTTGGCCCCTGCCTGTCTCTCGGGTCTCGGTCGCGCAGGCTTTCTCGCACGTCTGCACTTGGACAGTTGGTCTCTCCGGCTACCACCCTCTCCCTGGGCCCCCAGCTAAGCACTTTCTCTGTGTTTGAGTGTGTGTGCATCTTCCTGTCTCCGCCTTTCTCTGATGACCCTCACCTCGGTGTTTCTCTGGCTGGATCTGTCTCTCTGTGACTTTATTTTGCCATGGAAACCAGCTGCCGCCGCGGCTACCGTGGGCTCTGGCGCAGAAATTCCCTAGTTTCTCAGCGGCACACGCTCTGATGGATGCGGGGAGGATGCCTAGCGGGAGCCCCTTCCCAAAGTTCACCCTCGCCCGGCAGTCTCCAGCACACCTGCGGGTGCAGGGAATGGGTGAGCTGGGGGAGTGCGGGAGAGGAGGCAAGACAGCGAGAGCGACTGCGAGGCGCCGAGAGAGAGTGAGAGAAAACATCGAGAGAGAAGAGGAGCCAGAAAGAGAATGAGCGGCAGGGACAGAATGAGACGCAAGAACGACGGGGAGGATGGGATGTGGCTACAACGAAGGAGTCCAGCAGACTGGGGCAGAGAGAGTTAGGGAGAGGTGGCGGCAGAAAGAGGCAAAGGGCGACTAGGGAAAGAGAGAGCGAGGCGCAGAGAATGCGAGGAAGGAGGAAGGACGCGGAGAATGGGGCGCGAAGTGGGGACCAGAGCGCCAGGCACAAAGTGCGAGGGCCACGGCGCTGGCCGAGGGCGGCG